>NC_068988.1:1654042-1661228 GCF_001194135.2 Octopus bimaculoides
TGTATGTATATATATGTATATATATGTATGTATCCGTGCATGTATATATGTATGTGTGCATCTATGTATGCGTGAGTGTCCGTATGTGTGCATGTATGTGTATGTGTATGTATATATATATATATATATATATATATATATATATATGTGTGTATGTTATCTCTTCCTTGTTTTAAATTTTGTGTTTATTGTAGCTGGTCACTTGTTCGTTGAGAAATAAGAGCTAAACCGCTCTAATGTTGTAGTTAACGCACATGACTGAAAACATATACACTAAGAGGGACCATAAGTCACACTTAGTGACATTTGTAATTCTTCTCTGTAGTGAAACATTGCTAACTGCTGTTTGTATTAATCTTATATACACACGTTAGTGAATCGCTAAACCATCCAATCATTTAGATGACGAAAACATATAAATACAAATGGCGAAGCGAGTCCGGTAAGATCCGAACAGGCGAGCTGTCTTAACTGATGAGGTAACGGAAATTACCGAAACTGACGCGTCAGTATTAAGAATTCTCGATCGGCAGTTTTTGGACGATTATGATCTCTGTTAGTATATGTGTTTTCATTCATGTGCGTTAACTACAGCACATGAATTGATTCAGGTTAAAAGGGTTTTCCAGTTGTGTGAAAGTGGACAAAGGTGCCTGGACCACAGTCCCAAAATGTATGAAGAATCATCATTGAAAAAGATGTTGAGATTAGAATTGATGCAGGTATATCTCCTTGTATAACATCATTGTTCCCTGGATTCATTTCCGACCCAGCTTCGTTTCAGTTGAAATAGACCTTCATACTAGAATGAAGTTGGACAAACATAACAACACACTTAGGTGGAGGCTCTCTAATTTCCCCAAATCCTTCACAGCTCGTTTCTATTCCCCGTGTTAAACGTTTGCATTAGATCAACGAAAACTCTGACTTATGTAAATTTCCTGCAACTCTAACTCTAAAGATCATCACTTTGGGAGTCTCTATCAGATCTAAATCCACATTGAGACTCGGGGATCATCGGAAGTATGTCTGCAGTCAATTCAGTAAAAGTCTGGCAAATCTTTCCCTAACAGTTACAAGTAAAGAAATACCTCTAGAATTATTAAACCGTTGGACCTCGGTCTCCTTTGTGCAATGAAATCAGTACAGCAACTCTCCACTCCCGTTGAAGTGGTTAACCATTCCTGACATGATAACCATTCCATATGTTGCTTGTTAGTCTGTCCATAAGACCAGCCATTCCATCAACCCAATACTTTATAATCCCACCTTGTATGCCGTCAGGTCCTTGGATTTTCCACGGTTGATTTATTTAACGGCAATTTTGAATTCTTATATTAACATTATTATCCATTTCTTCAATAACATGTTGTTGCAGCAGGTCTTCTGTGACCTTCTCCATATATTGTGGATGGATTCTGAAGACGATCTGGGAAATGTTCTATTGATCTCTTCAGAACATCTTCAATAGCATTAGAGTGGATCCGCGAAACAAACATCTGTTTCAGTAGACGATTTCACATCAGGAGCCTTGCAAAACTAATACAAAAACAATACGCACGCACGCACGCCATTGTTATATCTATCATCTTATTTTATTTCGTTTGTTTTATTCGACCATTTGTTTTTATAACATGAAAGTTAGTTCATTTAGAGAAAGGCATCTTTGCCTCGGGTGCAGTTTTGAATTTTAATCTTCGTGGACACAAAGAAAGAGTGACAGAGAGAAAGAGAATAGTAGAGAAAGAGAGGGATTCCGGAAGAGAGAGAGAGAGAGAGAGAAAGAAAGAGAAGGAGAGTGACAGAGAGAGAGAGAGAGAAGAGTAGAGTAGGATATATAGGGAGTGTGTGTGTGTATGTGTGTGTGTGTATGTGTGTGTGTGTATGTGTGTGTGTGTATGTGTGTGTGTGTGCAATAAAAAAGGAGAAAGAAAGAAAAGAAGAAAGGAATGAATGAATGAATAAATAAATGAATAAGGACAGAAAGAAAGAAAACCAGATACACTCGAAGAGGAGCAACAAGAATAACGGCAACAGGACATTTTGGAATGTTTGTTGCTTAAATTTATTCGAAATCTGTCATTTAATGGAATTGAAAAAAGAAAAATAATTTGCTTTTCATTTCGTTCTGAAAGTGGAAATATAATTCTAACGTTTATTTTTCAAGTAATAGGTTATTAATGAATATTCTGTTTTTGGTAAAGTTTGTTAATTTGGAAAAACTTTATATTAAATGCATTTAATGAGCAGAGTTGTGTAGGATTAAGAACAACTAAAATAAGAAAAAAGCAAAAAAACATCAAGCAAAACCTACACAGCTAGAGGTGCAGGCGTGGCTGTGTGGTAAGACATTTGCTTCCCAACCACATTGTTCCAGGTTCAGCCCCACTCTGTGGCACCTTGGGCAAGTGTTTTTTACTATAGTATCTGACCGATTAAAGCCCAGTGAGCGAATTTGGTAGACGGAAACTGAAAGAAGCCAGTCGCATATGTGTGTGTGTGTGTGTGTGTGGACGCGCACGCGTTTGCGTGAGTGTGTATCGGTGTTCGTGTGTTTGTGTCTGTGTTTGACCCCCACGACCGCTTGACCAGCGGCGTTGGTTTGTTTGCTAGCGATTCGGCAAAAAAGCCCGGTAGAACAAATACCGAACTTTTAAAAAATAAAACGTACAGGGGTCGACCTGTTCGACTAAATCTAGTTGAGGCAGTGCCCCAGCATGGCCGCAGTCCAATGACTGAAGCAAGTAGATGATAAAAGATGTGCAGAACAGTTTTTAAAAATCCATAAAGCAATTTGACAATTTACCAGATTCATTAACGTTTATAATTTCGTTTAAATTTTGTTTCATTTAACCTTGGCTTTTTCTATGAGTTATTTCCATTATTAATAGACATATTTAGCCGCTAGGTGTGTGGAATTAACGTTGGAATATGAAATACGAAATAAATATTAGAATTAGTAGAGCCAGAAAATAAAATTATCATATTCTATGATGTTCTCTTTTATTTTTATGTTTCATATTTTAGATCTTTAATATCTTGTAAACAACTCGTTGTAAGAGCAACACCAAAAATGCTGCTTTGACAGAGGGACGAAATATGTGATTATTAAACTCATTCAAATAACTGTGGATACTCATTTATACGGGTAAAGATTTATTTTTATTTTGTCGTGAAAAATATCCCCCCAAACACTGCTCAAAACAATTTTATTTCGTGAAGGCGCGGCCACAGGCGCAGGCGTGGCTGTGTGGTAAGAAGTTTGCTTCTCAACCACATGGTTCTGGGTTCAGTTCCACTGCATGGCTCCTTGGGAAATTGCCTTCTACTATAGCCTCAGGCCAACCAAAGCCTTACAAACGGATTTGATGGACGCCAACTGAAACAAGCCCATCGTGAGTGTGTGTGTGTGCGGGGGGGGGTCTGTATCTGATCAAACAGACACCAGAGAGGTTAGTGTTGGTCTGCATCGACAAGACTTATATCATGTTGCAAAAATATATTATGTTGTAAAAGAGGACAGTGAACTTGCCGCGAGCAGTGGAATATTCAACGTTTCGGATTGCGTCCGTTTTCGCATTCATATATTACACATTGACTAGCTTTCTTAGCTTAGATCGAACTGTCTCAAGTGTAACTGCTCGAAACAGTAAGGACTTCTGGTAACTTGACTGAGGAAAGAAGGCCAAGTTACCAGAAGTAACTTCTTTTGCCTGTCCTTCTAATTGTTGTTTCTCTTGTCTGCCATCGTATCGTCTGTCTGTCCGAATATTTTATTGTCCTGTATTACGTTTTTGTTCCATTTTTTAATATTTATATACATACATACATACATACATACATACATACATACATACATACACACACACACACACACACACATGAGCATATGCATACATATAAATATACATACATGTATATACATTCATATACAAGATGTATATGTGAATATGTGTATATATATTATCTATCTGTCTATTTCTCTCTGTCTATCTATGTATCTATCTACCTATCTGTCTCTAGCGCCCCTCTCTCTCTAGCCCCCCCCTCTCTCTCTCTCTCTACATATATACCGTAATCGTGGCCCTCTGTCGGTTACAATGACGAAGGTTCCAGTTGATCCGATCAACGGAATAGCCTGCACGTGAAATTAACGTGCAAGTGGCTGAGCGCTCCACAGACATGTGTACTCTTAACGTAGTTCTCAGGGAAATTCAGCGTGACACAAAATGTAGCAAGGCTGGCCCTTTGAAGTACAGGTACAACAGAAAGAGGAAGAAAGAATGAGAGAAAGTTGTGGTGAAAGAGTACACCAGGGTTCGCCACCATCCCCTGCCGGAGCCACGTTTTAGGTGTTTTCGCTCAATAAACACTCACGACGCCCGGTCTGGGAATCGAAAGTGCGATCGTATGACTGCGAGTTTGCTGCCTTAACCATTGGGCCATTGCGGCTCCACATATGTATATATGTCATATATAGAATACACCCACACACTCGCGCATGCACACACGCAGGCGCGCTGATATATACTGTTCTTTTCTTCTGTTTGGCCAGCATGAAATCAGTTATCGCGCAACATTACTAAAATAGACGTCAATTGATGCATTAATGGAGAAAATGTCAATTGGAGACTTGGAAGAAGATCTCTTTCTGAAGATTTATTGAAGTAAATATAGTTTTGTTAACATAATTGCGAAACAATTATATTATGCGGAGAAGCAAAAACTAAAATGTTAATAAAAACTCCTTTTATATGCATGTGGTGTTGAGTACACACACACACACACACACACACACACACACACACACACACACACACACACACACACTCGCACATACACACACATATATATATATATATAATGTATACTATATATGTATATATAAACATTACACATATACACATGTACGTATGTATGTCATTATTTAGTTTTATTGAAAGATTTCTTGCCAATAGAGAAAGAGCCGGTTTCTGATGTTGAACCAACTATTCTTCATTGGAATTTCAACAACATCAACAGGGTATTATTTACATTGTTTACATTTGACGGATATTTGTCCTCATCTTGTTTGTTGTTAACACGTTTCAGCTGATATACCTTCCAGCCTTCACCAGGGGAAATTTCGAACCTGGGTATGTATGTATGTATGTATGTATGTATGTGTCTTCGTGTTTGTACCTATCTGCCATCATCGCTTGACAATCGGTGTCGGTTTGTTTACGTCCTTCTAAACTAGTAGTTCAGCAAATAGAGACCTAGGGAAGGACCAAACTTCTTCACACACCACACATACATACATACATACATACATACATACATACATATATACCAACATACAGATATAGCATATTCAACCAAGCAACTCAACTTTGCCAAGCATTATCGCGTGATTCTGAAAGGTTAGTCTGAAATTACCAAATTGTCTTTTAGGAACTCAACATAACGATTGTTTTCTCGTGGTAGGAAGAGAAGTACACACTTATGGCCCTCTTGCTCTTTCCAACAATATCAGTGATGTTAATAAAGTAAAAAATCTTCCACTTGATTTAATCCACTCTGTGGAACTGGTCAATTCTTGGGAAAGATGCAAACAACGCAACTAACTATCTAAATGTTAACGCGATACTAGAATCCTAATGTCGATGGTTTCTCCAGTTTGGTGCTGCCCACTCACAAACATTTTCTTTCTCTGTGAGTTACGCATACATTTTTACTACTGCTGTTGCTATTGTTGTTGTTGTTGTTGTGGTGGTGTTTTCGTTGAAATTTTATGTTCAAAATTCTCAAAATAACGCTCAAACGTCCTCCTCCCCCACCAGTCATTTGTTTCGTCATTTGTTTGTTAGTTTCTAATTTGTGGTCGTGGTTTCTAATTTTAAGCACAAAAACCAGTAATTTTTGAGGAGCGGACCATCAACTCCACTACTTGATGGTTCTTTATTTTATCGATCCCGGAGGGGATGGAAGGCAGGCAGAATTTGAACTTAAAACGAATTGAATCGGAAGAAATACCGCAAGGCATTTTCCCTACATTGGCTATAGCGATTTGGTCGAGTCGTTAGAGCATCGGACGAAACACATAGTGCTATTTATTCCGGTTTCTTGCGTTCTATTTCAAACCCTGCCAATATCAACTTCGCCTTTCTTCTCTCCGTGGTCGACAAATGAAGTACCGTTCCAGGGTGTAGGAATTGGCAGGGTCGTGAGTGTGGCAAGGGATGCGTTGTGGTATTTGTTCCAACTATTTGAGCTCTGAGTTCAAATCCCACTGGAACCTATTTGGGTGGTAGACTTAACCTGCCACCCAGTTTAATAAGTACTTTAAACGGGGTCCACTCTGTTGCAAGCGTTCGGTCCAGAATATCCGGTTTGAGGAGACCTTCCTTCTTGTATTCCTCCCTCCCTTTCTTTCTTTCTTTCTTTCTTTCTTTCTTTCTTTCTTTCTTTCTTTCTTTCTTTCTTTCTTTCTTTCTTTCTTTCCTTCTCCTTCCCTTCCTTTCTCCTTCCCTGCCCTCTCCCTTCAAGGGCATTAACTGATTTCCTCGAGTCCAATATTTGAATATATATATGTGTATGTATGTCTATCGACCCTGAAGGAATGAAAGCCAAAGTTGACCTCGGCAGGATCTGAATGTAAAGAACCAGAAGAAATGCCGCTTTGCATTTTGGCCGACGTGCTTACGATTCTACCAGCTCTCCGCCGTCGTCAGTCAGGTTTAAAAAAACCGAAAATGTTATCCGTTCACCCAACTGCTACAGCACGGCAATGAGCTGAACCCCTCGATCGAGCCATTCAACTACAACGACAACAACAACTCGATTCATAAATAGACTTAATGATCGACAAACACAAGAAGACAACAAACATATTCCAAACCAATAATGGACTCCAAGAAGTGACTTTTTAAAAGTAATTCTGAAATAAAATTCTCTCAATTACGAAATATTTAAAACCACGAAACAATTAAATTAACTTATGACATCTTTAAGGCTTTCAAGTTCTTGGGTTACAAAGATTTATCTCGTGTTGGTGTGAAGATGTAATAAGTAAAATACTCGTGTCACACACACATTTATATATATATACATACATATATACATACACACACACACACACACACACACACACACACACACACACACACGCACACATACACACACACACACATACATATATATATAT
>NC_068988.1:1661418-1662112 GCF_001194135.2 Octopus bimaculoides
ATAATCGCCATTTCGGTCGATGCATTTTCGTAGGCACTGGGGCAGTTTTTGTATGCCTATGTTGTACCAGCTCACCGCCATTTTCGTTGACGAAGCGTTGAATCTCATCTTTCACCTCGTCGTCGTTGCTGAAGCGCGTTACGGTCAAATGTTCTTTGAACTTAGGGAACAGGTGGTAGTCACTGGGTGCCGAGTTCAGACTATAAGGTGGATTGCCGTTTATGGTCTTATGTGAGCATTCGTGGGACCCTTCTTGCGCACACCTTCCGATATTGCAACTTTTCACTCAAAACCCTATGAATGGTGCTTCGGGAAACCTCAGGAACCAAAATGCGGAGATCATCCAGAGTGATCCGCCAATTTTCACGCAGGATTTGCTGAATATTCGCGACTGTCTCGTCGGAAATTGATGGTTGTCCGCTTCTTTCTTCGTACGACCAGCTGCAAACTCACTACACCACTTGCAGGCGTTTTTGACATCCATACACGATTCGCCATACACTTCCGTTAATTGGCGATGAATTTCAATCGGTTTAATGCCTTTTGCGTTCAAAACCCGAATAACTGCGAACTTCACAGTGTTGCCAATAGCCGCACGCACAGTTTCCCTGCGTCCCCAGCGTTTTGGAGACCTTACTTTTGGGATCATCCTCGTTTATACATACATACATACATACATACATACATATATATA
>NC_068988.1:1664098-1664571 GCF_001194135.2 Octopus bimaculoides
CTCTCTCTCTCTTTCTCTCTCTCTCTCGCTCTCTCCAAAGACTTAAGGGTTTTGTGGATATTAGTTTTACTCGTTTATCGTAAAAAATCTTCAAATGAAATTCAAATCAAATCAGAAACCTAATTCCCTCGAACGCTACTACTACTACTGCTACTGCTACTGCTGCTGCTGCTGCTGCTGCTGTCAGTAGTAATAATACTGTCTTTTATAGACACAAGGCCTGAAATTTTGAGGAAAGGCACTCGATAAAAAAAAAAGAAAGCAAAGGCAACGCAGGGGCGATGCCTACTTTGCGCGAAGATAAGGTTATTGCGGTTTACAACACGTGACGTAACCTTGCTTTTTAATTGAACTGAATTAACCTTTTTTTTTAAGTCTCACCATTATAAGTATTTATACTCCGGTGAAATTAAGGAATCAACAATCCATCATTGTACACACACACACGCACACACACACACACGCACACACAC
>NC_068988.1:1664588-1667242 GCF_001194135.2 Octopus bimaculoides
ACACACACACACACACACACAAAATCGCATATCTATCTATATATTTATGTATTATGTACGCACACATGTCTACGCGCATAGGTACACCATGATCTATATACACGCAGATGAGGGGCGATTCATATGAAAAAGAAAGTGAACAAAATGAAATACTTATAAAAAAATTGCATAGAATTTGAGAAGTGTTTCGCCATTATAGGTATTTATACTCTGGTGAAATTAAGAAATCGACTCGTAAATAAACGAAACCTTCGAATCCATCACTACACACACGCGCGCCCGTGCACAGAGTTACATATCTATGTATATATTTCTGTATGTTTGAAGATAATCAAACCAAATGTTTATTATTTCCAGTTACTCAGCCAATGAGTATTTCTGCCAAATTTGGTGAAAATCCGTTCAGCCATTTTCCAGGAATTTTGCAAACACACAGACAAAGACGAGTGATTACAATACCTTGCTTTCGCTTACGCGCGCTGGGTAATAATAATAATAATAATAATAATAATAATAATAATAATAATAATAATAATAATAATGACAACGATTATACATATGGAAAAGCGTAGTTGCTTTTCTGATCAACCCATCTTGTCTGTTTGATTCCAGGATCGTAAAGAAAGAGGAAGTAAAAAAAAAACAAACAAACAAAAATAACAATTCCTTAAAATTTGAAATAGGAAGAATTTGGAGCATGCGCACAGTAAACATCGTGCCTCTAATAATTGGTACGATGGGAACAGGAAGCAAAGATATAGACAAATGGCTGAAGGAGATTGAAATAGAATTCCCGGTTGAGCTCCTACGGAAAATTTGTCTCTTAGGGACAGCAAGGATTATCAGGAGGGTTCTAAGTCCTTGGAAGACTGCTGAAATCTTGTGGGTGCCTAACCAACATAAATCCTACCAGGAATAAGACCAAACCTGACCCAAACAACAACAACAACAACAACAACAACGACGACGACGACGACGATAATAATAATAATAATAATAATAATAATAATAATAATAATAATAATAATAATAATAATAATAAATTAATTAATTCGTTTTATTGGCCACAAGGGCTAATATCAATTAAAAACATGTAAGGACAAAGACAGGACGAAGGAAGGATAATAAATGCCCGATGCAATACCAGACAATGGCTCTCATGGCTTTTGATCTTAACTGATTCGAAGTGTTATCATGTACATTTAGTCTTGGTATAAAAGATGGGCCACAGCAAATATTCTGCTCAATACCACAGATTTGCTTGTCAGTTGTTTGACCATAACCAGTTGAGTATGTCCTTTAGTGGCTGACGATATGTGCATCTCTGATCATGAGCAGAAGTATGTGCTGAGAGGAATTCTTTGAGGTTTGAAGTTTTCTTTAACACTGTTGTTGTTGTTGTTGTTTCGGTATATTGACAAAAACCTTCCAGATGTATCATCTTGTCTCTTTCAACAGAAAAAAGAAACCAAATACAAATACACACATACACCCACGCAAGCAGTCCTCACCCAGAGGACATCCCTATACCGTATCCTCCTAAACATGAGCAGCACGCAACAAACATTTTTTACGGTCACTGCAAATGTTAAGCTTCATTATCATCGAAGTTCTCCTGCTCAACGTTGTTCGATCTGTGTCTCAAAGACCAATCATTCTGTCCAGGATGATACTTCGCCGCTCCCCAACAATTATTCAGAAACAAACGTACAGAGCGTGCAGTGTGACTTTTTCTTATTTTAAGATTGTTTAATGTGATACTTTGTGGGGGGTATCTCTGGCTGCTATTTTCAGCAGATGGGCGACAGTATAGCGTTTTCCATAGACCTTGATGGTATTTTCGCCCTGAATATAGACGAAGGAATGAAACACCGCATGGCATTTCGCCATTTCTCTCTACCATTTCTGGCGTTCGATTGCGATGAAATAAAAATAATAAAATTAGGAAAATAAAGACCAAAAAAAAAAAAAAATGAAAAGAAAAGAAAAATTATTGATCAGACTCTGAGTGCGATCGAGTCATGTACTTGACCTTTCGGATTTTAGGTATTTCATCAATGAAGTGTTAACTCTGTTGACTTTAGTAAGATGTCCATGACTTTTAGCAGAGTGACTACGCTGAGAGTTACAACTACAAATGGAGCTTGAGTTGCAGCCTTCATTCACTCGGTAACTCACCATTTACGCTACAACATTCTCCTTCACTTTACATAAAATATATTATTCTCTTTATTCTCTAAGTGTGTGTGGTTTAATGAAGTTAACTATGGAACAACATCGATGACAGAATTGAAAACTTTAACAAGGTGAAACTACAATAGTTGGAGAGTTGCAGTTTTGGCAAGATGACAACTCGTGCTGCAACTTCTGAGCCCGAGTGGGGCGCGTGCGAACGATGTCGAGAGAACGTCTGCTTCGAATGATATTTTTTGACACTGGGCAACTCTAAGACCACCGCCAGACGCTGAACGAACATAAATGAACTGCGACCAGGCTCAATAAAAGGAGCCCGAGTTATTGGCTACAATTACATACTTGAAGTCAGTGTTGGCAGTAATTAAATCGACTTGCAAATACACATTCACTTTACTACATTTATACTCGAGCCAATTCCGAACAACCCGAGTATTGGAGTCGCCACTGATATATATATA
>NC_068988.1:1667491-1670976 GCF_001194135.2 Octopus bimaculoides
GAAAATTATATTTATTTTAGACGTTGGTGAAATACTTGTGACGCTAATGATGGCTATGGGAGGAGGAGGAGGAGGAGGAGGAGGAGGAGGGACTTGGATACGAAAGACAAAATAGAAAAAAAAAAACAAAAGAAAAAACAAAAAAAAGCCCAGAACAATTATTTTCAGGAAAATATAACAGAAATAAAATCAAACAAAAGCCAAGATTTATGATTCTCGTCTCATCCTCCATTGAAGTCACTTTTTTTTATTGGTTTATTTAAATATTTTATCGCTTCCAGATAGAAAAGCCTGACGTCATTTGTCACTGGAGATGGTGTGCGTACGTGTGTAGGGACAGGGAGGCGCGCGCGCGCGTTATGAGAGAGAGGGGGGAGGCGGTAGAGGGAACATTCAGGTATGATGTATGTGTATGTGCGCTTGTGTGCGTGCGTGTGTGTGTGTGTTTGTGTGTGTGCAAGTATACAGATGTGTACATACGCTGTATATGTTTATGGGGGAGAGAGAGAGGGCGAGAGAGTTTTCAGGTGTGTATGTATGTGTGTATGTATGTATGTATGTATGTGTGTATGTGCTGTGTGCATATTTGTGTGTGTGTGTAGGTGATAGAAAGAGCGGTGTTTCATGTGTGTGTGTGTGTGGTTGGTGTGTTCCAAGGTCTCCGGTTGTAGAGACAATGTCACTCTGTCGTGTGAAACTGTTTAAGTAAACTTGAAGTTTACAAATCAATTGATGGACGTCAGTGTTAACCGAAGGAAGATTGGAGTTGACTAAGCGGCCACAATTACCACAGCAACAATAACAACGACAGCAACAACAATAACAAACGATATCCAATAATAATGATGATGATAATAAAGTTAATTAGTTCAGTGTGCAAGTACAGGTAAAAGAAAGTTACAAAGTAATTTGAATGAAAGAAGAAATATATAAGAAATCAAGAAATGAAATCATTTATTTTGTGTGCGTGCGTGCGTGTGTATATGGTGTGGGTATGTGTGTACGATATATATATAAAAGATAGATAGATAGAGAGAGAGAGAGAGAGAGAGAGAGAGCGCGCGTGAGCGGCTTCAAGATATATGCGGACCTAAATTACTGCTAATTACATTGTCGTTGTCACCATTTTCACCTTGGTTGCCATCGTCATTTAAAACTCTCCTTTTCCCTCGCTCCCAGCATATGTACTTATCTATAATGCTTGCCTTGTCTTTCTTTTTATCCATTTATCAACTCACCTCTTTCTCCACTTCATCTCTCTCTATCTCGATCTAAATGTCTAACTATCGATCTCCATCTCTCTGTCTATCAATTTACCTCTGTCTCACTCTTTCTCTTATCTATCTATCTATCTATCTATCTATCTATCTATCTATCTATCTATCTTTTTCCCCTGCATTGAAATTCTCCGTGTCAATACGGATTAAACGATATCCATTTGTAATACTTGTTCATTAAATTCGCTTCGTCTTTATCTTTCTGCCACCTTCTCTTTGAAGTTTGCTTTCAACTACCTCACCTAAAGCTATCGTTAATTATAGCAATGACAGCTGCTGCAGCGAGTCGAACGGTAAGTTAATAGATCTGCAAACCAAGGGTACAACGGTTCGCATCCTACCAGCGGTAAGTTTTACTATCAAAGAACACAAGACCTAACCAGCGGTTAGCGAAGAGATACAGTGAGGTAACGTTGTATGTGTGTGGGGGAAGTACTTGTTTTTTTTAGAGCTGATTTTTAAACCTTATTTTGTTCCTAAACTGATACTCATTCTATCGGTTTCTGTTGCCGAACCACGAATATTATGCGAATGTAAGCAAACCAACATTAGTTGTCAAATGGTGACGGAAGTACATAACAAACACAGAAATGCAAATACTCTCACACCACAGTTTCCGTTTGCCAAATTTACTCACAAGGCATTGGTCGGTCTGGGACTATCGTAGAAGACACTTGGCTAAGGTACCGCACAGTGGGACCGAACATTAAACCATGTAGACGCAAAGCGAACTTCTTAATCGCACACCCATGCCTGCTTTGTGAATGTGCTGGACTGACTTAGATAACAATGTGTGGATTTAGGTAACATTTTGATCGATGCCTCCTTTAAGAATCGTTCAAATCTAGATTAGTCTTGATCGAACAGATCCGTAATCAACGGGGTTCTAACCGTGATCATTTCGTTTATTCTAGTAATCGTTATGATATTTTTTTAAACGTTGAATGTGATTTAAAGGGAAGATACCTGCGATTTATGGCAGGTCAAGCGAACACGCCGCTGATGTTTAGCCAAAGGAAACGCCGTCGACTTGGACCAATGAATGGTCATTAGACAGTAGTAAGTCATAAGAGATACCACTCCTGGATTGCTACTTTTTTTTATATCAGCCCTAAAATGATGAGTCGAAGTTGACCTCTGCCGGATAGTTCGTTACCAAACGTTGCTGGTGTGTTGTTCGTTACTGTTTCAGCTGCGTGTTATATCACAACGAACAGACACAAAACTAATTGAATATATTTATTGAAAAGAAGAACAATTGAATATAAACTTATAATGACTGCTGGCAGGGAATGTCGGCGATCAGAAACGAGCTTCGGTATAACAAATATACAAAGCAAATGGTTAGTAAGGCTCGAGAAGTCAGAAAGAGTTGGCTCGAATTTATGAAGATTTCCTTTCATTTCTAGCTGGATTCAGCGAAGGAAAACTTGATGCAGTTTCTGCCATAGTAGGCCGAGCTCTGGCTTGCTTGTGGCGTGAGGTGAGAATGTGGGTTCTCTAGTAGCAGTCTCAAAACTCTCTGCGGTTGTTCTTGGCGGGGTTTCACCTGAATGCTAACAAAAGCGCGCAAACTTCAAGGACATTTCTGTGGTGCCCCCCTCCTTCCCTTGATGCCCTAAGCACCTGCTTATTTTGCTTAATGGTTAATCCAGCGCTGCCCTCTCGTCTTATCCGCAACCCGGACGTATTATATATACAATTCACTTAATCAATGTGCCTTCTATTTTTTTTTTAAGATATGGGAGGTGATTTGAGGTAAATTTCTCAATTATTTCTAGCAGGTCGGTCGAACAGGTGGTGACTCTGTCGTTAACAGTGATGGTGTTGCTGACGATGTATTTTTACTAAATCAACAAAATACGATGTTAACAGCAGGATGCAGATGAGTTGGATAGAGAAGGAGAGAGATGACGACTGAAAGTGACTGAACTACTTGAAGAAAGTTCACTTTAAATTGAGTAATATTAATATATTGTCCAATGAAATATGCAATTGTATGGAGGTTTCATAGCAGTTAATTATGCCCTGTTGTGTTGTACATGACTTGTGGAGCCTCAAGTCAACGACCTAGATTTTTATCTGGCTCTGCTATTAAGACAAAAATATAAACATCTTCATTACCACTCTATTCATTACGATATGTGCGCGTGCGTGTGTGTGTGTGCGTGTGTGTGTGTGTGTGTGTGTGTTTAAGGGATTTGAAAG
>NC_068988.1:1671144-1675093 GCF_001194135.2 Octopus bimaculoides
AGCGATATTTCTTCGGGCTCTTTACGTTCTGAGTTCAAATCTCGCCAAACTAAACTACCTTTCACATACCTAGACTCATTAAACTAAATTATCAATCTAAGCACTGGCTTCACCTTACCCCTCCTCCTCTCAAAATTGCTGCCACCTGTCCAGATTAGAAACCATTATTATTTCTTCCAATATTATGGCGGCAAGCTTGCAGAATCGTTAGCTCGCCGGACAAAATGCTTAGCGGTATTTCGTCCGTTTTCACGTTCTGAGTTCAAATTCCGCCCATGTCGACTTTACCTTTCATCCTTTCGGGGTCGATAAATTAAGTACCAGTTGTGTACTGGGTCGATCTAGCCGACTGACTCCCTCTCCCAAAATTTCAGGCCTTGTGCCTATTGTAAAAAGGATTATTATTATAGTTATATTTCTAAACAGTCATTTTTTTCTTGCTAAATAAACACACGCACTGTATATTCGTTCTTCACTCGTTTATTACTGTTCTTATTTTATCTTATGCCCATTGTCTGGAAATCTTTCATCACACGCCTGTGACCTCTTCAGTGTCTCATCCATCCCACATGTCTCCTCCTGTTCTGTTTATTCCATTCTGTCTTTCTATGGTGCGTATCCTTATCTGCGCATGTGTTAGCGTAAAGAAATAAAAAGGAAAAAAAAAAAAAGAGAGAGGAAAAAATGACCATCCCGAAATATAATCCTTTCTTTTATAGGCACAAGGCCTGAAATTTTGGGGAGGAGACTAGTCGATTCCACCGACCCCAATTTTTCACTGGTACTTAATTTATCGACCCCGAAAGGATGAAAGGCAAAGTCGACCTGGGCGGAATTCATCCCCAAATATAACAATATCTGTTTCAGCACACAATTTCACATCAAGAATTTTACAAAACAAATTCATAAATGTAATTATTATTATTTTCCACTTATGTATTTGCAGTTAAAATATCCTTTACAAACAAAAGAACGGATTAAAAACAGAAAAGTTCAAAGAAGGCAACCCAAATAATATTAACCGTTTTTTGTCGAGACCAATCTGGAAATGTCGCAATCCAAAGAATTTTTAATTTCTATTTATTGTAGCTGAACGAAGGGGCTGTGTCCATGAACTTCGCAAGTTTTCGTAAGCCAACGAGAACGATGCTGTTAATGTTCCCCTTGAATCTTTGAAAGTTAACAACTCCGGGAAACGAATGAGTAGGAGAGGAATTCCAGGGGTCTGTTGTTCTGAGAAGGAAGGGTTGAGGGTAGTGATTAGAGCAGGATCTGAGGGTGGATTGGACATTACGTGAGGGATAGGAAGAGGAGCAGCGAATGGGATGGGAATACCCGAGTGGAGGTAGTGTTAACCCATTCAAATTTAAGGGGCAGAGGCTATCATAGACGGAGAGACGATACAGTACTACAACATGTAGACAAGAAGCTGGAGGTATGCCTGTCGATGATGGAGTATTAATCAATCGAGTGTCCTTTTCTGTGGTTTAAGATGTGTTTCTAGCAGAAGGAACACCGGCCCAGATGTGAGGGCAATGCTCCTTTGGAGACGTCACTTAAGATTTGTAGAATGTCGTTAATTGCTGGGCAAGAAGTATTTTCAGGTTCAGAAGGGATTCTCACCATACTGTGGCTGTAGCGTTTCTTCATCTACAGTCGTAGGGGCGAATTGTAAAATGACCAGCCATAGTTTAGGACTAGTTAACAAAGAGATGGTGGTTCCAGCAGAGAAATTATGTCTTAGTTGTCAACAACCGTAGAATTTCCATGCATTAGCACAATTCAGCACAAAAACAGAAATTTCGAGCACAATAACATGTAGAGAAGAAAGAAAAGAGATGAACGAGAACATGAAGGAAAACAGTTCTTGCTGGATATTGGTATTTCAAAAAGAAAAAAAAACAAAACCTAAACAGAAGCTGAATTATCTGATCCAGTAGGTCAGGACGATAACTGTTTCAGTTGATCCGATTAACGGAACGTGCAATTGGCTGAGTACTCCACAGACACACGTACCCTTAATGTAATTCTCAGAGAGATTCTGCAGGACTCAGAATGTGACAAGGCTGGCTCTTTTGGATTACAGGTACAACTCATTTTTGGCAGCTGAGTGGACCTGAGGAACGTGAAAATAAAGTATCTTGCTCAGGGACATAACGCATCGCCAGTAATTGAACTCATGACCTTACGATCGTGAGCCGACCACCCTAACCACTAAGCCACGCGCCTTCCCGGGTTACTGTATTATAACAGTCACCTTTCTCTCTCCTCCTCCGTTACCCCAAAAAGCAAATTGTTTTGAAACCCAGCATCTGCCTGCCAATACTCTGCATTTCCTTTAACCAAAGGTTGACCAGAATCGACAATGTGAAATTATTTACACCAAATCTGAACGGTATGAAACTGCCTTGCAGCATGACATAAAACTTAATCTGAGGCTGAAGACTAGAGACCAGGAAACGGGAGCAACCAAATAGATACCCTCCTTCAGATTCATACTCCTGTCATCCATTTACGTTCCCATAATGCAAGCCACTGGCCACCCTGAGTCATTTCCTTCAACTAACTTCCGTTTAAATTATCCAAGTTACGTCGGTCATGAATGTATCCAAGTCCTTTTTGTATCAGTCTTAGTCCCTTGGCTACTGGAGATGTGGTTGCGCAATTGTCGTGATAATGGCGGGTATTGAGCCAGAGACACGTGTCCATGACTGTCCTCTTATCTCCAGACAATAAGCCTGTCTCCTTTTCCTAAATGGCATGTCAGCTTTGGAGAATACTTGATTCTTGAGATTATCTCCCCTTCTCATATAGAGCTAATTTCAATTACAATTTGGTAAGTATGATACATCTTCACGAGACGGAGATAATTTTGATAAATGAAAGATTTGTATTGTACGGTATTCGATATACCTGTATTTGTCTATGTTCATCAAATACATGCCACTGGCCTCTTTGAGTCGTTTCCCTTCTTTAAAGTATGGTATTACAGAGGCGCGAGATGTTACTGTTATTTCTGAAGGAGGCAACGTTGGAATGCCCATAAAAGAATCGCAGGATCTGCACCGTCAATTTGATATTTTGTTGGCCAAATCGAAATACGTTGATTAAAGTCTGAAAACAGAAAATTTCACTTTGACTGGAAAAAGAGAAAGAAAGCGAAATATTTATTTATTTATTTATTTTAATGAAAACCAGTCATGTGATGAGAGCGAGACAAAGGATTCCAAGAGAATCACAGTCATTATTTTGGACATCTGTTTCTGTCATTGTCGATTCCGTCATTGTTGGTCTAACCGAAATTTCAAGCTGCAAACAACATTCCTGGTGTTTCCATTCCTCTGGTGATACGTGTCTATATCGAGAAATCTTTTAAGCACAGAATTCCTGTCATTTGCAGACATTTACAATATTGATGTTAATGGCAAAAAAAAAAAAGAAGAAAGAAAGAAAGAAACGAAAGCAAAAAAACAACTTTTAAACTAATTAATCGAAACGAAAAGTATGGTAGACCGTGGCTACTTTAGGGGTCTCTGACTGAAGCCCATGGATTTATCCGTCAAAATGTCCAAATTCACTGGGAATCACCGTTCTGAACGCAGGAGCTTCGTCGCTTCGGATTTTCCCCTCGATGCCTGCAACAGTAGTTTCTGTAGAATGTTTATTTTAGTGAGCTTAAAAATGATAAGAAAGAAAAAAACAAAACAAAAACAAAACAAAAAAAAAACTATCTCGGAACAAACATGTCACATGATCTCTTTTGTGGTGGGCTTAGCTTGGCCCAGCGTTGAATCGACCGAAATATTGATTTTCAGACACACCATTAAAAACTTTATATGCGAAAAAAGGAGATATATAAAGCACTTTTGGAAAAGTGAAGACCGTTGCTGGTCATTCTGTGATCTTTGGTTATAAATAATAATAATAATTACGACGGTTTTGGTCTTAA
>NC_068988.1:1675622-1680889 GCF_001194135.2 Octopus bimaculoides
ATTGTTTAATACCTTTGGAAAAGCATGAAAGTCACAACATCTGTTCCGCACTCTTCGAACTCGGTAGCATTCATCCAATAACTACAACTCAACCAATTAACTCCGAAAAATTATAAATAAATAAATAGATAAATAAATAAGAACTAACTGTTGCTATTCAAATATGTTGTAACTATCTTCCATAGATTCGCATTTAGCGAAATTGACTCCCGTTCGCAACAGTTGCTTCTGCCTCCACCCAGGAGGGAATCCCTACTTACGTAGCTATGACGTCAATGATGGACACCGGTGTCTATCCATGTGTGTGCCTGTGTTTACATCGTACAACCTCTTCACGTGTATCTTTTATGTGTCTGTGCCAGAGAAAGAGAGGCAGACATTCACGTGTGCTTCTATGTGAACGATCTGCTTACGTGTGCTTTGGCGACTGTATGTAAAATGTGTACGTCGAAGCTGGAACGATTGTGCTGTTGTAACAGTAAGAACCCATCTGCACACCGCTGCACCCACGTGAACAGTTAAATATGGCTGCCGAAGCTGCATCCAGGAAGGCGTGCACTCCACTTTCTCGCTTTAATACATCTTGGATTACAATTGCAGCAAATAAGAAGACACTGGTTAGTAGTGTTGTCTCCAATATTATCACAGACATCGTTGTTATAAAGCAGGCGCCGCTAAAACTGTCGCAACTACTCTGGTATTAAGGAACGGAGGAGGCTGTTCACAACATTTCTGCTTCTTGTGAAGGGCTGCAAATTGATTCCCGGTCGGTCCGCTGTCTTCAATTTGAATTGTTTTCTGATAGAAAGATACCTGTGCGTCGGCTGTACCCGAGCCTGAAGCCTGTGGAATAATAATAATAACCGAGGCGGCATCCGCTTCACGCAATTCCTGTATTTGTTGCCTGTATCCGAAGCATTCAACCAGCAGCGACTACTATAGAGGTGCAATAATTACGGCACGCACTTCACTCTCTCTTCTCTCCCTGCAATCTTTGAATAGGGGTCACACTAAACTCCCTGGAAAATTGTTTCAAAGGGAAAAACAACACGAAACGAAAAACCAAATTGCATATTTCTTATTATTTGTTTGAATTATTGAAACAATCAAGTTTATTAAACCTTTATAAACTGTTCGTCACCTTCAGCTACGGAAACATGAATATTCTGTATATCGGGGCCAAATGAAATTATTATTTTTCTCCGTATTTATCTTTTTTTCTTTTTGCGGAAAACAGCATAAACGTTGTTAAATTTCATATTTATATCGAAAGCTTTTACAATTAATCTCTGATTAAATAACAGCTGAAATACGCACCTACGTTGATAATATATATATATATGCATATATGATGTATTGAGGAGTTATACCCTCCAGAAAATACTCAGCCTTCAGTAATATATATATATATCTGCAAGTGAATTGGACCCAAATTTAAGGGGCGGAGTAAATCGTCCACTTTGCTGAAAGGATCGAAAATAACCTGCGGGTGAAAATAAATATACAATAAAACCGCCGCTGCTATCACACACACACACACAAATAAGAAAAGCAATAATATTTAAAAGAAGTGGAAACTTTAAAGAAGAGTGGGGGAAAAAATGTGGCTAATTTTAATTTGTTGATATTGTTGTTTTGCAAAGACTGAGGTGCGAATCGTTTGTTTTTGGTGTGTGTCGAGCATCGAGTGAATCCTGGAATTGTGGACGTGACCTTTTCTGGTGGTTGTTTTCGTTCCTGGCAGAAGATACAGGTTAGTAATGTGATTGCAACTTGTTAGTTTGTCGCTACCGAAGCCCTCCCTTATATATATTATATGTATTATATATTATATATTTCCGCGTCAATTCCTGTTTTTGTCTCCAGCCATCCTAGAAGCTGTTAATTACGGGTACAATTCGTTCCTTCCTCGAACGCAAAATCTCAACAATCCCCTCAAGTCACCGTCTTAATCTCTGATTGACTTTTTCTCCCTTTCGAACTCAACTCTCCTTTTTTTTTTATCTGGTTTCCATAATTGTTTAAAAAAAAGGACATCAAAAGAAAACGACCACCTACTTCATTTCCTTACCAAACATGTACAAACTTTTGACTTCAAATTCAATTTATATTTTATTTTATCAACTTTAAACTCAGTGAATTTTCATTTTGTGTAACTTCGAAATCAATTTCAACTTGATGGCGATCGACACCTGACAAACTTCCTTTTACCCGATTCATTTAAAATATGGAAGATATTTCCCTTTTCTAATTTTATTAAATGTAAACTAACAAAAGTTATATTAAAAAAGAAAGAAAGAAAGGAAGATAAAACAACTTTTGTAGCCATTTCCGTTTACTGTTTATTTAAAATCCTAAAACAATGAACTGAAAAGGCTGGTTGGAGACCATCCACACGTGTTTTCAGGAAGTAGCAACTTGTTACCTCCGCTGTATGAAGTTCCAGTCACTGCAAAGTACGTTGCTGCTCTCACAGGCGCACCTTTTTGTTCTTTTAACTATTTCAATGCTGTGACAATTGTTTTAACAGCTTTGTTGTGATAATTAACTTTCCAGAGACGACTGATGTTCCAACTCATGTCCAAAGCCATGAGTACAATGAATAGCCCAGACTTATCTTCAGATCAACAGTACCTGCTTCAAAACCCTAATTATACATTGGATCTTGTTAAAAGACTTGATTCGTTGCGTATTGAAGCGACGTTTACCGATGCCATTCTGTGCGTGCAACACGAAGAATTTCCTTGCCACCGAAATGTGCTGGCTGTTAGCAGTCCTTATTTTAAAGCTATGTTTACCAGTGACTTACGAGAAAGCCGTGAATCTAGGATCTGCATTAGTGAAGTGTCTCCTTGGACTTTAAAACGTGTCATTGAATATGCCTATAGTGGACGGATTGCTATTAACGCAGAAAATGCCCTTCAGCTCTTAGCAGCAGGCAGCCTGTTTGAATATCCTGACATAGTCAGTGCTTGTTGTGAGTTTCTTCGCCGTCAGCTTGACCACAATAATTGTCTGGGTATCGAGCAATATGCTCAGGTTCACTCGTGTCATGATCTGCAGAACGATGCGCATAAGTTTGCACTGGAAAACTTTAGCATGGTTGTCAAGAGCGATGAATTTTTGGACTTGTCATTAGATCGATTACTGACTTACACGTCTAGTGACCTGATTGATGTCCGCAAAGAAGAGGTGGTTTATGATGCTGTGATGCGTTGGGTAAAGTATGACCTTGATGAGAGAAAACAACATCTTACATGCCTTCTACAACAAGTTCGTCTTCCAATTGTGGATCTCGGCTACCTGCAAGAAATTGAAAGCGACCCGGTAATTTCTAATCAAAGCGATTGCCTGAATATGGTTCGTGAGGCTCAGGTTCAACACGAGTCTGTTTCGAATCAACAAGGTAAACGTCGTCGTAGCATGCAAAACAATAATGTTCACCCGAGACCATCGACTGTTGCCAAAGAGGTTCTGGTGGTTGTTGGGGGATTGAACAGTTATATTACTCAGTCTGTGGAAATGTATGATGTTCAGAAAGATCGTTGGACTAGTCTTCCTGATATTCCTCAATCTCTTTCTCAGTATAGTGTTGCTATGTTAACAACTGGACTCATTGTAACTGGAGGAATACATGATGGTCACATCGTGGACAATGTGTGGCATTTTGATTGCATTAAATTAGAGTGGAAGAGTGTGAAAGCAATGCTGCAACCTCGTGCACGTCATGCTTCTACTTCCGTAAACAATTGTGTCTATGTGATTGGTGGTGTTGGCTATGGAGAAGAACATGATATAAAAGACTTAAAGCCTATTGAACGTTATGATGCTATTTCCAATACTTGGGAGGAAGTTGGTCAAAGCCGCTTTCCAAGGACATTGGCTAGAATAGTACCATATGAAGACATTATTCTAGAGGTTGGTGGCCTGCAAGGTGGCCAGTGTGTGAATACAATAGAAACCTATGTTTGTAATGGTGCTTCACTTAATCCTAGCGGAGAACAATATGTGCTGCCAAATTCTATACGATATGCTCAGATTTTAGTGCTAGACAACGTATTTTATATTATATGGGAAGACAGCCGCAAAGTGCTCACCCTTGACCCTGAGAAACGAACATTCCGTAACTTACCTGATGTCCCACATGTTCATGTTAACAGTGGTGCTAGTATTTTAAGAGGTAAAATTTACATCGCTGGTGGTTTACATGATGTAGAGAATTCGGTGCCATCACAGTGTGTGGAATGTTACGATCCTTCGACAAATGAATGGACCGAAGAGACGAGCATGAGCCAGGCGAGGTCGTCACATGCTTGTCTAACAGTTCACATATGACTAAGTTGATTCATTCTCGTTTTTACAATCCATATATGACTAGGTCCCTCTTGTTCCTGCTTGACAATCCATTTGTGACCAATTCTCCATCCCTGCTTGACAGTCTCAATAGGTCTTGTCCTAGCTTTACAGGTTCCCTGTGACTAGGCTACCACAGGGCTACCACTTCTCCTGTGGCTGGGTTTATTCTTCTTCGCTTCATACATGTATCTGGGTGTTTCTCCTAGCTTAACAGACTAACCCACATCTAGGTTTTCTTCCACTTCCCCTTCGCTTGACAGTCCACATGTTAAACTAGGTCCCTTCATCTAAACATCACAGTTCACTTGTGACGAGGTCGTTTCCTCTGTTGCTGGACACACCACATGTGACTCGGACCCTTCATCATTGCTTGACAGTCCACACAACTAATTAGTTCCTTCCATACTTGACAGTCCACACATAACTAATTAGATCCTTCCATATTTGCTTGACAATCTGTGTGTGACTTAGATGTGCAGCACACTTTGCTTGCCAATCTACACATGTTGAAATCTCCAAAGAAGCTCAGCCAACGTGCTACATGTGCTTACATGACAGTCTCACATGCCAACATGTTACTCCGACCTATAGCATGCACTGACTTCTTGTGATTAGGTCTGCAACATGCCTGCTTTGACTGTGTTCATGGGACCATATCTGTGATATAATTGCAGTGACTGTCTTTGTTGGGGTCAGTCTTTGACATAGTTGCATTTACTGTGTAAATTATCACACATACACACACACATATGCTAAACATAATGTTTCTTTATTTATTCTCAATATGCTTATTTTATCAAATATTTTTTTGTTGTGCTCTGTTATATTCTTATAATTTATTTAATTTCAGTAACTTGTTTGATTTCTGATTTTTATCTCCAGTGTATATATATATATATATATATATATAT
>NC_068988.1:1681365-1687622 GCF_001194135.2 Octopus bimaculoides
CTGTGGTCGTACAAAATATAAATTGTATTAAATTTTACACTAAAAATCAAAAAGTGAAATTTGATTTGAATAACAATTTTTTTTAATGTAACAATTTTTGAACTCACAGCGAATAAAGTTGGATGTTTTTTTTTTAAAAGGACAACACGTTGAATATTTAAGTGTTTTTTGTTGATATTTCAGTTTTTAAAGTTTATCTTCTTAAGTAAAAAGTGATTAACACATTCTGCAAGAAATTTTGGTTAGCTGCCAAAGATAGGGCCTATTTTTAGAGCTAATCGACCTCTGGAATTTGAGGAGTTGTCCTGGTTTTGTCTAACACTGTGGTTCTCACCTGGGGTCCATATTGCCATTGGAGGTCCATAGAACTGTTAAGATTTTCGTTCCTTATGCTTCTTCAATGCACAAAATATTTAAATACTTTTTTTATACAATTCCAAATAATCCTTAATTATAAAAACAACAGAATTTTTTAAATATCAAATCACTATGAGGATCCAGTGGAGTAAAATAGGAATTGGAGGGGCCCACAGGTAAAAAATGGTTGAGAACCACTGGTCTAACATCACCAATATGTATAATCTATGGACATGAAAAAAAAAAAAAAGTTTTTAACAACACTTTTGTGCTTGGAAATAACACAGACCCTTCATTACCATATTTTGTTTCAATTGAAACCTTCCATGAAAAGTTTGTGGTACTTGGTTCCAAACACTTGCTGAATAATAACAAAGTTATTTTCTTAGATTCTTCTTTATTTTAAAAACTAAGTGAAGGAAAGACTGTATTTCAACAGAAATATGGTAACAGAAGAGTTAAGTTGGCATTTGGAATGTGAACTTGAAACTTTCATGAAAGGTCTTTAAATAACTTTAAATTAAGGAAGTTTGTATCATAGAACCAAAGTCTCAGATAGGTTGGTATCAAAAGGATTAACGGGATGACATTCCGTACAAATGTTAATTTTCACAAGCTACAATAAAATTTTTGTAGAGACCATTTTTTTTCCAGAGAGCCTGGACTGCATTGAAACAAGATTCTTCAATTCACCATAGCTTCTAATTTTTGATCATTGTCATTGTTTTACTAATTTCATTAAGGGACATTTTCCATCACCAGATACCCTCCCTGTTGCTAAACCATCATCTGTTTCAAAGAAAGGTAATATTTTCCCATGGCTGGACATGTTTTTATGGGAGATTGGAAATGAAGTACACCTCTTATACAATGGTGATGCTTGTTTACAAGTATCATGTCATCACAAGACAAGGGAACAACAGACGTGTGTGGCTATTTATATATATATATATGGTCTTTGTCAGTCACGAGTGGACGGACATCATCATCATATATATATATATATATATATATATATATATATAAACATATCAGTGTGTGTGCCTACAAGCTTTGGTAGGTGCCATTTATTGGCATTGATCTAAGCCCCCCCCATGGCTGAGAAGCAAGCTTTGTAACCACAAAGCCACAGTTGTACTTTTATATTTACATACACACAAATAGGATTCTTTCAGTTTCCATATTGTAGATCCATTCACAAGGCTTTGATTAGCCTGGGGGTATAGTATAATCAAAGACACTTGCCCAAGGTGACGCACAGTGAGACTGAACCCAAAGCCATGAGGTTCAGATGTAGTGCAAATTTCCTTCAACACAACTCCTTCACTCATTATCTCTTCTCTCACCATTGCCCTCTTCGACTCCACCTGTTTTTTGGGGGTTTTTTCGGTGCTTTTAGTGGCATTATTTACTCCGTTTGCAAAAATACTGGCCAGATCTCTAGTTTCTGACATTAACTTCTTCCATTCCTCTCACCATTTCCAAAGACCCTGAAAATGATCAATAAACACTCACCTTCCTTTTTTTTCTCACTAAACAATAGAAAATATTCAAGATTATATTCTTCCGACCATATTGCCAGCTTTATGGTAGGAATGGTTCTCACTCAGCAGCATTCCACAACCTGCAGCATGCCTTCATCACTGCTGCTGCTGGGGCTTGCTGCATCCAAGGAATTGTCCCATTCACTTCAACTCCTTTTATTTCACTTTCTTCCACCATGGCCCCTCAGGTGACTGTAGTCATCCAGATTTCTTTGAAACCTTTCATATTCTTTACCTTGGAACATTGGGAGATTTTCACCTGTGGTGGCCATCCCTGGTACTCCCTCTTTTTTCTGTTCCACTCAAAGAATTTGCAGCCAAGACGGCGGACCTATCTCTGTTGTTCTTTATTCTCCGTGAGAGTCTTCGACTCCTTTGGTTCGATGCCCCAGAGTGTGTGGTTCCACTTCAGAATCTTTCTGAATCTCAGTTGCCGTCTTACTTGGTGGTGTTTTCTTCATAACAAAAAGGAAAGCATCATTCCGCTGTTGCTAGGTTAGGATGTAAACAAACCAACACTGGTAATCAAGTGGTAGTGGGGGATAAACACAGCAGATACGAAGACACACACACACACTCATATATACGGAGGGCTTCTTTCAGTTTCCTTTTACCAAATCCACTCAACACTTTAGTCGGTCCGAGGCTATAATAGAAAACACTTGCCCAAGGTGCCACGCAGTGGGACTGAACCTGGAACCATGCGGTTGGGAAGCAAATTCTTACCACTTATGATGTGTGTGTGTGTGTAATACACATGAATTTGTGGCAATTCAGGACTGAAAAGACGTTAGAGCTGAAGGTGTGAAATGGAGATATCACTGAGTTACCTCCCTTACTCTCATCCTCGATCGAATGAATTGTCTTTTAAATGTGTCATAAATTGGTTTCGTGGTAACAGTTTATTGAACATTAGATCATCGATTATTTTATATTTATTTACTTTGGTAACTACTCCGTATGAGTGCTGATATGTCTGTCTCCTCAATCATGTTAATGATAGAAATCTAGAAGGAAACAGCTCTCAATTAACTTTAGTGTTACGATAGAATTACGACAAGGAAACAAACACTTCGATATTGTTTCTGAGTCATTTAGACAAAATGTCAACATAATCAGATGAGATTATGCCGTTAATCCCCGCTAATCGCTTACTAAGTCTATTTAGTCTTTATTTAACACCTATTTCGTCACCTCCATATATAAAAAATATGTCTCATATTAATTTCCTCGTTTTTAAATCCCAGATCGGTCCTGATCGAATAAACAAAACTATGACTAAACGTATTCCCGCCGTGGCCATCACACCTTTTTTGCATATCAGGAAGTACATTGCCCTCCGTGTGTGTGTGTTTGAGGGAAATTTGATCTGCTTGTTTTAGCAGGTCAAGCGACCCTCATTGCTTTCTCTTTCTGTGTATGCTGTTGTTTACTAAGTCAACCTTTAATTGGCCAGACCGATGATGAAAGGCATTCCAGCCGTACCCATCTCGATTTTTCCCTTTGTGTAGAAAGCTCTGAACCGCATTATGCAAGGTGTCTTCTTTTAAGACTGCAAGGGCGTGGCTTGTAGCATATTTGACTGCTATTTCTAGCACGTCGTGTGACCTTTTAGATCAGTCATGTGCAAGCCGCGCCCTGTGAGACTTTCTGAAAAGCATTCTCGAGAAAGGTCGTTCGTGTCTTATCCTGAGGCTCCTTTGTTTTCTCGTGTGTCTCTTATACATACCAGGGTGGCGGCGGTGGTTTTTATAACGCCTGTGTTGACTCACCTTGCTACTAATGACTTGTTCAACTTGTTGCAAAAATGATTTGACTTACTAAAGAATAGCAGCCAGATACTCCTCAAAACCACACTGCTGTCATCAGAACAGAAACGATATTGGTCCTCCATATTAAAAAAAAAAAAAAATGTTCAGTTGGATAGTCTTTAATGAAAGGTTTGCCCAATTAGGATTAAATTACAACTCGTTGATTCCTCTGACTAATAAGAAAATCAAGACATAGGTTTTCAAACTCCTAGAAATAACAGCCAAATTTCTCTCAACTTCCTTCCCATTAACTCTTTGCTTGTCCAAAGCATTTTCATATGGCACCCATGCTGGTGGCACATAAAAGCACCCATTACACTCTTGGAGTGGTTGGCATTAAGAAGGCCATCCAGCTGTAGAAAACCATGTCAAATCAGACTGGAGTCTGGTGCAGCCCTCCAGCTGGCCAGCCCTGGTCAAACCGTCCAACCCATACCAGCATGGACAACAGACGTTAAATGATGATGATGATGATGTCCCAAACGATCATTCTTGTTTCAGACCTTTAGTTTGACCTTGTTTAATAAGTTAAGAGTAATATCAATGTTTCCATTCATAATTCCCAAGTTATTCTGGTGGTTGAAATAAAAATTGGGAATGAGTATCAGATATGATGCTTGGATGCCATTGGATTATATATGCTCCCTAGATCACATGGGATAAAGAGGACAAAGTTAAAATTAACGGAGATACATTGTTTCTGTGAACTTACAATTATTTCTTGCCATGTCTGTACCTGCCCTTTTTTTTTTACCTACAGTGGCATAGGTAAAGAGGGAGTGCTGCCAGGGACTGCGTTTGAGTTTGCACACCCTCTTTGGGCCAATGCAGCCCTTACAGGTTAATACAGTAGACCCAAAAGTGCTTCCCGACCCTAAAAGTATTGCCTAGGGTAGACTGTCCCACTCCTTGCTCCACCTCCCCCAGCTATACTATTCATCATCATCATTTAATGACTGTTTACCATGCTGGCATGAGTCGGACAGTTTGACTGGGGACTGGCAAGACTGGAGAGCTGCACCGGGTTCCAATTGTCTGCATTGGCATTGTTTCTGTGCCCTTCCTAATGCTGATTACTTTACAGAGTGTGGACTGGGTGCTTTATATGTGACACCAGCATGGGAGTTTTGACATGGTGCCAGCAAAGGCTCTACTGTTTATCTAATTTAATAATTTTAGAATAGAATTTGGGCAGCTTTGGCCTTCTGGCCAAATATTTCCTTTAGACTTTATTGATTATGTGAGGTTGTATACAAAAATAGCAGAAATGCTAGAAAAGCATATATATATATATATATATATATATATAAATGTATCTCCCTTTCTCTTATCAGTTTCAAGCCCCACGTGGTACTAATGACCTTTCTTCTGATTAGCTCTTTTGTTTGTTGAAGCCATAATAGACAAGGCCATGCTGGAGCAGTGCCTTCATAAGCCATAAAATAACCCCCAGTGATTTCAAGCAATTTAGAAAGATGTAAATGTGTCAAACACTCTCCTCCATGCATGAACACACACACACACACACACACACACACGCACGATGGGTTCCTTTTAGTTTATACCTCTCAAATCTGGGTCCAGGGTTTAGCAGAAGAGACTTGCTCAAGGTGCCATGCAGTGGGACTGAACCTGGAACCATGTGGTTGGAAAGCAAACTTCTTAATCACTTAACTAAGCTATGACATACATACATACACACATACATTCGTACAAGCATACATACATACATATATACAAACATACATACATACATACATGTATATGTTCATACACATACATATGTTCACACTCAAATACAGAAAGCCATACACACACACACACACATATATATATGTGTGTGTGTGTGTACATATCCGTATACATGCACATATATATGTGTGTGTGCATACATAGACATATGTGTATACATACATACACACACACACACATACATACATAGGTATATTTACCTTGTAGAGCTGTCACACAAGTTAGCTGTAATTACCATTATTAGTGATAAAATGGAGAGTAAATAGCCGACTGTTCAAGAGCTGCTTTTATCCTCTCTTAGACATTAAGACCTGTCAAATGTAGTTACCACAGCCACTGTTTACAACTGCCCACACGTATTAAAGATTCGGCTTCAATTACATTACCGAAATTCTTGCAATCAATCACCAATAAGAATATGATGTCTGAAGAGAAATTTCAAAGTAATAGTGCCATGTCTGTTAAACTCTGTGTGTGTGTTGTTTGGAGACATTGTGCTGTTTCTAACAAGACTTGTTGACTCTGCAGACACGGCGATGGCTTCTCTTCCAGGTAATTCACCCCAGTTCTTTGGCTGTTCTCTGTAAGGATTCTGCAACTGTCAGGAACCATTTTAATCAAGATTTAATGAGGTGGACACTAACGACTGTATTTCTACTGTCCTCCTAAATTTATAAATTGATTATATATTGCAATGTACCACATTTCACCACTCTAGCTAACCCCCACACACATACATGCATCTATGCATATATATATATATATATATATATATATATATATATATATGTGT
>NC_068988.1:1690217-1700146 GCF_001194135.2 Octopus bimaculoides
TATATATAGGTTATGAGCGGTAATGGTGTCAATTAGACCCAGAGGTTTCAGGTAATGCTGAGTAAGTGCTATGGATATACCATAGTTAAGCTCCAGGTTCGGTGATTATGCGAATAAGGGGTCCAACGTAGGTCATATATCAGCATGTGAATATAAGGATTTACTTTTTGTAATGAGATAAAAAACCAAGGCTGTGTATTAAATAGAATGTCAATGTCTTACAGCTGTTTCCAGGATATTTATTATATCCCTTCATCAGAGATGGTGTGAGAGAATGATTAAACAATAGTTAATTTAGTTAAGATAGGATATAGAGAGTGAATGTAGGGATATTGTATTTGTAGATCCATTGTTTAGGCAGAATGGTATACATATAAGATTCCAATACCCTATGAGTAAAATCCAATAGTCTTTAAGATTGGTCGTTGTCTTTGTAAATCCATTATTAAGATTCCAATAGCCTATGAGTAAAATCCAACGGTCTTTGAAATTGGTCATTCCAAATACAGAGTTTACACACAGTGTTATTGAATCAAGGGTTCTGTTTAAAGTTACTTTAAACTTTAAACTCTCCCGATGAGTAGGAATCAAAAACTGCCTTTGATTCTTGTGACAGAGAACCATGAGAAATGTTTAATGTTGTACAGTCTTAAATCTGTATTTCTGTTAATTCTATTCAGGAATATCAGAGAATCTTGTGAAAAACTAATGGTAAGTATAGAATTGGTTTCATTTAAATGTATCAACCTTTTTGATTCCATCCTATCTGAGACTGATCCTGGTTCTATCATACAAACTTCATGTTTTAAAGGATCTAAATTAAAATCTCCCATCAAAATGAATTTTTGTTCCAAACACCAGTTTAATAATTCCAAACTTATTTTACTAATTTCTCCATTATATTCAAACCTAATTGAAATGAAAAAAAAAAGGGCAGCGAATTTCAACAGAAATATCATAATTTAAGGGTTTTAAAATAGGGACTACATTAATCAGTCAGGGATCTTTTGTGCAGCTAACAACCAAATCACTCTTTTATTGAATTCCTGATTGTCTTTTAGTTCTTTGATACAAACCTGTCTGAGATTGTCCCTGGTTCTGTGATACAAACTTCCTGTTTAAAGTGATCCAAGTTAAAAGCCTTCCACCAAAATGTCATCCTAATTCATATTCAAAACATCGACTTGATTACAACAAAGTTATTTTGCTAAATTCTTCATTATTTTCAAAATTGATTGAAACGAAGTTGGTGCAATTCAGCAGAATTAAGGTAACGAAGGAGTTAAACACTTTTCAACACAAGTTGTGACTCAAGTTGTGACATTCTCTCAAGTAACTCCAAGCTGTGAACTAACCAAGATGACTGTTTTTCAAGTCAGAAGATATCTTGTATTTTAATAAACTTCTTCAACAATTTTGTGTTGTTCTTTAATGTTGTTACCAGTTTTTATTGTGAATTCTTTTTCCCTTTCAGGGGTGACTCGTCTCCAATGGGAGATGATTTAATGTAGGGAGGGTCATTCAGAGAAGTAGGGCTGAAAACGGATGATGGACCCTGGTTAAAGAAGTGATATACAAAGAGTGAGGTAGGGACCTGTTGGTCTCTATGGCAGTAGTGGTAGTATTAAGACTGGTGGTGGTGGTAATAATAGTAGTAGGGATCTGATTGATCTAGTATTTTTTTTTCTTGATCCCTTGGACTCTTAGGACCAGTTATCTGGTTTCCATGGCATAAAAATGACTAGGATCACAAAATTCCCACTAAAAAGGACACTGGTCCATTGCAGAGTTCAAGACCAACAATTGTGAGTGGAGGAGGTGGGGGGGAGGGGCAAGTCAATTGCATTGATTCCAGTATTTGACTGGTTCTTTTATTGACCCTGAAGGGATAAAAAGCAAGGGTACTCTCAGCAGGATTTGAACTCAGTATGCTAAGAGCAAGAGGAAATGCTGCTGAGCACTTTGTCCAATGTTCCAACTCTGCCAGATAACCACCTTCTAGATCAGTTGTTGCAAAATTAAATTATTATTTTTTGGTATGACCACCACTGGAGGATCTTTGGATTCTCTTTCAATACATGTTTACTTCTCTTTTTTTAATGGCTTTTTGAAAGGCATGAACATTACAACATCCACATTTCTTCAGGCCCTTAAAACACTTTGGGTCTTTTTACTTCGTCTGAAATATGCCATTGTTTGATATGACTAAAAGTCTTGCACTCTTTCGGTTGTGGTGGTTTTATATTTTGAATCCAAATCTCATGCAGATCAATAAAATAATTATTAACGATATTTGTTGATTGGTTCAATCGATTATAGATTTTTCTCTTTCAAATATTGGTTTTGTATTTAGTTAAATACTGAAGAACAACTCTTGGGCTTCTTCAATTTGCTTTTAGTATGGTTCTAGTATCAGTGGTGTTGGTGGTGGCTGTGTAAGTGGTAGTATTGGCAGTGGTGGTAGTGGTGATGGCTGTAAAGATGTGTTGCAGCCACCAATGTTTAACATTTCTGAGCTTTTTGTTTTTATGTTTGAATTACTGTAAATTGGAAAAAGACATGAAATTGTGAAGATTAATCTCCCAGAGAACTCGACAATTGTCTAAGAACTGTTCTAAGGACCGTTCCATTAATTTTGTCTTCTGTAAACATTTTAATCTCAAGGAGACGGAGAGATGGACTTTGAACTTTAAGCAAACGTAACACCAGGTGGCACTAAGTAGTAAACCTATCAGTGAGTTCAATAAATATCTCTATGTACCAACGAGTAAGCCTTACTACATGGCTACTCAACCAGCTAGAAATAACAACTAAGTTTCCCTTAAATCTATACTTTCACCATCTCTGAAAAAAAAGACAGAATAAAACTAGATGCTTTGGACTGTGTAGCCATGGATGGTCTGAACAGGAGTGTCTCTGATCATAAATCTACTGGATCTGGACTGACTTGAAGTTTATCAACAAGTCACCCAATTTCGAGGTATGTAACCTTGTTAAAGGGAGCATAAGATGATGATTTCAATTCCCAGACTGGGCAGTACATTGTGAGCAAAACACTTAATTTTATGATGCTTCACAGTCCACTTAGCCGTAAAGGGGTTCCAGTGATAACTGGGAAGTTAACCCTGTGATGGGTTAGCATCCAGTTCAGAGTCAATGTTGTGATCTCAGTCCCTTATATATTATGGGAACTGGTTTAAGCTTTGGCCTTTTGAGTCCTCGGGTCCATTAAAAACCCAAACCCTATGTCTGAGTGTGACCTCATCATCTTTATTGTACTTGGTCTCATAATCTCAACTTTTGCATTCATACAGTAACCCAGAATAATTTCAGAATACTTATGTAGAGGAACATCACTCCATATTCAAATATATCTTTGCTTCAAAATATCGGATCTCTTCAGTTTCACTCACAGATTTTTTTATTATCTTTTTTTTTTAACTAAACAGTTTAAACTTCGTATATTGGTGTAATTTCTCATGCTGAACACAGTTTACTTTCAGCATTTTTTACAAAATTTCGTATTTTAGAAGTTATTTAGTGTTGTCATATTTGGGTAATTTTAACCAATCAGTGACACGTATTCAGTTGAAGAAAGCTGTTTGCAATAGTAATCAAAGAGCAACAACTTCCAGGTCTCCACTCTGTTCTATTTTATTTTTGTTCACTGCCTGTGTTGCATATTACATTTTTTTTTGCTTTTCGATTGCCTCTTTGTACATTTGCCTGTATTAAGTTTGTGATTATTTTCACCAATCTGTTGTATTTCATTTTTGTTTACTGCCTGTGTTGCATACGACACGATTTGTTTGTACATTTGCATTTTCACCACAAAGAGGCGATCGAAAAGAGAAAGAAAATTTGCAACACAGTCAGCAAGCAAAAATAAAAATAAAATGGAAAGCGGACGTTAAATGATGATGATGATGATGATGATATATATGAGAGGAAAATCCAAAACCAAGACAACAAGTATCCCAAGTCATTTCAAATTCTCCTTACCCTAATTAAATTACCCTAATTAAATTATTTTAAAAGATTTGAGATACTTGTTCTGTGTTGGTTTTGATTTTGCCTCTAATATGATATATATTTGCTATAACGGAACCCTAACATGGATCCCTAGATCCAGCCTTAGCTGTGATCTTGGAGCCTAATGGTCGACCGACTATAGCACTTACCCAGGGTACCTATTCGTTTAGATCACAAGTGAACTGTACCCCTCATAGTCTTTATATACTTGTATGTATAATCTAAACACACATTCCCAAAGATTAAAAACATTGCAACAATGAAACCATGTGACCTTACAAACCAGTTCTGCACTTCCCCCTCCCCACCCCTCACATGCCTTCATGACATTAATTCCTTTCTTTTTTTATTGATTTCTGGTTAAACTATATTGAACTTTTCCTGAATCTCTAAGCTCATCTATTAACCTAGGTTCCTTGATTAATTATTACTTAACCTCGTTTAACCTCATTGATTATTTCTATCTACTTAACTCCTCATACTCCAGAATGTTAAATGTCTTTTTTTTTCCAGGTTGTGACCATTTTCCTCCAATGGTGTCTTACCCTACCATGCCCACCTCTCCTCTTTATTTTCCATCTCTGTTATTTTCATATCGTCATAAGATCACCCTGTACTGTTATCTCACCATTATTTAGGATAATCTTGTTTAATATGTTAATCCCTCTTAATCCACCTTTCCTTCTTTTACTTTGGTTATTCTGTTGAGTTTGAAAAGTTGTAATTCTCTTGATTTTTACTTGTTTCAGTCAATAGACTGGCCATGCTGGGGCACTGCCTTGAAGAATATTTTAGTTGGATGAACCGACCCCAGGACTTATTATTTAAGCCTGGTACTTATTCTATCGGTCTCTTTTGCCAAACTGCTAAGTTACAGAGGATGTAAACATACCAACACTAGTTGTCAAACAGTGGTGGGTGGGTGGGGGTTGACAAACACACACATAATGGGCTTCTTTCAGTTTCCATCTTTCAAATCCACTTAGAAGGCTTTGGTTGACCCATGGCTATATTAGAAGAACATGAAGAACTTTCCCCCCCCCCCACTCTCTGTCTCCTCCATTTGTGTTCATCCATTATTTACTTTCTACACATCCAGTTTCTGGGTTCAATCCCATTGCACAGCATCTTGGATAAGTGCTGGTGATGTTGTTGATGATGATGATGATCATGGTGGTAATGATGGTAGACTAATTAATAACTAAATGCCTCACCCCCACCTCTCCTTCTCTCTCACAGAAGTACTTTTAAATGACATTCCAATACGTTGACCCCCCCACCTTCATCTTATCTGATCCACTGAACACTTAGGTACATTGTTGTTGTTGTTATTTTACCCTGGAAGCCATGTTTTAGGTTTGTTCTTGAAATGTCAGAGATGATTCGATACAAGACTGATTAGATGTGACGCAACATCTCGTCGTTACATAACGTGTGTGTGGAGGGGGGGCTGGTTATAAACAGCGACATAGTTTCTCTCTTGGGTTGTCGTGGAAACTGTTGTCTCGTTAGAAATATTAATGGCATTGCTGTCATCATTGTCATCATCATCATCATCATGACCACCACCATCATCATCACCATCATCACCACCAACATCATCATCATTGTCCTTATCATTGTCATCATCATCACCACCACAACCACCACCATCATCATCGTCATCATCACCACCATCACCATCATTGTCATCGTCATCGTTCTTTTTAATTATTTCTCGTTCATGAGGGTTATTTATTTATCTTCGCTTTTCTCTCTCTTCCTCTTCACTGAGTTCAACTTTAACCATAGAGAGATCACTTGTTAATGAGAACTACAACAGGTGAAACAAACACACACATGCACACACACACACACACACACACACACACTCGCACACACACACACCAAGGTCGAACACACAAAATGTTACATGGTTATTCACATATGTAGAAATAATTTCTCTCTGCTTCAATCGACCTACTTGAGCAAAAACTGTTTAAACATCATCAATAATTGCACTGGAAGAAAGAAACAGAAATCAGCCAAGTTAAAGATGTAATTAGAGAGAGAGAGAGAGAGGGAGAGAGAAAGAGAGAGAGAGAGAGAGAGAGAGAGAGAGAGAGATGAAATATAAACCTTAATTTGACACTTGTGGTCGATTAGAAAGAAACAAGAAACTCTGGTGGTTGTCAGGTATTTACATATTGACAAGAAAAACAACTAAACAAAAACGTAATTCCGTCAAGGAATGGTAGACTTCAGAAGTGCTTGCAAATATTTGTCATACTGTTGCAACAATAAGCTGCATACTGCAGTGATTTGCACACTGACGAAGGTGCACTTAATACTGACACTGCTGTCTGTATATTTAAGTAGCTGAATATCTTACGATGTCCTATTTTAAAGTTCCTCTTTGCACCTTTAGAATCTTGGTTTCATGGTATTGATTATTGATAGCACCAAGGCAGCAATTTAGCAGAACTGTTAACACGCTGGGCAAAAGGCTGAGTGGCATTCCATCCGTTTTAATGTTCTGAGTTCAAATCCAATAGGTTTCCATACAGTTGTTTGTTTACCAAGATTTTTGGTTTACCAGATGTTATAATAAAAGTTGTGAAGGCACATGGCTCAGTGGTTAGGGCGTTAGGCTTATGATTGTGAGGTTGTGAGTTTGAATCCCGGACTGGGCTGCATGTTGTGTTCTTGAGCAAGACACTTGATTTCACGTTGCTCCAGTTAACTCAGCTGTAGAAATGAGTTGCGACGTCACAGGTGCCAAGCTGTATCGGCACCTTTGCCTTTCCTTTGGATAACACTGGTGGCGTGGAGAGGGGAGGCCGGTATGCATGGGCAACTGCTGGTCTTCCATAAACAACCTTGCCCAGACCTGTGCTGTGGAGGGGAATTTTCTAGGTGCAATCCCATGGTCATTCATGACCGAAGGGGTCTTAACCCTTTACCATTTACCTGAGAATAAAATATTTTAAAATGTTACAACACTTCAAAGCTAAATGTTGAATGAAATTAAATTTTTTTTTAGGGAGCCTCAAAAACATAAACTGAACAAATGAAAGAAGCAAATTGAAGCCAAGCGATTCAGGTGGAATAAATCAAGTGTTTCATACTCTTGCGATTTGCTCTAATGACAAATGATCCTAATTATTATATCATTATTGTGTAACGAACAGGTGTGACTGTGGTTAAGAAGCTTGCTTCCCAAGTATGTGTTCGCAGGCTCAATTCCTCTGTGCAGCACCTTGGGCAAGCTTCTAGTATGGCCCTGGGGGACAACCAAAACCTTCCCATTGGATTTAGTAGATGGAAACTGTTAGAAGCCTGTCCAATATATATATCATCATCATCATCATTTAATATCTGTTTTCCATGCAGGCTGGATGCTTTGGCAAGGTTTGGCTAAGTACAAGACTGCACCAGGCTTCTGTGTCTGTTTTGGCAGGGTTTTTATACTTGGATGCCCTTCCTAACACCAACCACCTTACAGAGTGGACTGAGTGATTTTTACATGGCATATACATATGTATTTGTGCATGTGTGTGTGTCTTTGTTGTCTGTGTTTGTCCCTAAACTGTGCTGTGCTTGACCACTGGTGTTGGTGTGCTTATGTCCCCATAACTTAGCAGTTCAGCAAATAGGCCACATACCAGGCAAAAAATTAAAAAGAATTAAGTCTTGGGGCTGATTGATACGACTAAAAACTCTTCAAAGTGGTGCCCCAGCATGGCCACAGTCTAATGATGGAAACAAGTGAAAAATGTAAAATAAATATGAAGAGAAGAAACATATTCGATTTGGTCCGTTTTCAATTATGGTGGGAACAAATTTGGATCCGGCAGGATTTGATCTCAGAAAAGCTATTCATCTGCATTTAAGCCAGCCCTCCACTTATTAATATTGGCTTAACCTTTTGACACAAGGCCAGCGATTTGAGGGGAGGGGTTGAGTTGATTACACCCCCCCCCTCCCCAACATTCAATTGGTTCATATTTTATTGGCTTCAGAAAGGATAAAAAGCAAAGTTGACCCTTGGTGGAATTTGAACTCAGAATGACAAGACAGATGGAATGCCGCTCAGTGTCCTAATGATTGTGCCACGTGCCTCTCCCCCCTCCCCCTTTCAAGCCTCTGATATTCAGAGTGCTCTGAGTAATGCATGGTTTGTAATTAATTATCGATCATTTGTTATAATTGAACAAGTCTTTAATTGCTTCGATATGTATATTTGTGTGTGTATGTATACATGCATAAGTGTATGTATGTATGTGCATGTATATGTATATAATAATATGTATGCATGTGTGTGTGTGTGTATACATATGCATATGTGTGTGTGTGTATATATATGCATATGCATATGTGCGTGTGTGTATATATATATGCATATGTGCGTGTGTGTATATATATATATGCATATGTGCGTGTGTGTGTGTATATATGCATATGTGCGTGTGTGTATATATATGCATATGTGCGTGTGTGTATATATGCATATGTGCATGTGTGTGTGTATATATATATATATATATATATATCTAGATTACATGTGTGCGTTTACATATATATATATATATATGTATGTATATTGCTATTAAATGTATTACGTATACACACTAATTACACATTGATAGAACCGCAACTCACTCAATGTCTCTCTGTAAACATTGTTGTCATGGCAACGGATTGAAATTGAATGAGACAAGCGGTAATTAAATGCAAATAATTGCAAATAAAATTGAAAACAAAATAAAATAAATTAAAATAAAATAGAAAGGTAAAATAATAATAATTTTTGTTTTTGTTTGGAGGGAGTTCAGTGCAGAGTATTGATGAAGTATCAAATTCTGTGGCACAGATAATTAGTTCAGTCTTCGTTTAAATTTGATTTCCTTCCATTGGCAACAAGAAGCAGCCATGGGTTGTCCCTCGTAAGACGTGTAAAAGGTGTCTGATTGCTCAGTCTTAGCAGGAATATGAACCCATTCGTTTCGCGTAGACCAGCATTTACTGGAATTCACAGCAAAGAAGTTGGGCTGTCTTTGTAAAGAAGAAGCACTTTGAAAATTGTTGTGTGTCTTTCCTAGTAATGGAAGAGGATTTGTTACTGCAGTATATAAATATACATACATGCATACATGAATGCATACATACATACATGTATATATGTATGTGGGTGTGTATATACCAGGGTCGTGTCGCCTAGGTAGGTAAGGTAGGCAGTGCCTACCTTGAATAAAATATGATCGATAGTAACATTTTCCTTTCATGGCAAAATATCCTAATTCAATAAAATTATGAAGGTTACTCTGATTACTATGCATAAAATTATTAAAATTATTAAAATTTTAGATTAAAATCTTAGATAAATATTAATATGGTATATGCCTCACAGCATGGTTTTGGACAGGTTCTCAGTTGACTGAGTTGTAGAGTGGTGGTTCGTCTCTAAATAAGTTATATATATATGTATATATGTACAAAGTGGATGTACATGAAGTATGATCAATTGATCAATCCTAGAAATAGCAGCTGGTAAGCTATTGGTGCTATGTAGAGCTTTGCTGAATGTCTACAGGAAGAGATGTTTGTGTGCAATAAATATAAGAGAATTCTGTCTTGCCTCGACAGAGACTGTTAGAGTAATGAAGGATAATTCAATACTGCAGTCTCAAATTTTTTTGTATATATATATATATATATATATAAAATAATAATAATATTAGGGACAAAATCCAAAATTACAGGTAAAAACTCAAAATCAATTTATAAAAAATCAAAATTAAATTGAGCTTTATAGATAAAATATATATAAAATATATATAGTTTTAGGGAAAATAACCAAGTTTCAAGAACTCATCGATGAAAATCCACTATCACATATAGAAAAATTAACAATTAAA
>NC_068988.1:1700156-1706867 GCF_001194135.2 Octopus bimaculoides
GCAAAGTAAATATCATAAGATAAAGATAATAAAATGATTACATGTGTTTCATAACTAATTTTCAAATAGAAAGGAAATTTAAATCGATTAAAATCAATTGAAATTATCGAAAATAAATTCTATTCAAAGATATAGCTAATCCCTAAAACTATGTATTTTATATATATATATATATATATATATATAAGAAATTGATATAAACAGCTATACAAACATGCACACGCACACACACACACACACGCACACACACACACAATGTGAATCCAGTGTTAAATTTTTGACTAGCTATATGCCATAATCAAGGATATACTATTCGACTATATGAAATAAAATATATATGTATATGTGTGTTTTGTGTGTATACACATATGCACACAATTATATATACTTATATATGTATATATATATATGTATCTGTATACATAATCTCTATCTCTCTCTTTTTATGTACACACACACATACACACACACACAAGTAAGCACATAAATACAAAACAAGATGGAAAAAATAGTACTCAAATACCAAAGGTAGAGTAATGTGATTTTTTATTAATGCTGCAAAAACATCACTAAAGCTGTTACTCAGAGTTTCATGTTTTCGTTTGTTGGACATTTGGGATCACAATAATAGAAAAGAATTTGGCTGGCTCCTGTCAACTGTCCTACCCATGCCTGAGTGGAAGATGGACGTCAAACGATGATGACAATGATGATACATATGTACATAATCGTTTGGGCGGTCTGCTGTGCTTGTGAAGACCTGTTGAACCAGTTGTGGCCAATGCCAGTGCCGTCTGACTGGCACCCATGTTGGTGGCATGCAAAAAGCGCCATTCATGGAGGCCGAGTGAGATGTAGTCATGGCCAATGCCAGTGTGGTGTAACTGGCCCATTAAAAGCACCCTTCAATTGGTAAATGATATGCTGTGTCTGTGAAGACCTGTTGGACCAAGTGAAATCATAGTCATGGCTGATGAGTGTTCGGTCAATGGCATCCATGCTGGTGGCATGTAAAAAGCAGCCCCTACACTCTCGGAGTGGTTGGTGTTAGGAAGGGCATCCAGCCATAGAAACCTTGACAAATCAGATTGGAACCTGATGCAGCCCCTTGGTTTACCAGTTTTCAGCCAAATTGTCCAACCCATACTAACACGGAAAGTGGACATTAATGATGATGATGATGATACATACATACTTACATATCTTTAACATGTAGGTGGTTAGTATGGTAGCAGATATGGTACAATCACCATGGGGTGGGGCGTGAATAGTCACAGCATGGCCCCTAATCTTGTCTGATGACAACCGTTTAGTGAGTATCCACAGACTGCTGGCTGATCATGTGAACAGGGCTTCAGTAATTATCAAAAGGTTTTGTCCTTGGGTTACATTTCTAAAATCAGGTTGTGCACGATGTAGTGTCCTTCATGCTGCAAAATATGGCATTTATTTCCCTCTCCTCATGCTTTAGTCGAATGATTTGAAGTTGATCATTTAAGTCATCAGACTTCAGAATCAATCTAAATTAATTATCGATGTTTTGTTAATCTACTTGCGTACTTTCGAAACTCAAAATGTTGTCCAATTAACGAACAATAAATACTGAAGCAGTCTCTTGACTGCTTCTTCACTGGTCTTTTGAAGCAACCAAAAGACCAATTAAATTTGTGAGCTTCAAGATAATATAATTTTACTTTAATGAAAAGTAGCAAATGTTGTCATGGAAGGTTCATTATGCTAACAATGATAACACACACTGGTTCAATATCACTTCTTTGTGGTTAGTCAATTGATTGAATATCTAATCAACTAATTAGCCGATCGTTTGTTTAATGTCTTCGTTTAACAATCAATTGATTGTATTTTTAGTGAAAGTCCTTTCGTTGCTATCCATGACGACTTCAGTGACTTGCCTTTTCTCCTCAAGGGTCTGATCAAAGCGAATCTTGAAGGGGGACCACTTTAAACAAACAATTGATTAGTTTGTTGGTTAGATATTCAACCAATTGACTAACACTGAAGAAGTGAAACTGAACCAGTTTGTGTGTGTGTTTATTATTATCATTGGCATTAATGACCCTCCCAAAACACAAGATTTATTTCAACACACAAATTCACACCAAGAATCTTGCAAACCAAATATGTGAATGAAGTAAAAGTAATATCTTCATAGCAATAAAGTAAATGTTGGCTGTATGGTAAGTGTAACACTTCGCAATCTTGAGGTCCCAGGTTCAATTCTTCTATGTCACATTTTGGGCAGCTGTTATTTCCTGTGGATTCTGGTTGATGCATATCCTGAGATTGAAAGTGAGTAATTGAAAACTGTAATGAAGCTTTTCGGATGGATTGTTCCTGTAATGCAAAAGATACAGCCTTGTCACTTGTGATATACTGATTCTACTTGAGAATTACGTTAAGGGTTCACATGTCTGTGGAATACTCATCCACTTATATACCAGTTCCAGTGATAACAGTCCAACCCATGCCAGCAAGGAAAGCAGATGCTAAATAATGACGATGATGATGATGATGAATATAATGTGTGTACTAGAGGTGTATAGTATAATATATCATTTGATATCTCCCATAAGATGGATGTGGTTTTGATAATATCTTCGTCACAAATAGCAAAACCAGATCAAAACAGGTCCATTATTCATTTAAGATTATTTATGGAAATTCTTTTTATTCCCATCTTTTTGGTGGTTTTGGTAAAACGAAAGGTCATGCAGTGCTGCTGACCTTTGCTGGTGACATCAATGGGGAGACGCAGTTGATAGTTATCCTGATTATCCGTCAGTGGACAATTGCAAGAAAAAAGCATGGCACAAAGGGATTGTCCAAGGATTGACGTCATGGTTAGTGTGGAGGGGGAGGGAGAGAAGGACAATATGGGTGATGAGAGGAGGAAGAGGAAGTAGAAGAGATGAAGAAAATATAAAACTGTGGAGGGGGAGGTCAAACAGTTCCTTAGAGAGAGATAGAGTGAAAAAGAGAGGGAGAGATAGATAGATAGATAGATAGAGAGAAGACAACAGTTGGGCCAATCATAAATTGCCAGAAATACAAGTGGGAAGAGATGAACGAAACAGGCATCTCAAAACCATTTTACAAAGAAATGGAGAATAGGAAAACAGAAAACAATGAAGAATTTCTGTCAATTTTTAAACAATAAATTCAATGGAAAACTAAGAATTGTGCCAAAATAGAAACAAAAGGTTTCACCGGGTCAAAGGTCAGTGGTGGCATCTACTGAAAATGGAACTAAGAACAAGGACAACTTTGGTTGAAGTTGTTGACCATTTTCTTGGGAACCACAAAACTGAAAACTATTGAGGATTGGTAGATTCTCATGTTGGAACCTTATGAAAGAATAAGGTGTAGGAATTCTCTGAAATGGTTTCCATTCTCACCTTGCCATCTTTGGTAATGCAAACAACCAACATGGTGAGTGTTTTCACTCACAGAATGCCATTACCATGGCAACTTCAACTGAAATGTTGTTGGTTCTTGCAGATTCAGAGTTCTTCATCCTGCAAATTATAAAAGAAGAGAGAGCAGACCAAAGTCGCACTTCACAATGGGAATTTGTCTTTTGGTAGAAAGAATTTAATGTCTACAAGGCTTCAGTGGGTGGTTGGGTTCCAGGTGTGGTACCTCCACCAGTGAGACTCCAGTCTGAACCAGAAGAAAAGAGAAACGACAATCCTGTCAACATTATTTCGATATTTAAAAGTGGTGAATTAACAGAATCGTTTCCAGACCAACTGTTTGGCACCATTTCTTCCAGCTTTTCAGGGTCAGTTCAAATGCTGCCAGAGACTACATTGCCTTTCATCCTTTCGGGGTTTGATAAAATAAGTACCAGTTGCATACTGGGGTTGATGACATCGAATTATCACCTCCCCCCAAATTGCTGGCCTTGTGTCAAAATTCGAAACCCACATTATTTAAATAAGACTAACATAAAACATGGTTCAGGAAAGTAGCATTTCTCTGTTCATACAACAGAAGCTGGAGAGCGGGGTAGGAGTGAGAAAATGGTGGTGGTGGTGGTGGCAACAGTGGTGGCAACGGTGGTGTGGTGGTGATGGCAGCGGCAACAGCTGTGATGGTGGTCTTTTGTTACAGAGAATCTGGATGTCAGAGGGAAATTTGGTTATCTGAGTTGAGCATCACTGCTTTAGTAGGAAATGGTAGTTTACATGTCTGTAATAGACAAAAAAAAAAAGAAGAGTAAACATTGAAATTTGTTTCCCAATGTTATTGAATTGAGAACTGATGGGGAAATAAAAAAAAAACATCTATTCAATTGCTCTGTAAAGTTTTAATCCTATTTTGTAGATGTTCCTGTTGTTGTTGCTAAACTATAAAGACAAAACAATAAAAAAACGAGACATTGGCAGAGTTGATGTTTGTTTGTGAGATTTTCAGGCTAAATTGTATAAAAGACAGCATAAATATGGTATGGCAGTCAGTGCTTTAATGTCAAATAAAAAATCTGAACAAAGTGGAATGTTCTGAGCTACTCTCTATGGAGTCTTGACCTGCTAGAAATGATAACCAAATCTCCATCAAACCAGTCCATTGCTTTAAAACAATGAAAGAAAAAAATGAATGGTAAAGCGGATTTGTTTTGGTCACAGACATTATGTCATTCTTAATTAAAATAATTGATTGTTGGTCTATTCACTGGGTATTTATTTGGTGCTCTACCGATTTTGCTAGCTTACTATTTCTACTCGAGGCACAAGGCCTTGAAAATTTGGTGGGAAGGGGACTAGTTGATTATATCGACCCCAGTGTGTAACTGGTACTTAGTTCATTGACTCTGAAGGGATGAAAGGCAAAGTCGACTTCAGTGGAATTTGAACTCAGAACATAGCGGCAGACGAAATACCACCAAGCATTTCACCTGGCATGCTAACGATTCTGCCAGCTCACCCACCGTTTTCTATCTAATAATAATGAAATGTAAAAACCTTGGATATGAAAAAAACTTTGAAATACATAAAGGATTATCAAGATTTCTATTTAAAGGGAAGTCGTCCACCAATTGATGTCACTGGCGCCCTCTTGTGTAAAAACATGTCATTCTGAGAAGAAATTAATGTCACAAAAGTAGTTTTGCATAGACAAAGAGATTAAAAATCAAATTTGAAAAGGAAAAAATAAAGCAAACATCCTATTATAAACGATTCAAGTCTTGTGATGTGGTTAGAATTTTAGAATAATTGGAATAAAAGGTAGATAGATTCTTGTTCTCCCCTCATTAAAAGTTCAACTCAATTAAGAAGTTAATTAGAACAACAGTAGATAACGAGGAAAACTTCAAAAGACATCTAAGTCTAATTAGTTAAGACTAAACTATATTTTTAACCAATATACTAAACTAGACCACTCAATTACGTGTTGTCTGCAAGTGACTTGGTGAAGTCACTAATTCCAGTGTTATGGAAAAGCACCCAGTGGAGCACTCTGTTAAGTGGTTGGTGCTAGGAAGGGCATCCAGCCATGGCAACCCTGCCAAAACAGGGAATGGAGCTTGATGCAGACTTTGGACTTGTTGGATTCAATCGAACTGTCCAAACTGTGCCAGCATGAAATCAGATGCTAAATAATGATGATGATGATGATGATGATAAATTCTGCCAACAGATGGGTCTGTCCTTAATATCATCATCATCATCATCATCATCATCAACACTTAATGTCTGTTTTCCATGATGGCATGGGTTGGACGGTTTTAATATCATTAATCATAGAGTTTCTTCTCTTTTCTAAACAAACCAATTTAAACATTCCAAGAAACTACGAATTAGAAATAAAATCTGTTAGTATTTCTAGTTTCCGGGTTCATGAATTCTTTCAGTAACGTTACTAGTGAAGCTCATGGGTCAATATGATGGAGTGTACTTTCTCCCAGATTGTGTGGCCTTTTGCCAGATGTAGAAATCAATGTCGTATTCCCTTCAATACAATTGATCTTAGAAGGAGGAAGTGACATTTTCGTATTTTCCCTGACGTTTAATCAATCTAAATAAAAATATTGAAGTTTTACTTTTCTTCCTCCAAAAAATAGAGAGTGACCACGTTTTCCGAAGTTGCATTTCTCATTTAATTTTATTATTAAATTCATAAGATTTCGAACCTCAAAATGTAGAAATTGTAGCCAAATCTCCCTTCAATCATACTGTTGAAAACAGAAGGACTCATTAAATGATATAGTCTTAGATATACAATATGTGGGCAAGGAGAAGATGAAAGGCCTTTGGTTACTGGTTTTTCTTTTATCATGATACTCTGGAGTATATTTAGGTACAATTTCACCTCTCTGTTAAACTTAAAAATATAAACAATAATCGTAAAAAAATAAAAAATAAATGAACGTTACAAAAAAGAAAAATAAACGACAATAAATAATACATAAATTAGACGAAAAAAATTGATTGAAAAAATTTTAATACAAGGGAAATAATCAGGTTAACTTTTAAGCGGGTTAATTAAGTTATTCCCCTTAACTTGTGTTTGTTTTTTTTTCTCTCTTTCGTGAAAAACAAATAGAAAACTCTGAGAAATTATTTTTTATTGTTTTCGTTCAGAGATTTTGGCGACTTTCTGGAGAAGACACATCAAGAATTGGGGAATAATTAATTCGCACCAAAATAGCAAATAGATTTGAGTGCCTATGTTTGATGTTGTTCTCTT
>NC_068988.1:1706964-1708753 GCF_001194135.2 Octopus bimaculoides
TATATATATATGTAAAGGCGGCGAGCTGACAGAGTGGTTAGCACGCTGGGCGAAATGCTTAGCAGTATTTTCTCTGTCTTTACATTCTGAGTTCAAATTCCGCCGAGGTCGACTTTGCCTTTCATCCTTTCGGGGTCGATTAAATAAGCACTCGGGTCGATGTACTCGGCTTTATCCGTTTGTCTGTACTTGTTTGTCCCCTCTATGTTTAGCCCCTTGTAGGCAAAAAACAAAGAAATATATATATATATATAAATGTAAGGCGATAGAACAAATAGGTAGATCGATAGAGGGCCTATTTTATATTCTTATTGAAGTGATGCAACGTTTTGTCATCAGTGAAGATCGCTATTGAACTGTATCGACATTTCTGGAGGAATTCACAACATTGTGATCGATAAGAGCCCGCAGTTTCTATCCTAAAGTATCTGAGTTCAAATGTGACCGAGGGACATCAAATTTACAACCAGAGTAAATAAGAGAAATACCAGTAATATATTCGAGTCAACGTGGGAACCTGTACGTGGTCGTTTGACTGTTGGATGTAGCAGTTAATTCTTCCATTTGCCTTGGATTATGAAAGGTAATTTAAACAAAACATACAAAAAGACAAGACGAGCGCCAATTTACGATTGGCCCTCGTCTTGTCTTCTCTCTCTCTCTGTCCCTCCTCAGGTCGACTAAAGCCTTGTGAATAGAATTGGTGTCCGGAAACTGAAAGAGGCCGATCGCACACACACACACTTAGATATATAATGGTTGAAGTAATCACGGAAGCAAATTATGTTTCATATGTTTCATTTATGATCAGCATTCATTCTTTTGTCACACACATACATACATACATACATACATGCATGTATACATACACACATGCGTACATGCACACATGCGTACATGCACACACACAGACACCCACACACACACACACACACACACACATTCGTACAATGTATGTGTATGTTTATGTGTCTGATTAAATGTCTGTCTTTTACGTTGTCCAATTGGCAAACGATACTCTGTGTTCAATTTCCTATAGCTTAGCGTCTCGTTACAGCTATCGATAAAATAAGGACAAAAGTGAAAAAGACATCGAATAGTAAATACTGAAGCCGATATGATTAACTAAAGCCTCTTGAAACGGTGCTCCATCTTGGCCACAATGCAATGAATGAAACGACGGAAATATTATATTGAATCATGTATTTTTCGGTTGTTTTTCTGATCGTCTGCTATCAAATGTCCAGCACTGGACTGGAACTAGGAACAGACAAGTATCGAGTTTATGATCCATTACAAGAAAAACCGGATGAACATTAAAGAGAATATATGAAAGCTTTAATCGGTTACTTTTCTTTTCTTTTTGTGTTTTTTCCCCCCAGTTTATCATGCACAATATAACTTTATCTGATAATCTAAATAAACAGCCCTTATTTTTAGATCAGCATTTAATGTTACCGAGTAACGGAAACACTGGACAGCTTAATAGTATGATCTTCAAAACCGCGTTACCTGCCAACAGTCTTTCGTTTGGCTGACGTAAACAGGCATCAACAAGTAGATCCGTGACTTAACTTACATTTGCAGTGGATGGTTGAAAGGTAACTGAGATACAATAAAAAAAAAACGTAATTAGTTTCTGTGCTTGAAAGGAGTCAACAAAATATAATCCTGTTCTTTATTAATTTACAAATTATAGAAATAGCGCAACATCACGTCGCAGGTCAGAAAGCAGAACTCTTCTGATGTGACATTCAAACTGAAGGCAATTGAGTCTACCGAACGAAAC
>NC_068988.1:1708763-1711738 GCF_001194135.2 Octopus bimaculoides
AACTGAAGGCAATTGAGTCTACCGAACGAAACTCAAGTAGCTGAGTCTAACAAACTGTGTGAACGAACGGGAGTTTAGCGCTGCAGAAACAATAGAGAGAGACTAAGGATTAAATGAAAACGAATTCACAAATATTTCGCCGTCCTCTGCAAGTTGAGAATTGCTGAATTGGTTTCATACGACGGCATAAAATTAAAACTAAAAAAATGGTTTTTAGGATTTTGTTTCTTTGACTATTTTATGACACATGTAACTATTTGTCTTGGAGCTTTGCAGATCACTAAAGAAGTGTGACATAGCGATATCAAACCACCAAAATGGTTAGTAGAAATTGCTTTATGAATTGTCTTGATTAGCAAAGCAAAACTGTCTTCACTGATGTGGAGAAGAAAATAATCAGGTTTAAGAAGTTTTGTCAAAGATTCCAGGCAAGAAGAGGATTTTGAATTGGGCACCACAGAAAATATGGTGAAAGCCACATCTTCCTTGGAATATATTATTTTGATATTCAGGGGAACAAAACCATGGAATTAAAAGTACAGAAAATTGTCTCAGGAAATTTCTGGTAGCGCGAAACAACTCTTCACAAAGATTCTTTCGTGTTTCATTGAAAGAACTAGGTCTTCTGTAGTTCTTAAAAAAAAGACAAGTTGATTATTTAATTAGGTGAATCATTGGTCAATGTGATCGATTATGAGAGCAATTAGATTAATCTAATCACCAATTGGTTCAAGACTATTTGTTAAAAATCAATTTTCACTCCAATAAAGATTAATATTTAACAATAACGTGTCAACTCATTTTAAATACCTTCTGCTAGATTCAACCTGGAGTGCCAGGTGGCTGATGATTTCCTGTGTGAACCTTATCAAGATTGATTGATTGAAGAATTTTATTTCATTGAAGAAATAATATAAAATATACTGGAATCTGAACCCCTATGCTCTTTAATTCACTGACTTGAATATATCGCAGTTTCAGGGCAGCGAATTGGCACCAGAAGGTGTTTCGGAGAGAGTGCCCTGCGGTCGTTGTCTCTGTCCTCTCAGTTCTCAGTTCAAATCCCTCCATGACTAACTTTACAAAACCATGGAACTAAAAGTACAGAAAATTGTCTTAGGAAATTTCTGCCATCGACTGTTATTGTTTAACCCCAGGTCAGCTCTGATCAAGTGAACCTCTAATCGAAAGGCGTTCCAGTCGTGACCGTTTTGTATTTATATTTTTCAGATACAGTGTAACGAAGATAACGCAAATCAATGTGCCGCAACATGAAGTACTCAATACTTTCATTTCAACTCCGCATGAAAAGAGTAGCTTCCACAGTCATATAAATTAATGTTCAGTTTTATATTTCACCGAAATTAAGATTATTTAGATATGCAATTAAACGCTCAATTTTACAGAGATTTGATGCTAAACGGTAAAGATTTTTTTCCCGTGGGACACCATGCAGTTGTGCGGTATGCTATAAAGCGGAATCGTCTGTAGTTTATACCTTCAAGTCTTATCGCCTGATACTGAGAGACAGTAACACTGACGGAGGTAAAGTACCCGAGGGAATATTCTACTGTGCTAGTTCAATACCTGAGTGTCCTACATTCAAAGCTCGGTGGAGTGGCTTTAGATATTTGTGGAATCGATAAATAAGAACTAATATTCAACTGGAACCTCCATCAAGGTCGACTTTGCCTTTCATCCTTTCGGAGTCGATAAATCTTAGGGGCGATTCATACGCCTAAAATCTCTTCAAGGTTGTGCTCCAACATGGCCGCAGTCAAATGCCTGAAGCAAATAAACGAAAAAAAGAATAGGCACACATCGTTACACGTACATAGAAAAATTCTTCCCATTTATTTCAAGTCTTCAGGTCGATTAAATTCTTTAATAAGTCACGTTTTGTTCTGATTTTTTGTCCTGTTGCGTACTGGGGTCGATCTAATCGACTGACCCCTCCCCCAGAATTTCGGGCCTTGTGCCTAGAGTGGAAAAGAATATTCAACTGGAACCGATTCAATCAACCGTTACCCGCTCGCCACCATCAGTACGAAGAAACCTGCACGGTTCGTCGATAAAAAAAAAATTATATTGAGTTGTCAGATAAGTTCGTTCATTTTCTTTTTTTTTTCCTTGGCACCCCATCGTTATTTGTCCGGAAAAAAGTAGAATTTATTGTAGAGGAAGAACAGAGTTACTAAAAATAAAAAAAAGCCGAAAAAAAATACGTGTATCACTACAATAAAATTATTCTCTGTGTTAATTCAAATATTGGAAAAGATTAAAATACAATGAGTGGGGAGAGGTGAGTGAGAGAGAGAGAGAGAGAGAGAAAGAGAGAGAGAGAAAGAGAGAGAGGGGAGTGAGAGAGAGAGAGAAAGAGAGAGAGGGGGTGGAAACGAATGAATTTATCTGACAACTCAATGTCGTTTTTGATTTGATAATTTTGAACCATTTTCAAAGTCTACCTTTGTAGTTAGAACTCAGGAAACGGCCATAGAAAATTGGCAGCGATGCTCTGTGTCTGCTGACATGTAGAAATAAAGAATAAGAATAAATTATCCTGGTTTGTAACATCAATAAAAACATAATAAACGGTTTTCAAATCGAATATTGTTCTGGAAAAATGAGGACCAAAAATTAGAAGGTAACGTGACTTGTTAAAGGAGTTAATCGACCGGAACACTTGAAAGAAATGGGGAAAAATTTTCTATGTAAGTGTAACGCTGTGTGCTTATTCTTTTATTCTTTCATTCGCTCCAGGCATTTGACTGCGGCCATGCTGGAACACCGCCTTGAAGGGGTTTTAGGCGTATGAATCGACCCTAGGATTTATATCTGTTAAAAATCATTTTTTTGCCGAACTGCTAAGTTACGGGGACGTAAACACACCGGTTGTCTAGCGATGATGGGGGGGGGGACAAATACACACACAAAGATACATATAGATACATACATACACACGCACACACACACAC
>NC_068988.1:1712599-1713431 GCF_001194135.2 Octopus bimaculoides
TCAGAGATTTTTTATGGATACAGTAATCCCCCGCCATATCGTTGTTTTGCATTTGTAATAAAATAAATATATGCAATTTATAAAAATAATAAAAAAATATACAGTATTGTTTCCACTTCGCGGATTTTCACCTACCGCGGGGTGATGGTGGTGGTGGTGGTTTAGAAAGTAACACCCGCGATAGTCTAGCCCGGTTAAGGACGACAAAGCTGACTCTCAATGACCATAAGTACCCAATTCAAATTTCTTTAGTGTGAAACAAGTGAACGTTAAATAACAGGTTCCTGGGATATGACTGAGACAGATGATCGTTTTTCATTTGTGCAAAAGCAACGAAACCTAATGTCGTCATTTAATGAGTTACTCATCAATGTTATAATTTCATTTCAACGCTTTACGCTCTGAATTCAATTCCAGTGGAGGTCAAATTCGCTTTTTATCCATACGGGATCAATAAAATAAAGTACGAGTGAAGTACTGAAGTCGATTTAATCGACTAACTGCTCATCCAACCCCCAAAATTGCAAGTCCTGTACCTAAATCTGAAAGAATATTATTCTTCTGCAGTTTGTCGTAGTTAATCATGGCTGCTGAGTGGAATCTGCTTAAAGCTCGTCCGACATAAAGCTTTAAATGCTATATACTTGGATTATGGGGGGAAATCATGGCACCGGCGGGAACAAAGAAATCTCTGTCCACGTGACTGCTAAAGGGGTTGCATGATTGGTTCGTTCATTTGTTAATTTATTGATGGAAGAAGTGGAGAATAAGCGAAACCAAAAAGCCGGTGAGGGAGAGAGAGAGAGAGAGAGAGAGAGAGAGAGAGAGAGAG
>NC_068988.1:1714077-1714855 GCF_001194135.2 Octopus bimaculoides
AGGCATTTAGAGTAAGACTATATGTATGTATGTATGTATGTATGTATGTATGTATGTATGTATGCATATTTGTATGTTTATATGTATCTATGTACGTATATATGTATATAAGTCTGTACGCACTCACGTATGTATGTATATCATTCAGTTTCATTTCAAGATTTCTTGCCAATAGAGAAAGAACCGGTTTCTAACCTAGATCCAAGGCTCCTTCATTGGAATTACAACACCAACAACAAGGAATGTATGTATGTATGTATGTATGTTCAGATTTGTATGCTTTATGTATGTATTCTCAAGCATATAGTTGCATATCTAGACGTATGTGTGTGTGTGTGTGTGTGTGCGTGAGTGTGTGTGTGTGTGTTTGTGTGTGTGTGTGTGTGTTTGTGTGTTGTGTGCGCATACATACACAAGTGAGTCCATGTCTGCGAGAGTCTGTTCATAATGAATATACGAGTTTTGGTACGTGCTTGCATCCTTGTGGTTACACATAAATAGATTTATACGAAGATGAGAAGAGGGATTGATTAATCTGTTATACATTGCACACATGCTTCTCTACACACGCATGTATATATAAATTACACACACTCACACACATACACACAATGCTCTCTCTCTACCCTCTTTCTCTTTGGTAAAGAAGACCAAAAATCGATGCTGATTGTTTGCCATGATTTTCCGGTAGTTTATCTCCATCAACTTTAGGTCAACGCTGATACATACATACACACATACCTACACACATACATACATACATACACACATACCTACA
>NC_068988.1:1714865-1715400 GCF_001194135.2 Octopus bimaculoides
GCTGATTGTTTGCCATGATTTTCCGGTAGTTTATCTCCATCAACTTTAGGCCAAGGCTGATACACACATACACACATACCTACACACATACACACATACATACATACATACATACATACCTACACACATACACACATACATACATACATACATACATGCATACCTACACACATACATACATACATGCATACATGCATACATGCATACATACATACATGCATACGTACATACAGACACAATAATAATTAAATGTTTGTATGCATGCGTGCATGTATATATGTGCGTGTATATGCGTACATGTGTATCTATGTATGTGCGTATATTTGTGCATGAGGAATCTGGCAACCCTCACTTCCAAAAATGACTCACAATCAACTCGAAAAAGATCAAAGCAGAAGCACCAATAACAGACCATGGAGCTCATCGGATGTTTCCTTCTCGTTCTTATTGTTTTCATATTTACTGATACATGTATATAGGCGCTGGGCGTGGCTGTATGGTAAGTAGCTTGCTTCCCAACCACATGGTTCCGGGT
>NC_068988.1:1715410-1715834 GCF_001194135.2 Octopus bimaculoides
AACCCGGAACCATGTGGTTGGGAAACAAGCTCCTTACCACACAGCCACGCCTGCATCTACATGTATATGCGTGTGTGTATGTGTGTTTGTGTATGAGTGTATGTTTACACTTATTTTTCCCCTTAAGTGTTTGGAGAATAAATGAGTAGAGAATGGTGCAGTAGAGGAACAAGTTGACCAATTTGAAGATTTAGAGTGGAACTGGTATAGCGCAAGAATATACTTTGGATGAAATGGACTTTGGATGAAAACGGATTGCCATGAAAAAAGAGAAAATGACGAAGAAGCCAATTTCCGACGGCTTAGAACTAATCTGGTTTCTCAAGAAGGCGCAAAAAAAAAAAAAGAAAGAAAGAAAAATGAGGTGGAGATCAAGAAAAATAATTTGTGAAATATTTTCAGAGATTTTTTATGGATACAGTAA
>NC_068988.1:1716845-1717692 GCF_001194135.2 Octopus bimaculoides
CAATGAGAACGATCCTGCGACGTCATGATTACGAAGGGAAATTTTAATCTTTCGACCATACTCGCTACTTATATTTACTTATTTACACACACACACACACGCACACACACACACACACACACACACACACACAATCATACTCACACACAACCTCACACACACACACACGCACACATTTTATAATATTTATGCATGCATGTGTGTATGTGTATATGCAAGCGAGCATGTATTTATATATGTACGGACGTGAAATTATCTGTGTGTGTGTGTTTCGATCTTTTTATCTGTTAGCATTCTTTCTAGAAGTTGAGGGCAGGAGGAACTGATTTCTATCAAAACAACAATAAGTGTTGCATATGGAACTTTAAAAGAGTCTTGCATATATCAACCGTTCCACTTACTGACAGTAAAAGTAAAATTCGTGTCAGCTGTTCTTTCTGTTTGCTTGAAAATCCTAGTTTCTCAAAAACTGTGAATTAGGCATTTAGAGTAAGACTATATGTATGTATGTATGTATGTATGTATGTATGTATGTATGTATGTATGCATATTTGTATGTTTATATGTATCTATGTACGTATATATGTATATAAGTCTGTACGCACTCACGTATGTATGTATATCATTCAGTTTCATTTCAAGATTTCTTGCCAATAGAGAAAGAACCGGTTTCTAACCTAGATCCAAGGCTCCTTCATTGGAGTTACAACACCAACAACAAGGAATGTATGTATGTATGTATGTATGTATGTATGTATGTTCAGATTTGTATGCTTTATGTATGTATTCTCAAGCATATAGTTGCATATCTAGACGTATGTGTGTGTGTGTGTGTGTGTGCGTGAGT
>NC_068988.1:1722569-1724206 GCF_001194135.2 Octopus bimaculoides
GATATTGAAACGTGTAAAAACAGAAGAACAGTAAAATTATACCAATGAAATCGCCAAAAGACTTCCAAAGGCTGGTCGTCGAAACCTGCAAAAACCACGATCGCCCTGGGCAGGTGTCCTCTCCTCTTCATCTACGTTCGATCTCGAGGCGCATGCTTAGAGTAGACCCGTGTTTATTTTAAACACCCTTCGGCCAAGGGAAACTGAGATGAATTCATCAGTCGTTGGGATGGCTTTGGGTGCTTGTTGGTCTCTTCCTCGGATGCGAGCCTCACTTCGACAGTTCCATATATTCCCCCCCCCCTCCACTGGCTATATATAAGTTTTGCTCTCTCAAATTGATCGCAGACATTTTTCTATCTACTTTCTGTTGTCTGCTCTGTTCTCTTACTTCTTACTCCAATAGTTTTGTATAAAACCGTCTTTTACAATTTAGCTGTTGTTGCCACTGACTTTTACTGTTCTGCGGATAACTGGTTGTTCTTTTCAGCAGACGAACAATCCTCGTCCGCCATCTTTCTTTTTAAACAAAAATTGAAGGGCGTTTTTTTTGCTAAACAAACCCCAATTTAAATCCTAAAGGCAACAGATGGAGTAAAACTAACCAGCTCCCTAAGGTCCTGGTTAGTTTATCTGTATAACGATAGGAAATGTACAATATATAACTTTGTGTAACAATGTAAAAAACAACAAACTTACGGGAGCGATGCGGAATACGTGTCGATAGGCCAACAACAACTGTAGCAGCAGCAGTAACAACAACAACAACAATGATAAAAGCATTAATTATGACCAATTTCAGTAAAATAGGATAGTTTTATTTCCATTTCTCTCCTTCCGAATCCAAGTCAGCCACATTTTATAGGTGAAACCTTCTTCAAATATTCTTTATTTACATCATTCGTTTCCAAGTAGCCCACAACGCCAGCCATGTTGTCCATTCAACAGCCCTGGATCAAAACAACATAAAAAGTTTCCTACCCATTGGCCAGAACCTTGCAAAAACAACTGCTACCGTCATCTTCTCAAAAATATTAAAAACCCAACATGCTCACTAAATGTAACTTGACAAACAGATGTCGACTTCTCAAATATCACCAACACAACCTTCAATATTGTTTAGAAGATTTGTTTATTTGCCAAATTCTACATCCATGGCAATAGGATTTCCTAGCTTTGCATTTCTGAATCACAGGAGATCCTTCTCGCCAAAACTAAAATTAGTCAACAGGCACTTCGAAATGGTCTCCTCGTGCCTACACAGGACGTTCAGAACGGCGAAATATTTTAAACCTATCGTATTCATGAACGGCTAAGATCTCCCTAATGCCTCTCTATATTTATAGATTAGCCAACCCATTGTAATATGTCTTTCACTACACCACTTCACGTATTTCATTTCGAAGAACGTTTACGACATGTAAATAGTTTGATTTGTGACAACACACGAAACTCTCGGACCTTGAGTCACTCTGTTTCTTCTGATAAATATTAATTCAAATAAACATAAACCCATGTTCTCAGTTCTATTTTTCCTGTTTGCATCGATATACCTGTATGTGAGCGTCTGCTAACAACACTTTACATCTACCACAAACTCGCGTTGTTTTTTTTTTGTGTTTGTTCTTTGTCTTTTT
>NC_068988.1:1727249-1732821 GCF_001194135.2 Octopus bimaculoides
ATATATATATATATATATATATACATACATGCTGACTTGCATATATGAATATGCACGTATGAGTCTATATTTGTGTATATTTTTATGGATGTATACACACACATACATGTGGCCATATTAAATTTGACAAAAACTTGTTAAGATCCAACGTCAGCGAAAGGAAATACATAAGTGAGGACGACATTAGCTGAAGTTTTACCTTGTGTTTCTTCAATATTCCAGCGTTCAGGCTTCTTCATGGAGGCACATAAAAATGGGAGGTGGAATAAGGCCATTGCTTGTTGAGATATGTTGTAGAGGGTAGCGACATGCGCAAACTGGTGCTGTCATAATAGCCAGTCTGCTTCGTTTGGTTCTCATCTGTTATTTAATGCTGGTTTCCTTGATTCGGAAGTTGCCTGAGTTACATGCTGTGATGGATACTGTGAAGCTTTGGACCTGATATTTCCGAAAGTGTTTATGGATTGAAGGGTTTGTGCGTACGTGTTCCTTGATGTGGATGTGCAATTCTCTGGCGATGTTCCCAAGATGCACCACGTTTGCAGCAGACGACCTCAGATAGATAAGTAGTCTCTCGAACACGTCTTTAAGTTGTTGATGGGGCAATTGGACAGTGTGCACTCCACGAAGCTGTTTGTAGTACGATTCCTGTCTCTCTATCTCTTGGTCTTTCTTTTATTCTTCCTTTCTTCTGCTCAACATCCTTACTACACGGCATAACGCTTTCATGTGTCTTAATCCAACTCTTATCTAAGAATCCTTTCAACTTCTAAATTCCACCCCCCTACCTTCCACTTTTTCACGAACCTCCCTTTTCCTGCTAATTTACTCTGATTCTACACCTTTTTATCTTCAGTTTCCTCTTCAGTTATCTCCAGCTGTCGTCAATTAAATTAGTTTTGTTTTGCTGACTCCACCAATTAACCATGCAGTCAAGTTTTTTCTTCATTAACTAAGATTATCTCTATCCATACAGCTTAATTGCTATATTTTTGACCTGTTCCTACTTTAGTTGAAAGAAAGACAAGATTAACAAGATTACAATCATTGGTTGATAGTCTTAGTTAAGCAAAATACAATGGCGACCAATTTCATAACGAGAAATATTGTGAAAGTGGAATATGATTCTGTGAAGAACCAAGATGTAAGACTAACATTGTTTCCTACGATATCTTTATTGGTTGAGAAGACTCAAGAGAGCGATGTGTTTACCTGAAGCAAACATGGATGTATCGTGTATGATGGAGATGATGAGTTGAAAAGGTGGAACCTTGAAATGAATTGCAAACTTTCATTTTATTTATTTGTTTACTGAGTATGTGCGTATGTGAGAGAGGAAAATAAAATAAAATAAAAGTGAGAAATATATGACGGGCTTCTTTCAGTTTTCGTCGACCAAATCTACTCAAGGTGCCACGCAGTGGGACTGAACCCGGAACCATGTGCATGGGAAGCAAGCTTCTTATCACACAGCCACGCCTGCACCTGACTACTTTACTTTTACTGTATGGCGTCAAGGTAAGTTTGGCATCGAGAAACCTCGTCTAGGTTGAAAACTGATAAAAAATGTAATCATCCTCCACGAAGAGTCACAGTAAAGTATCGAGATGTATGTTTTAAGAAAAAAAACTGCGGCTTCTAAGCCGTGTTTGGTGTCTTAGACGTACATTTGTAATTTGTGTATGAATATGTATTTGGAATTGCTTACGTATGTCTTTTTTTTTTTGTGTGTATTTGTAGAAAGCAATACCCGTATGCTTACGTGAACAACGGAGATGACATGAACACTTGCAGACAAGCGCACACGTCTGTTTATTGCGGAAAACGACAGTGTTTGTCGAGATTTGTTTAAAACTATTGTGGATGTTTATATTAAGAGTTGGCAAGTGTTTGTGTGAGAGAGAGAAAGAAAGAGAGAGAGAGAGAGAGAGAGAGAGAGAGATTCTTTCTTTCTTTCTTTCTTTCTTTCTTTCTTTCGCTCTCTCTTTCTCTCTCTGTTTCTTCGATTCTGTTTATCCCTTTGATACAAACAGGCAAAGAGAAAGGTGCGTGTGCGTGTGTGCCTGTGTAAGAAAGGGAAACTAAGAGAGAAAGAGTGTGCGTACGTGTGCGTGTGCGTGAGTATATGCGTGTATGTGAGAGAGATAGAGAGTTAAATATGTAGGAAAATAAAGAAGAAAAGAGAGAGAAAGTAAGAGGGGAAGAGAGAGAAAAAGAAAGAAGTGAGAGAGAAAGAAAGAAAGAAAGAAAGAAAGAGAGAGAGAGATAGAGAGAGAGAGAGAGAGAGAGAGGAGATACAGAGAAATTTTTTGAACGTCAAATTTGAAAATCGCCATTCAACATCCGAGTTATTTCAAATATGGCGGACGAGTTGCTGAGAGTTTTGAAGTGAGAGATAGAAAGATAAGCAGATAGATAGATATATAGATAGATAGATAGATAGATAGATAGAGAGAGAGAGAGAGAGAGAGAGAGGGAGAGAGAGAGAGAAAGCCTGTTAGAGCTTATGTTGTTTGTGTGAGTGTATGGTGGTTGTGAGGGTGGGGTGGGGGCGTAATAAGGTGTAAAGAAGAGGTGGAGGGGTGGGTAAAGGTAGGAAGGAAAGAAGCATCGTCCCGAATGTAAATATTTACCACTTCCTGCAGAATCATGCCGCTGTCAGCGGTTACCGAGATCATGCCGTCGACGTCCATCTTCTCACGCAGCAAACAGACATGCACAATTGCGCGCGCGCGCGCGCGTGCATGTGTGTGTGTGTTATAAGTATATATAGACAGAGAGACATACAAACACACACACACACACACACACCCTCTCTCTCTCTCATACATGCGAGGGTTTGTACCGAAAGTAAAACTAAAGTAGAAATAACATTTCTTTTTTATTAACTGATATCGGTCGTTCAAATTGTAAACGTGGGTACAGTATTTATTTGTTCCTGTACGGTAATTCTTACTGTTGTTGTTGTTGTTGTTGTTGTTGTTGTTGTTCTTCTTCTTCTTCTTCTTCTTCTTCTTCTTCTTCTTCTTCTTCTTCTTCTTCTTCTTCTTCTTCTTCTTCTTCTTCTTCTTCTTCTTCTTCTTCTTCTTCTTCTTCTTCTTCTTCTTCTTCTTTGCAGACAACAAAGAATGGGTTGAGATCAGAAGCGACCTGCCGTCATTGAGTTCTTGACGAAAAGCGGTGTTGCAGGCTGTTCAACATTCGCAGAAAGTAGCTGGTTGTTTGGAGAGACGGCGCCATTGACGAGAACAATATAAGCACAGATGGGTGAAGAGACCAGCACCGAAAAGAAATCATGCAAGTAGTGGTAGTGGGGGGGGGACTCCAACCGTGACCACCGACACGAATCGCTAGCAAGCAGACGAATTGATTAGCGTGGACAACGAACCATAATCTATGAGTTTTCTATGCAACTGGACTGTGGTCACAACGCATTAAAGACGATGGAAACAATTTTGGGTCGAAGACACGTTTTCTTTCCGATCTGGCGACTGGAGATGAAACGTATGTGTATCTTCATGATGAAGAAACGAAAGCTGAGTTCATGGTATGGCACCATTCCTCTCCTCCAAGGCCTGAGAAGTTCAAGAATCAGCGATCAACGCAATTTTTGTCTCTTTTATTGGTAACCAATGCAGCCTAAACAATATGGAATATTAGTGGTATTATATACAGAATTGTTTTTTTTTTGTCCTCTAAGTTTTTGTACCTTCTTTCTGGTTGTTGTTTGGAGGATAATCAAGGAGAAACCGAATGACAGCAGTCAATGTTTGAAACATGTTTAGTGGTAGGTCAGCGCGGATTTATTATTCTTTTATCGTCTGAAGTCAAACTTCACAACGATATAATGTAAACGGCAATTATAATACAAAACAAAAACTGCAGTTATATATAAATAGTTAACTGCTATATATTAACTGTGATATATTTGTAGTAAACGTGATATAACTTGCTGACTCTGTTATGAAAAGTAATAAATATTTAACTTCGTCTTCAATATTCCTTTTACTGGTTCTTGCTAGGTAATTATTTCATTATTTTTAAACAATGCCAACGGAAGTGCCTAATTCTTTAACAGTATCGACTTTATTACTGTTCCTCACTCTTGAAAGTTTACTGAAATTAACTTTAGTTTTCACCATTCTATTCTCCATAGAAGAACTAGCTGTGATAATATACAGAAATAATTGACGAAATCATTCTCTTCACCAAATAATCTTTTGTCTAGACTGCAGACAAAAAGAAATCATTTAATTATAGAAGACAATATTTGCTGAATTGTGAAGGATATTTTGTCATTTCCCAAACGTCTGTAGAACACATCCTGGAGACATTCACCCAATTTGGATTTCTGCAGCATTCCGATATTACTGTTGCTGTTGTTATTGTTGTTGCTTGTGGTTGTTGTCTAGCTTCGGATCAATCCATATAAAGCATACCTACTTTCAAATACTTTCCACCTACGACCGTTTCATTTTGGGACTTATCTTGGATTACATTATGCAAAACAAGCACTTTCTTTTCGAAAGATCATGAAAGTGATTTGAGGGAGATTTTACGGCTATTTATAAGAGGACAAATGGCTACGTAAAGGGGCCTCTTTGTCAGCTCATACTACATTCTATGTTTTACAAGGGTGAACTGCGGCCCCGTTGTCAAACCACTCTCTCTTAAAGAAGAGTACCTTCCTCATAGATATGATTTAATTCAGTATGGCGAACTAACGAAACACTGCTTATTGAGCTGGTGCATTATATTACCGTGTGTTAGCTGCACAGGCGACCGGGTCAATAGCGTACAGGGAGATTAGCTGGAGTGGGGTGAATAGTTCGTATTGTGCAAAAGGTATTGCAATGAGTCGGCCACAAATACACTTTGTTCTCAAGGTCTGAGTCCACCTTGTATTATTGAGTAATGCAGGGAGGAATAATTCTTTGTTAGCAGTGAGTTATTCCTTTAGGTTTCGCTACAGATAATTTGGGTTGTAATATTGGTTTCGAATTTTGGCACAAGGCCAGCAATTTCGGGAGAGGATTAAGTCGATTACATCGACCCCACCAGTCAACTGGTACTTAATTTATCAACCCCAAAAGGATGAAAGGCAAAGTCGACCTCGGCTGAGTTTGAACTCAGAGCATGGAGACGGACGCAGCGCGGCTAAGCATTTTGTCCGGCCTGCTAACGATTCTTCCAGCTCGCTGCCTTAAATTGGATTCTAATAAAGCTCGGTTTAGTATGCCGGGAAAAATGCTTGGCAGCATTTCGTCCGTCTTCATGTTCTGAGTTCAAATTCCGCCGAGGTCGACTTTATTTTTCATCCTTTTGGGGTCGATAAATTAAGTACCAGCTGAACACTGGGGTCGATGCAATCGACTTACCCCTTCCCCCGAAATTGCTGGCCTTGTGCCAAAGTTTGAGATCAATATTTGGTTCCTTTAACAGAAACAGCTGCTGGCCATAGACCGGCCTCTAATTCGGTTCGCTATCTCTAAAGTTGAAGGAACCAGAAATAGTCAAACCTACCTTGTTTATTATTTAAATATACCGTCAGTGGTGCTTAATTGATAATTAC
>NC_068988.1:1732868-1734772 GCF_001194135.2 Octopus bimaculoides
ATATATATATATATATATATATATATATACACACACATATATATACATCTACACACACACACACACTCATATATATGTGTGTGTGTGTATATGCATATGTGTGTGTGTGTGTGTGTGTGTGTATTCTTTATTAATCGAAAATAAGTTTCATTAGAACGGTGCCAGAGATAAAGAATATAGATTGTTTCCAATTTATAACTAGAACTGTTTGTTCCGTTCGCTATCTTTCAACTTATGTCTTGTAGTAGTAGTAGTAGTAGTAGTAGTCTATAAAAATACAACCAAGCATTTTATTTTTGTTTCTTAAAAGCAAAAGTGTTTCGAGATCACTTTTCTCCAAAAATATGATTTGACGGCAAAAATAGAAAGGAAAAATGAGAAAATGTGGTAGAAATGACAAGATAATACCCGATAATTATATTTTATTGGTCAATCGCTTCTTTGGGTTAGGATTGAAACTACTTATTGCTGACTTCAATAGTCTTCGAGTCTAGCATGAGCATATTTTGATGAGCTTAAATATCAGGAATTAAAGACCAACGTTTGTTGAGGAATGGTAAATTTGGTGGCGTCTACAGAATTATATCATTGCCATATATTTTATTATTGCCCTCTCAGAGATGAAATGCTAAATCGATTCATAACTTAACATCAAAAATAAAACACAAAAATCAATCGTTCTGTTACTTCTGTCAACAAAGTCGATCAATAACCAAATGCTAGAACATCTTAACATTCTAAATTCCAATTTAGCTGGGTTCAATTTTGCTTTTTATCCCTTCGGGGCCAATGAAATAAGATATCAGCCGATGTAATGGACGAATCCACCCCACTAAATCTCTAATCTTGCGTCTCGATTAGAAATAATTATTTTCCACTTCTTCATCACTCTTTACCTGAACGGATTTTAATTTCTCCCGTTACAATACACCGCCAGAGACGGCAGACGATCAGTGGTTCTTAACAGGGGGTCCATATTAGATTTTGTTGTTAAAAATTATCAGCAGCAAACTGGTTATACTTCTAAAATACACAAAATATTTTTGACTATTTTTTATACAATTCCTAATAATATTTAATGATTATAAAAATAAGTTTTTTTTTTAAATTTCAAATGGCTAAAAAGGGCCACAAATAAAACATGGTTGAGAACCCCTGGTGTAAATGATTAAATTCTTTAAAATTTTTGGTACAAAGCCAGCAATTTTGAGGGGAAGGGGAATCGATTACATCGACTCCAGTATTCAACTGGTACTTATTTTATCGACCCCGAAATGTAAAGTTAGCCTCGGCAGTATTTGAACTTACAACGTAAAGAATCGCGAGAAATGCTACTAAGTATTTCGTCCGATTCACGATTCCGCGAGTATAAAGTATAAAGGCGGGCGAAATGCCGCTAAGCGTTTTACTCGGCCTGCTAACGATTCTGCCAGCTCTCCGCCATCTTTTTCCAGGTGTAAATATCACCAGGTATTTACACCAACATTCAACTGTTTCCGTCTTAACCCCTAATACATATTGCTACTAATCTAGGCATAAGACCTACAGTTTTGAGGGGAGGGGTTACTAATTTTGTCGATTCCGAAAGGATGAAATGCTATATTTGATTTTGGCGGAATTTGAACTCAGAACGTAAAGAGCCGGAAGAAATTCAACAGGTCATTTTGCTCGATGCTCTACCGATTCTGTCCATCGGCCGCCTTAACATCAACATATATTAATAGTCACACCATTATTATCAAATATGGTAAACTCTGCCAGAGTCTCGGCGATCGCGTTCTTCCATTGCCATAGAGTGAATATAATTGTTCTGGGGAGGTTGTTATCGCGAGAATTTCTTCCACCACGGTTTTCTTATAGTGCAGCTCAGCCGATTCTGAGAGAGAGAGAGAGAGAGAGAGAGA
>NC_068988.1:1734782-1735843 GCF_001194135.2 Octopus bimaculoides
GAGAGAGAGAGAGAGAGAGAGAGAGAGAGGTGCAAACACACTCAGAGTGAAAGAGAGGTGGAATTGATTCCAGTTTTTGACTGGTACTTTATTTTTATAGAACCCGGAAGAACGACAGAGTTGAGCTTGGCGTGATTTGAACGGAAAACGCAGAGAACCAGAACGAGCATTGCCAAACGTTTTCCAATGCTCGACGCCTCTTAACAGTCATGCACATATACATTATATTATATCATATCATATTATATTCGTCGCTTTATTAAAACTGTATTTCTAACAAGGTAAAAGCAACCAAACATTGTAGCAACGGTTATGTTCATCGTTAAGTGAATATTTACGTGTTTGGAGTCACGAATTCTTGCTTGTATTGGTTAGAGACTTCCTATAATAAGGTTAACTCTTCTGGCTCAAAGAAGGATGAAAAACGTAGATAGACGAAAATACTAGTTTCTGATTGGTTGAAGCACAAACAGTATTCTTCATTGGTCATGGCTTTTACATGTTTGAGATATTTAGATAAGTAACTGTCGCCATTTCCAGACGTTTCTGCTGCTGTCTAATATACCACTACGAGTGACGGTAAAAGTGGAAAGGAATTAAATTAACATCGGAATCTCTTCTAAGTCAGAAATAATCTTCCTTTCTTTCTTTCGAGGAACACATTACAATGATGCAATAAGCTAGATGTAAACTGTATCAGCAATTCGGTTTCGATTCTCATCTGGAATCGACGGATCTCGATCGTGTTGCCAATGCGGGGACTGTTTAAAATTTAATGATGTTCCTCAATATTCTCTGCCTTGATAGACGTCCTATTATTTAACTCGATGTACACAAGCATGGATGTGTGGTAAGAAGCTTGTTTCGCAATTATGCACTCTTGGGTTCAATCCCACTGCGTGTCATCGTGGGCAAGTATATTCTACTTTAGTAACAGACCGACCATAGCCTTGTCAGTAGATTGGACTGACGAAAAAGGAAAGAAGACCGTTGCATATACATACATACATACATACATACATACATACATACATATATATATATATATATATATATATATA
>NC_068988.1:1736003-1736502 GCF_001194135.2 Octopus bimaculoides
GATCTTAAATATACAATAAGGATATATATATGCATACATACATACATACATACATGCATGCATGCATGCCTGTATTCATGTCTACCAACTAAACATACATACATATACGCACCTGTATATACATGTATTTGTTTGTACAAGCCCTCCTCCAAACTCCGGTGTATTGTGAACTATTAATGCATTAGTTGTATGCTGTCAACTTAATGTGACAGTCCCCCGAAGGGAATAATACTACCGTTGGTTAGACCTAGGAAGCTGCACCGCTTCCTGTCGGCCTTGACACATTTCCTGTGTCCTTATGTTTACAAGGGGGAGACAAACACCTCCACCCAGTTAAGCCTGCATCCAGAGACATGTTTCTGAGTCTTTGCTCGTCATCAGTCTGGAGTAGCATAACCTGCTAGTGGAAGATGCCTGTAGTATAAATCTCTCTAAGAGATTTAGAAATGTATTCTTTCTAAATATTAATGTATTGTATTGTATGTATGTATATGTGCAT
>NC_068988.1:1738224-1742185 GCF_001194135.2 Octopus bimaculoides
TTTCGCCCGGCGTGCTAACGTTTCTCATTTCTTTACTGCCCACAAGCGCCTACACACAGAGGGGACAAACAAGGACAGACAAACGGATTAAGTCCATTATGTCGATCCCAGTGCGTAACTGGTACTTATTTAATCAACCCCGAATGGATGAAAGGCAAAGTCGACCTCGGCGGAATTTGAACTCAGAACGTCAAAACAGACGAAATACCGCTAAGCATTTCGCCCGGCGTGCTAACGTTTCTGCCAGCTCGCTGCCATTTTGTTGTGTCTAAATTGAGAATATAATGAAGTCACTGTCGAGAGTATTGTTATAAATACTCACCAACATCGTCATATGATCTCCCCGTGTTTAATATTTAATCAAATGTTTTATTTGTGTCGGTGCAACCAATAAAATTCATGTCTTAGTTTCGACAAACAACGTCTAAATTTCAACTCTTCACTCTGTAAATATCGCTCTGCCAGCGTCACTGGAATCGGTTCACTTTTGTACAATTATCACTGCAGTCAAAGACTATTTGTTTGGACAAACAATACTATTGTTACCATCATAATCAGCTAACTTTGCTATTTTCTGCCTGGCATTTCATACATTCCTCTTTAGGAATGTCACTTGTTTCGATAAAGATTACGAAATAACTTTCAATTGCTTATACAGATTAACCCCTCGTCTTTCAGGTCAACAAATGCTCAGAAATCTCTTTTACAAGAGGTGAAGGTTGCCGAGCTGATATGGTTCTGGGCGATCAACGGAAAAGAACGATACGTGATATCCTGTTAGAAGGGTTTAATCCCAACCCAGCTGATAAACAATAAACAGACCTCGTACATTGGTGGACTTCACCGTTATATATAGCGGTGAAGTCAATGCAGTCATTGTAAGCAATGCACCGGGCCCTATAATATTCAGTTATTGACGACAGATTAGAATTGGGCCCCTGGGCAATTCCTTAGTCTGGCTATGCCTTAAGACGGTATTGAGTGAAGTACTGTAAGACACTGCAGTACCATGTTCAACTCAGTTTGTAATGACGGTCAAAAGACTCACTGGTTTCGTACATATGGGGTTCAGACAAAATATATCCTCTCAGAAGATATTCCAGTCCCACTCCCGTTCAATTGAAACACAAAGCCCCTATTTTAGATACCATATTTACTCATGTATAAGTTGCAGTGTTTTAGCTTTGATTTTAACAGAAACCACCACCCCACCCCAAACTGGAGTAGGACTTATTCACGGGCCAAAGCTAAAATTATGAAGGGGATTAATTTCGTAGAATGATTTTACACTAAATTAGAGGCGAAACTTAATACACGAATAAATACCGTTATTGAACCGATAATTTTGTTGGGGATGACGTAGATAAGATACTGCCGAAGTAATGTGAAGTAATGTGTTTAGCGATTTCTGGTAGAAGAGACTTGCACCCTACGACTTTATCCGTATATTTTATCGATATATTCAAGTGTAACATAGCAGTGATTATTGACTACATTCTTTATATACAAAAATTAAAGGAATTTTGGTTTCAAATTGTCGCTGTGAATTTGAATATAGATTCAAAACTATATTGTTAGTGAAGTAGAATGAATGTAGTTTACCGAAAACGCTTTTTATTTGTGTTCTTAGAATCGAGAAAAATAGCCTGAAAAATGTCGACTTATTTGTAACAAATCATTTCAGTATACAGGAATAGTGCTTTAAATTTACTGTTGTTCTTTCAATGTTGATCAAATCTATTCTGGAGTTGGTTATTTTTGTCATTAATTTAACAAGTTAACATAGTTATCGATTCCAGTCGATTTATATTACGAACAAGAAGCTTTGTTGCTTTCAACTGTCTTACAACACTAAATAAATTAAATGGATTGTCTCTCTCCCCGGGGGAGGTAGCTCGGACAACTGGATGATCAAGCGAGCATTATCTTTCTTTATATCACGGTTAAATTACTTAACCCCCTTGGCATTTAAACCAGCCATATCTGACCCAAATATTCAACATGTTTTATGTTCAAACCAGCCAGATCCAGCCCCTAACATCTACCCGACAATGTCATTCTAAAAACGATCATGTGATTGAAATTTCGAAGCTACGAGTTAATGCATGATTAATTCAAAGCAATGTGAATAAATAAACATTGTATTTGACAGAATAAACTGAATGCTAATAGGTTAAATCTCACCGACTGAGTCTAAATAGCTCTTAATCGATGCCGCATTACGAAATAATTCGCTGTTGTAAGCCGTGGCAGCACTAGTATTATCAAGCATTTTCAAAGTTTGCATTATTGAATTCGGCGGATAAAAGTTCTTTGGAATAAACTAGTTATTTATCATGGAAGAAACTAACCACTCATAAACTCAAATGCTACGCAAACTGGGGTTAGTATCTGCTCCGTAGATTTTTCTGACAAGCTTCAAAAGATAGAATTATCAAATGTTACAATTGTTGAAGTTTGGTTTCCAGGCGACGAGCAGGCAGAATCGTTAGCTCACCAGACAAAATGCTTAGCGGCATTTCGTCCGTTCTTACGTTCTGAGGTTATCTTTGCCTTTCATCCTTTCAGGGTTAATAAAATAAGTACCAGTTGTGCACTGGGGTTGATGGAATCGACTTGCCACTCCCCTGAAGTTGCTGGCCTCGTGCTAAAATTTGAAACCAATAAGTTGACAGTACATTGGCAGTTGATGGCATCAAATCTAGATATGTGGACGTCTTTGCTTTGTATTATGTAGACACATTTGCCAAAGAGATCAGCATCGAACCAAAACAACATGGCCGTTGTACATTTGGTTGATGACAAGGTTACACTTAATATCCCTACAATTAATGTCCTTTCTATTATAGGAACAAAGGCTGAAATTTGGGGGAGGGTGATAGTTGATTGCACCAACCCCAGTACTCAACTGGTACTTTTACAACTCCTCCTCCTCCCCTTCTTCTTCTTCTTCTTCTTCTTCTTCTTCTTCTTCTTCTTCTTCTTCTTCTTCTTCTTCTTCTTCTTCTTCTTCTTCTTCTTCTTCTTCTTCTTCTTCTTCTTCTTCTTCTTTAAAGATTGACGTAACTCTTGACGAAGGTCAATAGGCAATAAAAAGAGCGCGAGATGCAGCAGTTTCCATTTTACGTTTTGAACCCGAAGAAGACAGACGAATCTGTTGAAATATCGTCCAAACCGTTAAAGAAACAATCTTTTGCTTGAGCTGGCAGAATCGTTAGCAACGCCGGACAAAATGCTCAACGGCATTTTGTCCGTCTTGAAGTTCTGAGTTCAAATTCTGCCGAGGTCGACTTTGCCTTTCATCCTTTCGAGGTCGATCAAATAAGTACCAGTCGAGTACTGGGGTAGATGTAATCGATTCACACCTTCCCCATTTCTTGCTGACCTTGTGCCAAAATCTGAAACTATTATTATTATTATTATTACTGCCAGAGTGTTTTCCTTTAGAATACCTGTGTAGATATAGTTTTCCATATTCCATAAAACTGTAAAACCAGTTCTACGGAATGGTATTTTTATTGCAGCAGCACTTAAAGTAGGAATACTACAGTTAAATATAATTCTTGATGTAATTCGTTAGGTGAACTTTGGAATCGAATTCCTTATATAATCTGTTACAATCACTGGAGCCACATTAAAGACATAAATAATTTTCTCATCTATATTAGCCAAGTAGATTCTCTGAGTAAATAAAAGTCTCGTTATTCTTGCAGAAATATTCCAAACGATTTGTCTATCTACTTATAAAATCGCCGACACGAACTTCCATCTGGATTTGAATATATCGATTACTTCCTTCTCTCTCTCTCTCTGTCTTCTCTCTCTCTCTCTGTCTTCTCTCTCTCTCTCTGTCTTCTCTCTCTCTCTCTCTGTCTTCTCTCTCTCTCTCTCTCTGTCTTCTCTCTCTCTCTGTCTTCTCTCTCTCTCTCTGTCTTCTCTCTCTCTCTCTGTCTTCTCTCTC
>NC_068988.1:1742632-1745497 GCF_001194135.2 Octopus bimaculoides
CTTCTCTCTCTCTCTCTGTCTTCTCTCTCTCTCTCTGTCTTCTCTCTCTCTCTCTGTCTTCTCTCTCTCTCTCTCTCTCTGTCTTCTCTCTCTCTCTCTCTGTGTCTTCTCTCTCTCTCTCTGTCTTCTCTCTCTTCTACCCTCTATCTCTCTTTCTTTTTCTTTCTCCCAGTTTCTCTTTCCCCCTTTGTCTCTCTCTCTCTCTCTCTCTCTCTCTCTCTCTGCGTCTCTCTCCCTTCCTCTGCCCACTTCTCTCACTCTCTTCCTATCTCCGTCTTTCTCTGCCTCTCTCTTTCTCTTCTTCCCTTCCTCTCTAACCTCCTCTTTCTCCTTTTCTCCCTCTCGCATTGTCTCTCTTTCTCTCTCTCTTCACCTCCCTCTCTCCCATTCTCTCTCCCTCTCTCTTTCATTTTCCCTTCCTGTTTCATTGGTTTGTTTTCACATTGCATAAGCATTCACATTTATAAACTAAAAGAAGCACGAAATTGTGACATTCATGCCTTTCTATTTTCAATTATATTATCAACAAAAATGATGTGAAAGGATTTTAATTTAGAATCTAAAGCGGAATACAAAATCAACCCACCTATCATGTAGTCAGCGTTTGTTGTGTTGGCGGGGCCGCAGGAACGGTTGCTCTGGGCACAATGTAACTAAGGACGCAAAATTCCAAAAGAAAAAAATACAAGAGATAAACTAGAAAAAAATCATGAAAAGTAGCAACACGAAGTGAAGTGTATTGCTCAAGAACACAATGGGAAACCCGATTCAGGGATTGAATCCATGATGTTATGATCTCGAGCCGAACACCCCAAACACTAAGCCATGCACCTTCACATACAAGATAATGGTAGTTTCTTGTAGTCCGAGAAAGACGGTTCTGCAATTTCTTACTGAACAATCTGTACAATGGATTTGTTTATAGCAATCAAGTGCTTGAACTGGATAATTAACTCACTTCTTCCATCAAATCGATGCTGTGTGAACAGGTGCAACAGGTGTGCCACACGTCAGGTGTCAAAGTGATTGCGGAGCAGCGTGACATGAAGTGTTTTGTTCAAGAACGCAACGCATCACCCGGTCCAAGAATTGAAACCACGATCTCGTAGGTGCAACACCCTAACCACTGGGCCATGCAGGATACTAGAGTGGTTACTCCACTATTAACAATTAGCAAGATAGTATAGTTAGCTGCAAATAGTGTGGCAACACAGGGTACACTGAAAAAGCTAAAGGACCATCCTACTCTCTCGGGGACGTTTATCTTTTAAGCACTTTGGAGGCCCGAGTTAAACGGTGGTTCTATGGAGAAACTCTCACGTTAAAATGACTATCGTTTTATATTTTCTCTGTGAGAAGCATATTAAGTCTTTGATGTGCTTGTGACAGAATTGGTGGAAAACCGATCGATAATAGAAGCACTTAAACTCAACATTTTAAGGTGAAAAGAAATTGCAAGTCAGCGAAAATATAGAGAGATCCCTTTCGTTTCATCGGTGAGCTTTTTCTTTATTGTATTAAATAGTTTTTAAATTTTATTTTTCAATATCCAATGGTTTAAGGGCGGTTGGTTGACAGAAATGTAAGAACAGCGCACAAAAGGCCTTCTATTTATTCCGGATGTTTACGTTATGAGTTCAAATCCAGCCGAATTCAACTCTGCTTTGTTTTGAAAATAAACTATTGGGGTCGATATAATAGACATTTCCTTCCTTTCTCCAAATTTCAGATCTTGTGTCGATGTACGGAATCCATATCTAATGGTTTAACCAGGAAGAAGTGGGATCTGCAGCTAGGCTCTCACGGGAAGAGATATTGGTGGAGTTATAATTTAATAATTGCAAATCGACAACTCTAGGAAGCCATGGAGGTGAGTTAGTACCAGAGAGAGTTGAGGATCTAATGAGGAAGAGAATTGATAGCGATTAGTATTGGTCTGGCAGAGAAGTGAGATATACTATGAGAGGAGAGACGAGTGTGTCGGGGTTGGTGGTATTCATTTAGTTAGCTCTAAGGAGCAGAAACAATAGAAATAACGTTGTCAACGAATATCTCCTACCACTTGGCCACACACCTTCACTGCGCGTATGCACAGATATATATATATATATATATATATATATATATATATATATATATATTCATGATGCTTTTAAACGGAGTTTCTGTCCATCTTATTCTTCTCCCTGACGACGTGGTCTACGCCAGGCTATATTAGAAGACATTTACCCTAACTCAGAACTGTAAATCCTAACTCGGATCCACGTGACTGTGAACCCAGCGTCTTCGCCTGACAATCACGTCGCAACGTTGTAAGGGAGATGAGACTGACCAAAACGACCTCTCGTCTAATACGGGTACGTTTATCGAAACCATAGCGAATCGAACCCCAAATCTCCCTTAAGATAGGTGAAATGAAATACTTTAATGGTGTCTAATATAGCCTTAGGGTCCATAAACCATTTTCCTTCCGTTTCCCCCGCCCCAACTTATTATTACAGCTTAGCATGGAAAGAAGCAGTTTGTCTTGTGTGTCCGGTGGTTTTAAATACGATTTATTGCAATATGCAGGCGGACAGCTATAAATCTCGTTACAGTCAGCGATCTTAACACAGACACCACCGTTCTTAAAATAATGGAAGGAAAGTGCACCGAGTAAGCAACAGTCCTCGCCGCCGCCGCCACCACCGCCACCAGCTACTACTACTACTACTACTACTACTACTACTACTACTACTACTACTACTACTACTACTACCACCACTACTACTACTACTACTACTACTACTACTACTACTACTACTACCACTACTACTACTACTACTACTACTACTACTACTACTACTACTACTACTACTACTACTA
>NC_068988.1:1748305-1749394 GCF_001194135.2 Octopus bimaculoides
TATATATATATATATATATGTATATATATATGCACACATACATACATACATACATATACATACATACATAGACACACACACACACACACTCTCACACATATTGTAATTGGGATGTTATACACATTGTTGACTTTGAGATCTTTTAATGATGACCTGTTCAAAACATTGCAAAATATTTCTCTCAACATTTTATGTTCCTATGAAAGAAAGAAAAACAGTTATTGGTAATAACAAATAAAAAAAAAGGGATTTTGGAGACAGAAGAACAGAGCGTCAGATAAAAACGTGTTTCGGTATTGTGCTGGCCTTTTTACGTTATGAGTTCAAACCCTTACCCGGTCAACCATTGTCTTTCCTCCTCCTCCTCCTCATCATCATCATCATCAAGCCCTGTACGTTACTGTCCCGGGCCCCAGAATTCATAGGACCGGTCTTCCGGTTTCCATGGCGTATGAGCGACTGAGATCACAACCGGAATTAAGGAAGGATAGGAAAATATTAGATTTATAAGTCCTAAAATTCACTCCATAATTCCTCCCCGTCATATGGCGTAGTGGTTAAGGGCGCGGGCTACTAACCCCAAGATTCCTAGTTCGATGATAAAAATAATAATAATAACACCGAAAAATACCTTAGGAATGAGAACCCAGAACACCTGATGAAGGCTGGAGGGTATATCAGCTGAAACGTTGTGTTAACAACAAACAAGATAAGAACAAATATCCGTCAAATGTAAATAATGTAAATAATGTACCCGCCCCACCTGTACGGGAAGCCTGTCCGTCCCGTGGAAACTCATTTACAGGTGAGTGGATTGGGGTAGCGTGAAATGAAGTGTCATGCTTAGGAACACAGCCTACCGCTCAAGCCGAGAATCGAACACCTATCGTAAGAGCAACACCCTAACCACCGAGCCACATGCCTTCACCTCTTCAACCTTCCAGGGTCGTCAAAATAAAGTAGCCGTGAAGTACTGAACTCTATTATAATCGGCTACCACATCGACCCCGGTACTTTTTTTAAAAAACCTGGTACTTTTTCTATCGGTCCTTTTGCCGAACCGCTGGCTTATGGGGTTGTGAACAAACC
>NC_068988.1:1749833-1750968 GCF_001194135.2 Octopus bimaculoides
TATATATATTCAGGGATGGGGAACCGGTAGATTTAATTACGATCGTGTTAAGTTGTAAATGTGATTCCGCTGCTGCAGAAACACTGTCTTTCAAAATGGTCAAATGAAGATCTCCGTATTTTCACCTTACTTCAAACATGTTTGTGGTAAATGATTTAGGTTTTTTTCCATGCTTGTGACCTACTGTTAGCGAGTTCAAATCCAGCATAGATCGACTTTTCTTTTTATTGTTATGAAGTTCACAAAAGAAGCATCAGCGTACATGGCTGTAAATATGTGTGTATACATGTATGTATGTGAGTGTGTGTGTGTAGGTGCGTATATGTGTGTTTGTATGTGTGTGCATATATACGTACATACATACATACATACATACATACACATCTCCGATTGAATCGATCTACAACATTAACCTTGCGCCAAGTCTAAAGGAATCCTTATATAACAACGATAACAACAACAACAACAACTGCTGCTGCTGCTTGCAGTGTTATTGATACAACTGCTGCTGTTGCTATTTATCTATTTGCAGAAATCAATTCTATTCCTCTCTCTCTCTTTTCCTTCTTTCTCTCCCCCCTCTCTCTCGCTCTCACATACACATATACGCACACACACACACACGCATGCACGCGTACATACATATGCATGCACACACAAAGGAGAGGAAGAAGAAAAAGAATTTTTTTATATTTTCTTTTGTATGGAGTAAATAAAGATAAAATACAACAACAACAACAACAACAACAACAACAATGTGAACCCCTACGTTTCTTTGATATCGAGAGAGGAATCTAAAAATATCTGCAAGAAACGCAATTTAGTCGCATGTGTATTGCAAAAGGATAGAATTTATCAGAATTTCTCAATTTCTCCCGACCATTCCATATTTCCTTGTTGTTATTACATTCTACAGAATTTGCTGCCGTCTTCCTTTTTCTTTCTCTCTCTCTCTCTCTCTTTTTTTAAAATAAGTTATTCCTTTTCCTTTCAATAACGTCTAAAACTTGAATCAATTTTTTGTTTTGTTGTTTTCTTTTTTATAAGATTAACTTACGTATTCCGACGCGCATGCGCGTACACACACACACACACACACACACACTCTCTCTCTCTCTCTCTCTCTCTCTCTCTC
>NC_068988.1:1751023-1754431 GCF_001194135.2 Octopus bimaculoides
CACACACACACACACACACACACACACACACACACTCTCTCTCTCTCTCTCTCTCTCTCTCACACACACAAACACATCCATACATACATTCTCATGCACGTATAAAATAGATCTGGAATGACCGCGAATAATGCAGGTGCCAAAATTGATTTATTACAGAATCGCAAGATCTGACTTTCACAGTGAGTGTATGAGGAAAAAGGAATTTGTTAAGTTTACTGTTTTTTAGGTGCGGTTTTTATTTGCATTACTTAACATCCTGCGATCAAACTCCGACGAGGTCGATTTTTACGTTTCGTTCTTCAGAAAATAACTCGAAAACACCCCCGGCCTGACGCAGCTGCCAAACAGTAGCCAACTTTTTATGACGGTGGAAAGAAGAATGCATAGGTGTCACATAGGTGATACCACCAGCCACCAGAGGGTCTTGTACCCAGAGCAAAAGACAAAAGGAGGAAGGCTCATAATGCTGTCGGTTCCACACCACAGCAACAACAACAGCAACAACAACAGCAACTACAGTAGTATCAGCAGCAGCAGGTGTCTAGCAGCTGCTGCGACTGTATGCAAGCGCATTAACAGTTGCAACAAAAGTAACAAAAGCAAGGACAAAGACCAACATGAAAGCCGAGAAGGACTTTGGAAGGTAAATAAATAAACGCACTTGAAACAACCGTAGGTTTATATAACTGGTCTCTATAAACATACGTGGCTGAGTGGTAAGAAGTTTGCTTCTCAATCGCACGGTTTTGGGTTCAGTTCCACGGCATGGTGTCTTGGGTAAGTGTTGCCTTCTGTAGCCACGGGCCGACCAAAGCCTTGTATGTCGATTTGGTAGACGGAAAGTGAACGCAGACAGTCGTATATATATATATATACACAAAATGGGACAAGAACGCAAAACATCCGGACAGTTAGGTGATACAAGAAAGGGACAACAAAACATCCAGATAGACAATACAAAGAAAACTAGGACGGAAACAAATGGAGAAGGTTACACAAATACAAATAACATGGCATAATAACAGGTGTCTTTCGACTAAGGACGAATTAAATTAAGCTGGCGTGTGTAGAAGTAAAGCCTTACGGCAGGGATACAAGATTTCACAGGCATAGGGAAGAATATAGATGTTGCACGGACAACGGCCAAACCAAGAAAGAAAGGTCAGGCTTGGCCGAAAACCGGTCACGTGGGGAGAGAAGAGAGCAAGGTTGAGGCAGAGGAACATAAGAAATGAGGGGCGATAAAAAATGACAGGGACACAGCGAAGTGAAAAGAGGAGGGAACGTGAGCATGAAGAGAGGGCAATGAAATGTGAGAGAGGGGGAACAAAAGAACGAAGAGTGGAATGAACGAAGTAAGCATGAAAGGGCTGACAGAAAGAATAAAAGAATAAATATCGGGAACATTCTGAGCTAAGCCTAAAAATGCTTATTGTTATACAGAGGTCAACTAACGAAGCATTTGTTGATTTGTACGAAAGCTAACCAGGCTAGAATCCAATGCACTGAGCACTAGACTTTTACATATTTTTGTACGGTCTGGAGAATTTCTTCAACGTCTCATCGTTCAATCAAAAGAGATATTTATCTCTCATCTGCTTAATATTACCGAAACTATGGATGGATGCCCGTGAGTTGATAAATAATAAAATGTTTCAACTCCTGAAAGGTTAACAATGGTGTCATTTCTGTATTTAAGCAATTGGTTCTAACTTTAAACCCTATTTTTGTATTTAAAGTTTAAATCATATACGTGTGAGCTTGAAATCTACGCAATAGAATCCATTGTTTAGCAGAGAGACACCTTCCTGCAAATAACGAGAGGACATTTTGTATAAACAATTGACAGAGGGAAAAATATTTGAAATTTTATGGAATATACTGCGAGCTGGTTATAGATTTGAAATGCTCAGAAGGGGGACTGACTGGGAGTGTGTGTATGTGTGTGTGTGTGTGTGTGTGTGTGTGTGTGTGTGTGAGAGAGAGAGAGAGAGAGTGGGGGTAACTTCAAAAGAGTGTTTGTGAACTGCCGTTACTACACAAACATGACCCATAAACCGCGACTGAATAACTGCAGCCAGTGCCGTCGAATGCGGCTTCTTATTCGCAGCACGTTCCAGAGACGTGCCTTCGAGGCAGCTCAAACACTTCAGCTTTTGTGTAGTAGAGTATTTGATAAGGCACACACACACACACACACACACGCGCGCGCGCGCGCAAACACACTCATGTGCACATATACACACACACACTTGCATAACTTTTGAAACATAAGTATACGTGTATATTCACAATCACATATACGCGCACATACATATATGCATTATATATGTATATATGTGTTTATGCGCACACGCACACAATTATATATATATATAAACATTTACACACATATACATATAAACATATGTACACATGCATATACATATATGTACATGCATACACACACATATATAAATTTACATATACATATGCATATATATTAGTATATATACTAATACATTTATGTGTGTGTGTGTGTGTGTGTGTGAGTGTGTGTGTGTGTGTGTATGCATGTATGTATATTAAATAATAATGTATATTAAATAATAAATTCAAACAATACAATAACAATAAGATAAGATAAGGATATAAAAATATAACTAATAAGTGAGTCATGAATTCTGGCCCACCCTATATATGAGAGCCCTGATGAAGGTACAAAGCCGAAACGTCAAGTCCTACATTTCTTTTGGCGCTTGAACTTATTGCATTCATCATTAGAACAGACTCCGCAAACTGGACAGATGCGGTATGAGATGCGTGGACTATAATAGAATATGGCGAGAAAACTTTGATCTACTCAATTAAGCAATCTTACACATTATGCAAAATATATTCTCTCCTCCCACTTTTGCTCTCACTTCTTTCGTCTGTATGTGTGTACGTGTGTGTGTGTGTATGTGTGCGTGCGTGCGCACGTCTTCTTTTCATAGGTCAACGGTTGTAATTCCCAGAAGTAAAACTATGTTCTTCTACTGTGACTTGATTCTGGGCAGTATAAAATATCCAAGTATTTTTTGTTATTTTATTTAAATAATCTTATTTTTTTATTTCTTTTTTGCTTTCTTAATCTTTAAATAATTCAAAAATAAACCTACGTCTGTTTAAGTTACTGGACTTGAAAGGTTTTTACAGTTGAAAACGTTCTGAATTGAAACACGATGTCATCTAAATTACGTAGTGAAACTAATTTTTATATTTTCTATTAGATTATAATAATCCTGTTTTGTGTGTGTTTGTGTGTATGCATATATATGTGCAAAAATAAATAATGATATGTATATATGTATGTATATATGTATATATCATGTATATATATATATATATATATATATATATATATATATATATATATATATATAT
>NC_068988.1:1754782-1758365 GCF_001194135.2 Octopus bimaculoides
ATATATATATATATATATATATATATATATATATATATATATATATACACACACATATTTAATATCTTATATTCAGCTTTCATATCTTTTTTTTTTATATTTGAAATAAGATTAACACACTGTTTTAATGATTTACTTTTAATAATATGATATCATTTCGCTTCTGTAATATATATTGTGTGTGCGTGTGTATATATTGTGTGTGCGTGTGTATATGTCAGCGTGTTTCTGTTAAAAGTTTTGTCTTTAAGTTTAAGTTTAAGAAGACAACTTTCTGGCGGTTTTCACATGAGAAACTCTTCATGTCTATATGTGCTAAACACCACCATATGTATTGCAGAATACTTCTGCACTCTATACCACACTACGCTTCGCATCACAAAAATTTGCTACACTCTATACTACAACATGTACTACAGTCGACATCTATACCACACTATACAACTTCGTTGTTACACTACAATAAATTGACTTGAAAATAAGATGTGACTTACTAGAGTGTTTTACAGAGATTGCATTTCAATATGGCGCAGAAAAAGGACGATAAATGCCATTCACAAAGATGTAAACCGGTCATGAGCAAAATGCGGCCCACATAACATTTTGAATAAAGAAATATGAACTCAAGGCCTGATGATGAGCCGTTCTCATGCGGCCCGCTTCTTGAAAATAGTTGCTCCTGCCTGATTTAAATTTTCAGTTAAGCACTAACTGTGACAGGATTTCTATACTTAAGTGCACATCACTTGTCTTTGTAGCCATCGCAGCCCTCCACGTTTCCTCTCATACGACTTTCTGTTGTTTGTACATGCACAACAATATTATTATTACATAGAGAGGTCGACATTGTCTTTCATCCTTTCGGGGTCGATAAAATAAGTACCAGTTACGCACTGGGGTCGGCGTAATCGACTTAATCCCTTTCCCCAAATCTGAGGCCTTGTGCTTCCAGTAGAAAGAATTATCAATGCGGCGAGCTGGTAGAACCGTTAGCACGCCGGCTCAGCGGTATTTCGTCCGCCTCTAAGTTATTGTAAATGCCTCACAATATCTCTATACGGGAATTCATGTTCTAAGTTCAAATCCTACTAGAATCGACTTAGACTTTCAATTTCGTGGATCGATGAAATTTAATGTAACGATATCAGTTTAATCGTTTGCACGAAGGCAGCGAGCTGACAGAATCGTCAGTTGGACAAAATTCTTACTAGTATTTCTAGTAGTTCTTGATATTCTGCTGTGAGACTGAAACCAAAACCTCGTGGTTGGAAAGCAGACATTTTACCATACAGCCATGCCTGCGCCTAAGTTTAAAAATATTTCCATTTCGTCAATTAACTGCCACAACCGATGTGGGATATGAAATATTTAATGAAAAAAATCCCAAAGTTTTTCGCTGTCTGCGATTTATTTCCATTAATTCTTCATTAATTATTCTTTTTTTGGTTTTCTTTTGACGTAAACATCTACAAGAGAATATCAATTTTTTATTTGTTTTTTTTTTTTTGGCTACTTTTAATCTTCGTATGAAAGTAATCGCTTTACGTCGATAAAAAAAAAGATAATATTCCGTTAGAAAACAAACTATTATCAATGTTCAGAATGTCACGGAACATTTCAGTATCGTATGCCGACTGTTCGCAAAACTTTCCATTGTTGTCGCGATGTTATCTTGTTTAAGATTATTATTGAGAGAATAAATGGCCGAGATTCTGTGTTTAGATGACAATCTGTTGTTAGATTTTCGGATATTTTCCATACGAGACCAAAATTATTGTGTGTGGAGTTGAGCCGATGCAATAATAGAAGGTTACAAAAAAAAAAAAAAAAAAAAAGAAAGAAGACTGGTTCATAGAGGCAGGCGTGATAAGAGGCTCGCTTCCCAACCACATGCTTCCAGATTCAGTCCCACCGCGTGGGAAGTGTCTTCTACTATAGCTTCGGGCCGACCAAAACCTTGTGAGTGGATTTGGTAGACGGAAGCTGAAAGAAGCCTGTCGTATATATGTGTATGTGTGTGTGTCTTTGTGTCTCTGTATCCCCCCTCTACCGACCGCTTGACAACCGGTGTCTTCAATACACCCCATTGAACACTGTTTGTCACAGCTGACTATTTCCCAGAAAGCAGTCGGGGCGTGAAGACAATTTAGAAGCTCGCTGTGCAATAAAGTTTTGTGTCAAACTGGACAAAAACGTTACAGTAACTAATGAAATGCTCCAGATTGCTTATGGATTAACTTGTATGAACCGAGCATCTCTTTTTGCCATTCCTTTCGCCGGCAAAAAGGTACCAGGCATCAGAGAAATAGAATGTCTTGAACAGGAAATAGAGACTTAATGGTGTTTATGTTATTCCATGTTACTTCTCTTCCTCAAATTAATGAAGAAATACGAATTGATTACTTCTGACTAATTAAAACCATGCTCCAATTGCCTTGGAAATATTTCACAATGTTAACAAGCCTGCACTCTGTCGATAAGCCTTCGGCTAGCAGATCTACCGTTTTCTTCAGCTTCCTTCCCTTCTTCTTCTTCTTCTTCTTCTTCTTCTTCTTCTTCTTCTTCTTCTTCTTCTTCTTCTTCTTCTTCTTCTTCTTCTTCTTCTTCTTCTTCTTCTTCTTCTTCTTCTTCTTCTTCTTCTTCTTCTTCTTCTTCTTCTTCTTCAGTGAAACAGGAATACTTTTTGTTAATCCCATTTTTATTTCATTCATTTATTTAATTAATTTAAGATGAAAATCACTGCTGTCGTTGTGGAATTATTCATTTGGTGGTGAATATTTGTACATGATAAGTTTAACAACGAGTAAACCATCTTACAAGGTGGATATATAGAACCAAGGATCGAATTCAATGGCAAAACGAATGATGACGCTGGTCTGAGGGTCAACGCCGCAAAAGTATCCTCCTCTTCAGACAAACTTGAATTCAAAACAGCAAACCTATTTTATCTTTTACACACACACACACACACACACACACACACACACACACACACATTATATATACAAGGTCTTCTTTCAGTGTCCATCTGCCAAATCCACTCTCAATGCTTTGCTCATCCCGAGGGTGTAGTAGAAGACACTACCCCAAGGGACCACGCAGTGGGACTGAACCTAGAACCATGTGGTTGGGAAGCAAGCTTCTTACCACGCAGCTGTGCCTGTAAGAAACCTTTGTCCATTATAGTGCTCCCGCTTCTTATTGTAGTAAATTGTACCTAATCTCTGGTATTGGTGGGGTGTGTTTCTGTTTTACTCCAGGTCATTTCTGACAGAGATTTTTGACCAAAAGTACATAAACCGTGACCATCTCGTCTTTTTCTTTGTTACATGTATTTTGTATGGATCACGGTGTCCAATGTGTTCTTTTGTGTGACACTATTAGCGAGAGCTGAAGAAGATTTGACTGCTATTTCTAATAGATCGAGTAATTGTGTTAACATACATAGCACCGTCGTATTGTCTCTCAAGTCACACACACATACACATACCCCCCCCCCCACACATACATACATGCATGCATACATACATAGATACATACATACATACATACCTGCCTATATATATACATATATACATATATA
>NC_068988.1:1758548-1765048 GCF_001194135.2 Octopus bimaculoides
TATATATATATATATATATATATATATATATATATACATAGATACATATAAACATATAAACATATCTACAGCTGTATTGTTATGAGATAATATTATGCAAAATATGGTGAGGCATAGCTGAAGGTACAGAACATACTTTACTCTCACCTCGTCACAACGTAAAATAATTCTGTAACTAATTCATTTGATGACGTCATAGCACTTAATTGAACCGACATTTTCAGAAAGAACCACGTCTTCATATTACTCTAACAATAATTACAATAATAAATTAATTACAAAACAACTTCCCTTGTCTCAGATGGAAATGATAGTTGTAATTTTCGGTATGTCGTAGAATTTTAGATTCCACGGTCGCAGATGACGTCTTTTAGAGGAGAGTTAAACCAACTTGAACCGTTTAACGGAATGGTTAGACACGTGGGTGTATGAATTCTAGCGTCAATGAGTTAAATACAAAGACATCTTTTTTTTATTAAAACATGCAAAAAGAAAAAAAAACGTGGGTGGAGTGCAGGTAAAACCGTAAACGCATCGGATTAGCTTACTGGCAATTCATCCAGCACTTTACGTTGTGAGTTCAAATTCCGTCAAGGACGGCTCCCCATTTATCTTTGGGGTCAATAAAATCAAGTACCAGCTTATTACTGAGGCCGATATAACCGACGTACCCCAAATAGCACTTTTGCTTATAGTAGAAAAAAGTATTATTATTATTAGGGCGATGACAATTCACGTATATTAATTTCAGTTTTACACTGTGATTCAGATTTATTCAAGAGCAAGGAAATATCACTGTGTGACCTTCATGCCTTTTCAAACGCACTGGAATTATTAGTAAAGCGAAACCCAAAAAAGAAGGGGAGAAATTTAAAGCAGGTTCCGCGCTTTGCCAACTCGTTAGGAAGTTAAGGCATACACATTGCGAGAAAAGCGGCAGAGGCATAACCAACTGTGAGTGTTTCCGAGTAATTTTTTTTTACCTGTCATAAATGTCAGACTGTTTATCTTGTCATGTTAACGTGAAAACATTTCAACTTCAGCCACGAAAATATCAAACAAACTCATTCAGGTATTCGTGTTTATTGTAAATATGTATTTGTGTCAAATAACAAATCTACCTTTTGCTATTTTGCTCAACCAATGCTTCACTCGGCGCTACTGTTTGCCCTGGTAGTAGCAGTGAACAACAACAAACTCTATTATAGCAACTTACAGCGGCGTTGTTCAGAAGGGAAAAAAGTTGTTTTGGCTAAGGAACCATCGCGATTCTGGTTGTAGGACATTAACCACCGATCCTTCAGCAAGTTTTTCATCATTCAATCTACTCTCCAGCCCTGCAAGGTAAATAATAAAAAAAAGATATTTTATTTAAATACACATCAACGTAATTGTGTTAGCACTGTAATAATTAATAATTTTTAGTACGAGAAGAGGGTCTCTACGCAATCACTCGATATGCTAGAAACAGCTGTCCCAAATTCCTCAAATCATACCCGTCTGGCTTATAAAAGGCATTAGAGTGTAATAAGATCTTAGACACCGCTAAAAAGACAGGTTAGTCACGACCGGAATTCTTTGAAATATAAATCTGGACGACGAGGACCGACCAGGTGTTAAACACCATCTTTTGACGGCTTCTACTTATTTGATCTTCTCGGATAAAATCTTCCGTGAAAGTTTTCCATGAATCCATAGAGTTCGCATCCACCTCTTATGTTCAGAGACCCTAGACACGAGTTAAATTCTGTTTGATACGAAATCCATGTTTAAAATCTGCTCCTAATTTCAAGGAGCAATCCGTTTATTAGGTGTCATATATGCTGGCATTTCTCCCAGCATTATCGGATTTAAAGTACTGAGAGTGTAGTAGTAGTAGTAGTAGTAGTAGTAGTAGTAGTAGTTAAGCTCCAAGTCAATCCTGATCAAGCAGGTCTACAGTCAAAAGTGTTCCGATCGAGCAGATTTGTGATCATATCGTCTTTTATTGTATCCGAGATGGTCGGATGTGATTTGAAGGAAATGTTCGGCTGCTATTTCCAGTAGATTATAACATGTATAAGCCTCTGCTTTGGCTGGTGGACTGCAGGTTTTATCGACAGGGCTGTTTGAATTCAGTATCGAAAAACTAACGAGATATATGTCATTTATACCATGCTCCTGTTGTCTACACTTCCTTATCAAAATATTTTGTTCAATCACGTGTTAACGACCAGTGATGGTTAATTGTCTCTGGCAGCGTCACATTACTGTCGATATGAGAAAAACTAAATAGTTTCACTCAATGGACCAACTCCCTGCTCACAAAGCAAATACCAGCTTAATAATAGCAAAATTATTTCACTAAATTCTTTATTATTTTCAAAATGAATTCAAACAAAAGCCGTACGCTTCAGCAGGAATATGATAACAAAAGGCTTAAATATTGCGGTAAAGTAGCAAAGCTGTTCTGATTTCAAGCCTCGCTGAATTTTTGCATTTGGGTTGTCACTGAAGAAATGTAATTTGGGTTTTCCTCGATAAAATAAATTTTCTGAGTAGTCCGATGAATTGGCGGAATTTATAGTGCGGCGCACAAAATACTGTTCTTTGTTTGTTCTGGCTCTTTACGTTGTAGCAAAATTGTCTGAATCTAGCCAAGAAGATGGTGTCTTTATATAAGCACATCCGAGGGGAAGCAACGGTAGACTGTTTTTGTATTCGCTCATAGAAAGTCTATGACAAGGACACACGGCCGGCCCTAGGCTTGCTGGCGCCCCGGGTAAGCTGAACTTCGGTGCCCTTACAAGTATACTTCTTTAAAACTTTCACAAGGAGAAAAAATGAAAATGTAGACTAAGAAGCACATGGTGCCCTGAACGAGAAATTTTTTCCCATGAGAGTTTCGGACCCAAGTTATAAACTCATTTGCATACAGCCAATCAGAGCTCAACTATCAAACTAATTTATGAGCGCATAACAAGTGATGGGCCGTAAGACTAGGTCACTTGGGTAAGGAATGACCATGCTTCTTTTCCCTTTTAATAATGCTTCTTGATCTTGTTCTTGTTTCAACCATGGCTGCCTCTGTGGAGTTATTTGTGTTGTTGTTTACTTTGTAAAACGGTAAGGGGAGAGGGTTGCTAGCACATCACCCATAACCCATATTTTCCCCATCCACATCTTTACCATGTGGGGCCCTAACAAAATCCGATAATAGGTATAGATGCAAATCTTTCTAATTACTTGTCTCCTTCTAAAATCAGGCATAACTTGGTGATCGGTCGACTTACAACACCGTTCTTGAATGCCAACCTTTGTTAACTTAACTTGACAACAAGGTCAAGGTGAGCTCTGATTGGCTGTATGCAAATGAGCTCATTACTGGGGTTCGAAACTCTCGTGGAAAAAAAAAAAATTCGGGCCCTGGGCGAGTGCCCGAGTTGCAGGTACCTTGAGCCGGCACTGCAAGGACACAACACTAATAAAGGAACCTACCAGCGATTGTTAGCGACAGGATATTAGACGAAGAAAAAAAAAAAAAATCAACCAGTGACTAATATTGTTTTAATGCGAACACCAAATTAGAACTTGTTTCGGTCTTAATCTGACCTTATCAGCGAAGTAAAACCCTCGTGGTGCTGACTGAAGTAGTAACGAAATACAATCGTTTAGAATGTATAGATATATCCTCACTGCACATTTATTTCTATTTTGCTTTTTACTGCTCCGTGTATTAAACTTATTCACATCAAACACTTAACTATTGCTCTTTTCTGTCGATGGCGTGACTGGATAAAATATTTTCTGAACATTCTTTAAATCATTTCATTTTTAAACATTGTATTATTTTTCATCATCGCCAACTGTTAACAATCTTGTATATTTATTTAGTGATTCACTCGTCATTGCTTCGTCATGTACGTCGGAGACTGTTTCACCAATGACGTCAGAATAATATCAAAACTAATCCGAAGTTGTCTCCCGTGTATTTGCCGAAAAATTGCAACATTATTACTCGTTTGTTAACATCATTATAACCTCAACGTCTATTTATGTCTTGCTACCATTTTAATGCTGAAAAGCATGAAGTAGGTTAGCACTAACTTACCTTTTATAAGTAATTAGTAGTTTAACAAAGGCTTAGAGGTTATGACGAAAGATATTTTCTCCAGCTACACACATACTCGCTCAATCAACAACAACAACAACAACAACAACAACAATAACAAAGAAAGATTTTATAAAGACTAAACACGTGCATAACACTGCCCTGTCGTCATTATGTTGTATTTCTGGGTTTAAGAGCGGATTATGTTTTGTTATTCGATGCTGTTGGTCGTCATTGGCGCCTTAGGGCGTGCGATAGTTTGTATTGCTTAGCTTCGCTGTGTGTGTGTGTGTGTGTGTGTGTGCGTGCGATGTTATCCTGTTTTCTGCAGTTTCATGCGAGCTTCGAACTAAACTGCTATCTCCACCTCCGAGCCCTGGAGGTGTGTACGGTATTGTCTTTCGCGAGTGCAGAATTGTATTTATACAGAGCAGATTAATTGGGAGGATCTTTCAGACCATTGTCTTTAGACGACTTCCAGAATTCTCTGTTCCTGTCTCTGCTGCCACGAAGAAGAGGGATATTGCTGGTTTGCGACAAACTTTAAAGGTAGAGCAGAATCGTCACTCGAGCCGGACCAAGTGCACAGAGCAACGGTCCCTTTCTGGGCGCACTCGTTCAATGACCGAGTATTGTGGACTTATGAAATGATGTCATTGTCACGTGCCAGATGGATGGATTTGGCTGTCAACCGTGACCAGTGTGAAGATCTCTCCGCCATCTTTCTGTGATCGGGAAGAGCAGGTAGTTTGTCCTCAGTGGTGAAAGAGCCTTTGTAGTAAATAAGATAGAAAGATTTTGGACAGAGACTTTCGTCTTTGCTCAAGGCTCCAATCAATTTCTTCAAACTCTTCATGCTGCTCACATTGTCAAATATGTCTACTACTACATCAGCACGGTAGAGATAAAAATTCTTATTTTCACACCATTATTTAATGGCCAATGAAAGGGTTTACTTCATAATTTTGGACTTACAATCTGTTCAATAACAAAGCATTTTTTCTACTTTGAAAATTGTTTGAATACCACCTTGTACAAAATGAACAATTCTTCATTTATGACTATGTATTAAGTTGTGAACCTTTATCTTGATCGATCTCTGTCTCACTGTGGCTAATGAAATTATTACCCCAATTTTTTTCCACAGAGGTCTAGGTCCCAAGAGGAATAGCAATATCTTCAAGAAAGTACTTAAGCGGATACCAGAAACGCCAACTCAAGGAAAAGCAATCCAACGAAATTTCTAAATGTCAAAAACTATGAAACTATTTTACGATGTCAAGTAAAAGTTTGTCATCACCTGCAACTGAAACAAGCCGTGCAAACACCAGTGAAGTCAATGACAGGACACGAACCATGAGTGCTCTGTTTAGCAATAATCAACCCACTGTTGACACTTTTGGAGCAGATGATGATCATGGTGGTCAAGAACTTTGAGAAAAGAGAGAGAGCAGAAACAGGAAACAGGAAACAAGAAACAAGAAACAAGAAGCAAATTCAGTGATTTCAAAGAATACAGTGACCTGGCAAACTGCCCGTAACAAACGATAATGGTTTCATACAAAACTGTTTAATGCAAGACATCAGTTTTTTTTCTCAAAATAAAAAAAAACAACAACAGATAACGTATATACTGAATCCCCTAACTCTCTTGTCCAACTAAATCCACAAGTTTTTATTTTTATTCTTTCTCTGTTTATTTCATCGTGTTCCTTTCTGTAGAAGAGCGTAGGCTCGAAACGTAAAAGACTTTCTCACCTTCCCGAGACTAATACAGCTGTTTGTTTATACACCTGTCTACGTTTCGTTTTTTTGCAAATTTCAACTATAACTTTATATTTCTGACGCGACTCTATCTATCTTTGTATCTTTCTCCCCCTCTCGTTCTTCCTTCTGTTGTTCTTCGCCTCTCCCCTTCACCACTATATCTCTCTCTTCCTCCCTGTCTCTCGTTGCTAACCTATATTCTACTTCTTCCCCTTTTTCTCCCTCTGCCACTCTTTCTCCCTCTGCCACTCTTTCTCCTTACCCCTCGCTGGTCACATGTGTCCAGCCCTACTTCCTTTCTTCTCTTGCCTATCGCCAAGCTCGCACACCAACATTCTTCGTCCCGCTTCCTTCCAGTTCGTTGCTTCACAGTGTTCAGTATACACATATTTTTTCACGTCTGGCCGTTTTTGTTTATTTTCACTGTTTCGTTTTCTGTCCGCCACTACATTCCTCCATTGTACAAATTTAATTTGTGGTCCGTGGGAAGAGCCATTCTAATGATGCGTCCTGCCCTAACTCTTCGAAACGCTTAGTTTTAGAATGGTGGCAGCTAATGAAGGAAATGTTCTCTATGTGACCTGTGTGTTTTTTATACTCTGTTTATCATTTTGTCCACGTTTTTTTGCAACGTCCTGTACCC
>NC_068988.1:1765058-1768578 GCF_001194135.2 Octopus bimaculoides
TGCGTGTGATTGTGTGCGTGTATGTATATATTTAAACACTGTGGGACCTGCTTATCATAATCGCTAATAATAATAATAATAATAATAATAATAATAATAATAATAATAATGATGATGATAATGATATCAGTCGGTTATTATTATCTTCATAATGAGCCCTTTCAATGGTAGGTGTGCTACACAGATGATGGTAAGTTTATGTTTTATAATTACTAATCATGTTGTTGTCGCAGGTAAATTCACTGAACCGTTAACGCTAAACTCGTGACACACTCCACGTGACCTGGACAACAATAAACCAAGAGGTGGGGGTATTTTCATTGTCCTCTCTCATCACCCCATAAAGAGTTGGGGTGGGGGAGATATCCCTTGTGATTTGAAACAAAATATCGTTGTATAGTCGCACCTTTTGCTCTGGTACCTTTTGTTATCTGAACACGAATTGTTGCCGTTATCTTATCTAAGGTGTGCCACTCCGAAATTATGGCACCACAATAGGGTGGCTTGCCATTATTGTTGGTGGTGTTGGTGTCACTTAAGCGGTGGTGTTGGTGTTGTTGCTGTCCATTTTTAAAGCAACACCGAAATGTCCAGACCCACATCAACTTGTGATACCTTGTGTTTTCTGTAAATCTCTTCCACATTGATAAACGATCCCAAACATCATTTTTGTGATTCTAAACACTATTAGGCCTATAATATTCATAGTGGGCTTCTTTCACAACATATTTGACATATGTATGTATGTATGTATGTATGTATGTATGTCCTGGATAAGACTTTCAACTGCATCTGGCAGCGGGGGGGGGGCTTGGTATGGGATTTCCATGGTTTTTGAGGAGTGTGGAACCACCTCTTAACCACCCTTGTTCCCAGGTTCACTCTGGCACGGAGTACTAGCACCTGTTTGGGTCCCAGTTAGGGGTTAACTATCATGTGAACCATTGGGTGTGAAAGACCTTCTTCGTTGAATTTCCTTTCAGGAGAAGGTAAACTTGTATAAAAACCATGAAGTGAAGTTGGTTTCTGGTCTTCTCAGCCTCTTTCGTGCCACTGGTTTTTATCATAGTTGATTCCACTGAGAAGTTTGTATTTGTCTACCATTTCTCTGTTTTTCCGTCCTTGTTTTCGTATACATTCGCTACTTTCTTCCAAGGAATCTAGTGCTCTTAGCTTAGTTTTTCCTTGGGACTGGCCAGATTGGAGCAATCTCGAGTATAACCAGCCGAAATTGCAAAGATAATCTGGAACTCGACTGAAGAAAGGAAACTCCGAATGAGCTGTCTTTGATTTTTGTATTGTCTGTCTGGATATTTTGTTGTCCCTTTTTTGTATCATCTAACTGTATGGATGTTTTGCGTTCTCGTCCCATATTTGGTATTCCTTTTTATATATGTATGTATGTATGTATGGATGGATGGATGGATGTGTGTATCATTTTTTCTTTGGAATTTCTCTAAGATTTCTCCTCTCCAGAACTCGAGTTGGTTTCTAACAAAATAGCAAGAATCCTTTTGTTTAAATCAAGGGAAATATTGGCATCTGTGTACACATTAAATTAGTTAATGTGTGTGTATATGAAGGCGCATGTGTCGTTAAACATTTATCTATGTGGTGGATGTCCGCGTCACTTTAGTACACGCTTGTGCCTCGTTACTCTGTGTGTGTGTGTGTGTGTGAGTGTATGAGTTATTTCATATGAACACATAACATACATACATGTCTGTGTGTATGTATGTATGTATGTATGTATGTATGTATATACATGTATATCTATCTATCTATCTATCTATCTATCTATCTATCTATCTATCTTTCCATCTATCTATCTATTTATCTACACACACACATTCATATACACACGCATGTATACACACACACACACACACACACACACACACAAACACGTATATACATATACATAGATGTGTTTGCGTGTGCGTGTGTGTGTGAGTGATGTAGGTGTGATTTGCTTCCGAGCTTCTCAACTTTACATTAAGCAATGTCAGGACAACCGAAGCTTTCGTTGATATAACAAACAGGAACAGAGAAAGAAGACTAAATTGGATCGGCTGAGCGAAGATTAGCAACTGGAGTGTGATGATTAAAAGAAGAGATAGTGTGTGTGTGTGTATTGATGGAGAGAGAGAGAGAGAGAGAGAGAGAGAGAGAGAGAGAGAGAGAGAGAGTGAGAGAGAAGAGGTTGAGAGAAGCGCAGGTAAAAGAAGACGGGGTGGTATTATCTCCAAGAAAGATTAATGATGTAAAAAGAAACGAAAAAATACCAAACAAACGCACAAACAACTACAACAAAAACAAAAAAACGAATAATTTGTGGAAGCAAAAATAAAAATCACTTTCAAAATTACCTCGGAACCCTGAGGGCTAGTTTTCTATTTTAAGCTGAGCTTTTTCTTCACGATTCACCGATTAACTGATCTAAGGTACTGGATAATGCTAACGGAGAGCCGTACAAAACTCTGGGCCCACATTAAACACGCTCGCTCTCATTATACGTCAGGAAGGTTAGACTAAAATAAAGATTTGTTCTGAACTACTTGGGGAAACTTCAAGAAGCGATTCTCTCTCTCTCTCGATTCCTTTATATTAGTTTCTAGTCCTGCACCACCGTCGCCATCTGACAACGAGTATCCTCTCATAAATGAGTCTGAATGGAATGGAATCCACGTGATGTAGGGGCATGTGGAGGATTGAGTGTATATACCTATATATATATATATACATATCTTCATGCATGTATACATACATTTATATAAATATGTGTATGTCATGCGTCTGGTATATGCATACCATACATACATACATACATACATACATACATACATACATACATACATACATACATACATACATACATACATACATATGTGCATTTGTGTGTGTGTGTATGTGTATATATATAAATGTATGTATATTTGTATTTATGTACATGAATGTGTTTATGTGCATATCTTTTATATGCACATAAACACATACAAAGTTGGTGTTTAGTGTCCGTTAGTGCGTGTGTTTTTCTATCTATGTATATATGTATGCATCTATATGAGTGTGTATGTGTGTGTATACATACATATATATATATGAGTGTGTGTGTTGGGCCTTAGAGTTGTGTGTATAATGAAACTGACAATAAACTAGTCGCTTCTCTCATCCAGCAAATATTAGCGTTTAATTATTACAAGAAACGAAACAACGACAACAGCACCAGCAACAACAACAATAACAACAACAACAAGTGTAATAACAAAATGCACAACAACAACAACAGCAACAGCAACAACAGCTACAATCGATTATCAACACATTACTAGAGATCTTCGTGGACCTTACTTCTGAAGGTGAATCGTCCCACAGACTGCAACAATCAATGTGCGTGTGTGTGTGTGCGCGCGCGCGTATCTATGTGTGTGTGTGTGTGTTTATCCGTGAGTCTTTGTATGCATATGTGCGCTAGTATATGTGTGTGTACGTGGGTGTATGTATGTATGTATGTACATAT
>NC_068988.1:1768923-1773553 GCF_001194135.2 Octopus bimaculoides
ATATATATATATATATATGTACATATATATATATATTTGTGTGTGTGTGTGTGTGTGTCCTCTTTGTTTTGTACTGATTAAAACTTGGGACGAAAATACATTTTGCTCAAAATCGATAACTTGCAGTCTTAGCAGTTTTTCTTGCAGTATTTCAGTGTCTTGGATGAACGGAGATAAGTGTTTGGGATATTGAGAGATGCATGGGATAATCTCGATAGAGAGATGGGATAGACGGGACAGACAGACAGACAGACAGATAAGTAGATAGATGGATGGATATATAGATGGATAGCTAGATAGATAAATGGATGGATGGATGGATAGATGGATGGATTTGATAGTAGAGAGATATAGATAGGCTGCAGAAAGATGGATAGATGGGATATGAAGATAGAGAGACGCGGCAGGCGGGTAATTTGAGAGATTTTGCTGCCAAGCAAATAGAGGCACCGCAGGACTTAGCAGAATAATTCATTCTTTACTTTCTCTGTCTGTCTCTCTAACACACACACACACACACATGGAGTACAACACAGCACACAACTCATCGCATAATGCAACACACATCACAACACGTCCATCACATGACACGCAACACAACAGAACGTGCACAGCAGACTACACACTCAACACTTAACACAAACGCACACAGCGGAGCATATAATAAACATGCATACAACACAATACACACAACAAAGACACCGCACCACAGAGTGCAAAACACATACACACACACACTCACAAGTACATATGCACGCACACGATCACATGCGCGCATGCAAACACGTACACATGCACTCATACACACACAAGCGCATGCACACGCATGCATACACACACACACACACCATTAAACTCAACAGCGGGACCCTACTCTGCTAAATCTCCCTCAAAGCAAATCCTTTTCGCTTTAAAAAATGGAGGAGGATGCCATTGGCATTCTGGATGAAGGAATCTTCTCGAACGCCTTCTGTGTTGAAAGAAAGATGTTTGATTTGCCCCAGCTGGAGTGCCGCTGATCGTAGGTCTGTTTGATCAGGTTGACTATGGGCTAAACTACAACAACAACAAAAACAACAACAACAACAACAACCTTTTCGCCCGTCGCTACGTTCTGAGTTCAAATTGCGCCGAGGTCGACTTTACCTTTCATCCTTTCGGGATCGATGAATTAAGTCCCAGTGAATCACTGGGGTCGATGTAATCAAATTTCAGGCCTTGCGCCTGTAGTAGAAAGGATTATTATTATTTACAATGCTGTGAGTTGATAAAATCGTTAGCACACGCCGATTAAAATGCTTATCGACATTTAGTTCGTCTTCACATTCTGAGTTCAAATTCCGCTGAGGTTAACTTTGCCTTTCATCTTTTTCGGGGTCGATAAAACAAGTAGCAACTAAGCACTGGGTTCGTTGTAATCGACTTTTCCCTTCCACCAAAATTGCTGGCCTTGTGTCAAAATTGGAAACCATTATTATTTGCAACAACACACGCACACACTTGATTACAAGTACATTAGTAGACATACCCCCTCTCAACCATGCACACACACACACACACATATATACACATTCATACCTCTCATCAGCACTAACAGTAATACTAGAGGGCCCGCCAGTACCTTAGGGTACCATAAACACTACTTACAGTGTACCCTTAATGTAGTTCTCCGGCAGAGTCAGTATGATACAGCGTGTGACCAGGAGGTATCTTTTAAAGTACGGGTACTCTCCACCCGTCTGTTACTGTCAATCAAGTTTCACTCACAAGTTCTGTGTTGGCCAAGGGTAACAGAAAACTGACATTTGACCCAAGATGACATACAACTGAGTTGTACGCAAGACCTCAGGTTTGCGAAACGAACTTCTCACATTCGGCCATACTGCACCTACAGTTTCCAAACAGGGGGTGCTCGGGAACAGGGGGTGTAGGCACGCTCTTCAATTTTTTCGGTGGTGGTGATGCGGCAATGGAAACGCTTTGAACATTTTGGGTTGGACCCGGGTTTGCAATCCCGAAGCAGATTTTGATTCTGCACTTATGATTTAAGAATGGAAATGAAAGTTTCAAGTTTTGGCTGAGGATCAGTAATTTGAAGGGCAGGGGTGGGGTGAATCGATTAGATTTAATCCAGTACATGACTGGTACTTTGTTTTATCAACCCCCAGAGGGATGAAAGGCAAAGTTGACCCCGGTCTAATTTGAATTCAGACTGTAAAGAGCCGGAAGAAATGCCTCTAAGCATTTCATTCGACGCTCTAACGATTTCCAGCTCGCTGCCTCAGGAATGCAGATCAAAAATAAAGTAAAATAAAATGATTTACCATTTACCTTACAGGCCTGGAATGTTATTGTTCCCATCTGGTACTGAAAAATCCTACGAAAGATCACAGTCAAAGACGTTCATGAAATGAAAACACTCGACTCTTTCGTACAAACCCTTTCCATTCTCTAGTTATCTTGCTCATTCAAAGACTTACTCGAAGAATTAATAGACTTAGAAAATTATTTTGATGCTCTATGTACAGTTCTAAGAATGAAATATATCGATAGGAGGCGTTGACCCTCACAAGTATTTGAAAGGGAACGCTGGACCCATAAAAAACTAGTTATAAACCACAGGTCCACATCAAAAACGATGCCCCCGCGGGCGACATATACAATAATTAGACACAATCCTAAACCCCAGTGTCAACGTGCATTACTAATAGCAATAACGATATAATTGTGGAGAACAGTCAGCAGGGAACCAAGGGACTCGCTATGCAGTCGTTCAGTTTGTTAGACGTAGCTAAGAAACTTCACTCAGATTGCACTTTATTGTTTTTAATGGCAACAAAAGCATTCAAAAATATGGTTCTGGATACCCTCTGTTCGGGGGGGGGGGATCATAAATAAAAGAGATGGTCACAGCTTGGATGTTTTTTTTTTATCATTTGAACATCTGATGCTAAAAAAACAAACAAAAACAACAACAACAACAACGAAAACAATCCCAGCAGCAGCAGCAGCAAAACTTGTCAACATCAGTTTAGAAGTTGTACAATACAAATACATACATAATACCACATAAAAGTAATTCTTCTTCTTCTTCTTCTTCTTCTTCTTCTTCTTCTTCTTCTTCTTCTTCTTCTTCTTCTTCTTCTTCTTCTTCTTCTTCTTCTTCTTCTTCTTCTTCTTCTTCTTCTTCTTCTTCTTCTTCTTCTTCTTCTTCTTCTTCTTCTTCTTCTTCTTCTTCTTATTATTATTATTATTATTATTATTATTATTATTATTATGTTGTTATTTTTCTTCTTTCTTCAAATTTTCTTCCATTTCTCGCCGAGTGTTTTCCGTACACCTAGGGCAGGGAAACTCATTGTATACATTCCCAGTTTACACACGCAAATTATCATCATGATCATGATCATCATCATCATGATCATCATGATCATCATCATCATCATTATTATTATTATTATTATTATTATTATTATTATTATTATCAAGGCGTCGAGCTGGCAGAAACGTTAGCACGCGGGTGAAATGCTTAGCCGCATTTCATTCGTCTTTACGTTCTGAATTCAAATTCCACCGAGGTTGACTTTGCCTTTCATCGTTTTGGGGTCGATAAATTAAGTACCACTTGCATTCTAGGGTCGATCTAATCGACTGCCCCTCCTCTCCCCCCCAAAATTTTAGGCCTTGTGCCTAAAGCAGAAAAGAATATTTCAGCATTGAGAAAAAGAAAAAAAAAAGAAATACAGGTCTTAACGGAATACAGATGCGATAAATTCGCGGATTAGGGGGATGTAAATACAAGCACAGATACACACATATATGTGACAGGCTTTCACACAGTTTCCATTTACCAGATTCACTCATGAAGTATTTGTCAGCCAGGAGCTGTGGTAGAAGACATTTGCCTGTCCAAAGAGTGTTGCGTAGTAAGATTGAACCCCAAACCATGTGATTGCAAAGCGAGCAACTTAACCATATTTGTTTGAAACACAAAATATGCCAATCTATCAACGTGAAAAGCAGACAGTAAATCTGTTGAGAAGTCTTTTTCAAATTGAAAAACCTTCATGAATACATTTTAACAATAAAACCAGCAACATGGCTCCAAGTCCACTATTATTTGTTAAATTAATTTACAAACTCGTGATGCTGTTATGCAATTCTATGCAACTCTCTCTCTCTCTCTCTCTGTCTAACTACCTCTCTCTCTTTATACCTCCTCTCTCTCTCTCTCTCTCTCTCTCTCTCTCTCTCTATCTATCTATCTCTCTCTCTATCTATCTATCTATCTAGCGCTTCCCCTCTTAGTTACAGTTAAGCAGTAACCCTATCCCATCATCCGTTCTAGGTTTTTTCCAAGAATATTTTGGTTACTCGTTTGTTTTGTTAAGTTATTTTATCGCATCACTGTAAACTGTAAACCATATATAACTGCACTAGCTCTCTCTCTCCCCCTCTCTTTATATATATACATATACACATGCACCGCCCCATACAGACACATACGCACGCACACACACAAACACACACACAAACACACACACATGTATGCAAATATGTATACATCTCTTTCTTTCTCAGTATACATACATATATATATACATACCTATATATATATATATATATATAT
>NC_068988.1:1774199-1776982 GCF_001194135.2 Octopus bimaculoides
ATATATATATATATATATATATATATATATATATATATATATATATATACACACATACACACACATACATACATACATTCACACAAACACACATGCATATACACAGACACATACACATACATGTATTAGTACAGCCAGCCGTCACACACGTGTGGGTATGGACTTGGTAACATATTACACGCTTTTTCGCTAATTGTTTTAGCTTCCTGTCTGTAGTTGCAAGCAGACATGGACTACACTTCGGTCCCTACACCCACGCCATTCCTCCAGCGGAACATCTTGAAGGAGAGAGGGATGCACCAGCGCCCGATGGTACCCATTATTCACATGTTCGAGAAAAAATGGTAAAACCGAAGTTGCAACTGTCATTAAAGACAAGATAAAAAGATTTCTACTCTGAGATAGAATTGCTTTTTATCAAAGGACGGTCTGGGTGTTGCCAGGAAGTATGTAACTACAAAGACATGGTACAGCCACCAATAAAGATTCCGAACTTTGTAATACGCCAATAGCCCAGGAAAGAGTTGAAGAATCGGTGTACATGCTCAAAGAAAGGGTATAATCAGGAATGGACAATCCTGTTGAGCTTCTGAAATATGGTTTTGAATTCATCAGTGGCCAAAAGAATGGCCACAATCCTTAGTAATACATTTTTTCATGAAAGTAACTTAAGGCTCGGCTAGAATTATTGACCCATCAGTTTGGTTAGTGGCCCCAGTAAATTACTGCTAAGAGTTAATGTAAAAAGGTTTCAGTCGGAGGCAGAAGAAATTTTCGCAGGAAAACAGTAAGGATTCACACCATCCCTGCCAAAACGCAGGATATCAGAGCATAATGGTAATGGAAAAATCTCCTTGACGTCAATGGAATTGAAGTTAACGAAGATTTTGTAGCAGTTGCTCAATACAAGGACTTTATTGACTTCAAGAAAATCCTTCAGCGTGTTTGGAATGAAGGGCTGTGGGAAGTGAGGAGAGATTTAAAATTTGACAGTTGCCTTATTTGGTTGGTTGAAGCAAAATGAAGATTTGTTTTGTACTACTTCGGGTATTTAAAGAAGCGACTTTCTCTCAATTTCTTCCTGTCCACCAACGTCGCCAGCACCCATTTATAAGTCTTCCCTCTCATTTATAAGTCTGATAGAAATTTAATCAACGCGATGTAGGTATATGTACCCTGCATAAAAATTCCAACAGGACTACACCCTGAATATCAATGTAGGAAGAGTCTTCAGGATAAAAGTTGGGATTGGAAAAAATGGCATCCTCTTTCTTGTACTTTTCAATATTTTCCTTAAAAACTTCACGCAGGAAACACTTCCACCCAACCATTTCTATGAGAGGAAGGCTCCTGTGGAACCTACGTTTTGCTGACAATATCGATTTAATGGGAAGTAGCGAAGCAGAACTGCAAACGGCAGAGATTCACCACCGGACTAAGAAAAGCGTCAGGAGTCTACCGAACGGAAGATATTTCAGAAAAGAGCAAAATTCTGATCGATAGAAACAGCCAGAATGCGGCGACCAACATCACGATGAAGGGACAAAAGTGTGATGAATTAAATAGTTTATATTACTTTCTTTCAGCAAAGACAGCAGCTCAGTAAAGATGTTTTGATTCATATATGTGTGTGTGTGTGTGTGTGTGTGTGTGCGTGTGACAACCTTTTTCTAAAAAAGTGAAACCGGTCAAGTGAATAAACATCTTTAAAATTGCATTTTCAAACCTTCTTTCATATATATTTCCACTCGTGCGGTATCTTACAACTTTACTTTTGTTATATATATATATATATATATATATATATATATATATATGGAAGTTCAATGTTATGGTCGGTCATAGAATGACTATTGGTTTCGCACCAATAAAGCGCTTAGCAGTAGACGCTCAATTGGCTGAATGCGCATAACCTCTCCACAATTGGAGGATTATCTGTACAGGGGTGCTGCAAGAGGGACGGAGTTATCCCTCTTGTATTGGCTCCAGCCGTGCTGATATTCAAAGGAGCTACGGCGGGCCTTTTCAACGAATGGAAAATTCCAAGTTTGTAGTTTGAAACGTTTTAGATGAGGGCACTGACTAAAGACTTCTTTCTTGGAGCTTAGAAAGGTCTCCGGGTTGAACGAGATTTTTTCAGATTCTTGCTCTCTCTGTCAAGCAAAGCTCACATCGTTTGCTCCCATTTGTTTAAGCCCCCGGTTGGACAAAGAGCTTCCAATTAATTATGTATGGCTTCCTACCTCTTTTAAGCGACATACGTGGCTGGGCAGGGACATGATGTTGCGGCTTTCCTGAATTCTAAAAGAGGATTTGTGGTTGTTCAGACGTTGGTTAAACGGGTGTACGGTTAAACTGACGTAGTTTCGTGTCTGTGTATTCGATGTGCTACTACTGCTGATGTTTCCTTCGCATGCTGTGACTGGCGTAACATTTAACTTCCCGAAAACAAATGTATTACTTCTCTGTTGCTTTAGAGTATGCTTCTGTTTCGGATATAGGAATTACTGATGATGATGATGATGATGATGATGATGATGATGATGAAGTATATGTGTATGTGTGTGTGAAGGTGCGTGGTCTAGTGGTCAGAGCATTGCGCTCACGATCGCTGGATCTTGGGCTCGATTCCCGGAACCGGGTAGCGCATTGTGTTCTTGAGTAAAGTACATCATTTCACGTTTTCCGATTCCACTCAGCTATGAATGAGTAACCCTGTGATTGACTAGCCTTCTGACCGGGGGTTGGGGGGTTGGCCTGGTTGCCTAGCCAGTGGGGTGGGG
>NC_068988.1:1776998-1777943 GCF_001194135.2 Octopus bimaculoides
GGGGGTGGGGGTGATCATTCGAAAGCAAAAACGACGCAAAACGCATTGTGACCAGTGATGGTCAGGTTGATATTTTCTTTTGTTTCTTCTACTGTTTTCAGTCATTTAACTGCGGCCACGCTGGAGCACTGCCTTTAGTGTCGAACAAATCGACCCCAGGACTTATTATTTTTTGTGAGCCTAATACTTATTCTATCGGTCTCATTTGCCGAACCGCTAGATAGCGGGAATGTAAACACGCCAACATCGGTTGTCAAGCGATGGTGGTGGGAGGGGGAAGCATAGGCACACAAATACACACACACACATATACAGTTATACATACATATATATATACATATAAGAGGGACGACCACTAAGTGGACATCCATTATGCTAGAAGTAGACCACCTATGGTCTGACCACTAAGAAGAGATTGCTCTCCTATACATATATCTATGTAGTATATTTTTTCTGAATCTTCAGATTTTTCAATATGCCAGGTCACTGGTTTTAAATTGATATTAATTAAATTAATACTCAATTTAAAAACCCTTACTATTCAAATTTACACACGCACACACACACTCACACACACACACACACGCACACGCACACGACAGGCTTCTTCCAGTTTCCGTCTACCAAATCCACTCACAAGGCTTTGGTCGGCCCATGGCTATATTACAAGATACTTGCCGAACTTGCTGTACGTTAGGATTAATCTCGGAACTATGTGGATAGGCTGCAAACTTCTTACCAGACAGAAAGAGAGAAAGAACGAGCGAGCGAGAGAGATAGAGAGAGAAAGCGAACTTATTACTGAATGTGTGTGTGTGTGTGTGTGTGTGTGTGTGTGTGTGTGTGTGTGTGTGTATTAATCGACAAAAAGTTATAAAACTAACTGTTAGGCCGAGCCCGAAACTCTCAGCACTTGAGTCACCTTTGAAACTTTTTGCCGATGTA
>NC_068988.1:1779370-1785792 GCF_001194135.2 Octopus bimaculoides
AAACCCACGACGAATAAAAATATGCAGTAATACACGTGGGAATCGAACACCTACACCTCTCATTTTCGCGATATATATATATACATACACATATACATGAATGTATGCACGTTGCCTTCAGAAACCCCCCCCCATTCTCGTTTATCACTTTGTACCTCTCCCTCTCCCTCTCAATCCCCCTCTCTTATTCACTCTGCATATACTTCCGTCGTCATTTCCACACCCTCTCTTCCTTCCCCCTCTTTCATTGTCTCTCTCTGTATCTTTCTCTTCTCTCTCTCTCTCTCTGTCTTTCCCCCTCTCTCTCTCTCTTTCTCGCGCCAACTCATTCAAACACGAATACTTCTCGTTTGCCCTCTTCTCTCTCACAAAACTAAGCAGGTCGCCGATCCTCTCTGACGGACACTAACAATAATCTTCACCTTCTCTACGTGTGTTCTTATCTCTTCCTCTCACTCTCTCCCTCCTTCTCTCTCTCTTTTTTTTACGGATATTTAAGTGAATACTATTAATTATCTTGTGTACCCGGCACGGAGCATAATTCGGGACTTCCGATACCGGGTAAGTTCTTTTAAAAATCTTATTTTAACTGCAGAACACACACACACACACACACACATACACACACACACACACGTGTGTGTGTGTGTTTGTAGATATTTATTTCGTTATTTACCGTCTGTAAGAGTTATTGTTGATAGACTGTTCAGCCTATAGAAATATTCCACGACCACTGTTGCATATCTATCTATCTATCTATCTATCTATCTATCTATCTATCTCTTTCTATCTATCTATCTATCTATCTCTTTCTATCTATCTATCTCTATCGTGTGTGTATGTCTATCTACTTCTCTCTCTTTCTCTTCACATACACACTCAGACATATATATATGTATATATATACACGCGCTCAATCGCTCATGGACACATCGTCAATATATAAAATAAAGCAGGTGAACGTTATGTGACTTCCCGTCCACACATTTATTCCTCTTTTCTCTCTCTCTCTGTTTATCACACACACACACACACACATACACATAGTGCCATGGTTTCTCTCCCACCCTCTGTTCTGTTTACATTCGTTCTGTTTCTTTACTAAATTCTTTCCTAATTTCTTCAACCCATTCTCTCTCTCTCTCTCTCTCCCCTCTGATTTTCTCTCTTCTAATAGCTACGCCAAATATTCCTCTAACATCATTCCATCTCCTCTCTTTTGAGTCTCTCTTCTGTTTCTCTCTCACATCTCTCTCTATTCTTTTCTCTCTTCCCTCTGTCTATCACTCAACCACTGTCTCTCTCTTACATCCACGTATCTTTTCTTTCTCTCTCTCTATCCTCTTTCTCTTCAAATCGTCTTCCGGGACCCATAAAAATTTGAGTTTTATTCGAAATTCTCATCTTACTTTCTCAGTTTCCTCATCACCACCACACTCTTTGTCTTTCCCCATCTCCCCCTCTCTCTCTGTGTCGGTATCTGTCGCTCTATCTCTCTCTGTCAATCTATTCCTTTCTCTCTGGCTGTCCATCTCTATCTCTGTCAGTTTGTCCCGTTCTCTGTGCATCTCTCTCTCTCTGTCTGTATGTCTTGTCTCTCTCTCTCTCTATCTCTATCAGTCTGTCCCTTTCTCTCTGTGGCTGTTGCTCTCTCCCTCTCTCCATTCTCCTGACTCGGGCTGGTCTTCTGTTTTCTCTCTTAAATCTGTTTTCCAAGAAATCGTGGGTAAAGAATTTAAATGGGGGGCGAGAGAGAGAAGACGATGCGGGTGGGGAGTATGTCGTATCAAAATAGTGGACATGTGACTAGTCACGTTCGCAAACTCACATGTTTATATATACATGTATATATGCGTATACGTGTATGTATATACATGCATATACATGTATGCATACATGTTCCTGTATATATACATGTATATATACGTATACAATATATTTGCGAAAAAATAAAGACTGGATGGTCACAGCTGGATTGCTTTTGATCACAGGTTTGCTTCATTATCGCTGACCCGGGCTGAATAGCATAGTTCCTCTTATACCTTGTGTACCAGTAACATACTATGTCAATCAATTACTTTAATATTGTTTCATAAAGATTGGTCGTGTGTCTGCGATTCAAGACACACACACTCTCTCTCTCTCACATACACACACACACACTCTCCCTCTCTCTCTCGCTCACACACACACACACACACACACACACACACACACGCTCTCTCTCTCTCTCTCTCTCTCATACACACACACGCAACCACACGCGAAAGATAAACTTTACCTAACCTGCCAACCCAAGTCTGTAATATCTCCAAGCAAAATGTGTGTATATCTACGTGTATATATGTATGTATCTGTGTGTGTATGTATCTATGAGTGCACTGCACCTATGTGTATATGTGTGCGTGTATGTATGTGTATTGTACTTACGTAACTATATATGTTTGTGTGTAGTTCTATGTACGAGGAGGTGCTGAAAAGTTCCTGGCTTTGGGCAAAAGAAAATACAAGTGGATAAGTTAATTGTGATTTTAACCAACATATTCCCCTCCCAGATTCACTTATTGCAGTGGTCCTTCAGTTTTTCTAAGCCCTGTAAAAGAACTTGGCAGGTTTAGGCCTCCAACCAGGCCTTTCGCTACACTTTTAAAGCCAGGAACTTTTCAGCACCCCCTCGTATGTATGTATGTCAGATTGGTTTATGCTGTTTAGTCCCAAGCCATTCAGACAGAACAAATCACTGGCCAGAGACGTTCCAACCAAAGCCACCACGTTTTATTTATTTATTTGTAATAATTTCAGTTATTCAGTTCGACCGATCTACATAGGATATGATTCGAGGAAGATTTAGTTGCTATTTCTAGGACCGCCTAGATGTTCTCTGTTTTGTTGGTGCATTATCGATTAGTGTTGCTTTTGCTCCAGTCCAACCCTCCCATCAAGCAGCCCTCTGGTCAAAAGACCTTCCTGTTGTGACCATCTCATCTTATTTTCACTCATTGGACCCCCGCATCTTCTGTTCACCCCCACACTATATCTCCATTACGGTAGTAACGGTGTATTTTGAGGGATGTTTAGCTGTTATTTCTAGCAGAGGCTGCGATTGCGAAGAGGCTTCCCCGACCTTTTACAGTATCCTATGTTTTTCAATGTTAAATTTTCGAAGGACATTAATGGGAATTAGCTTTATCCAGCGATCGAAACCGTTCAGCCAACTCAGCTATTTTATGTCTGTTTAGAAACATCTATTTCTTGCATAAGAACAGAGACTCATAGCGACTTGGCAAAGTCGTTCGAGCTTAGTGTGAGGGGGGGGGGAACCGGTATAACTACAGATTGATGCCCCTTTTCCGAGTTTGTTTCCTTATAACCATAGGCTCGGGAACGGGGTTGCAAGCGTCCACCCCTACCTAAATTTCTTTTGGTGGCGGTGGTGGTGTTGCGGGTTGCGGCAATGAAAACGTTTTGAGCATCGTAAAACGAACGAGTGTAGATAGATTTTTGGAAGGATTTGAAGTATTATTTTTCCATTATAAAATTTATCTAATTTGATTGATAAACAAATATAATAATGCTTTCAAATTTTGGTACAAGGCCAGCAATTTTGGGGAGAGGATGAGTCGATTATATCGATCCCAGTGCGCAACTGGTACTTTTTTATTGACCCCCGTACGGATGAAAGGCAAAGTCGACCTCGGCGGAATGTACAAATATAATGATAATAATAATTATTATTAAACCTGTGTTTGTTTTGATATTAAGATTGAAAAACATCGACCGTATTTCTACAAAATCTTTGACTTGGATTTGCAACCCTAAGCAAATTTCGATCCCGCACTTAATGCTCATAACTTTCTGAAAAATGTATACTTTTCTAATGAAATTGTGCAAAGACATGTTTTCGAGATTGTACTTTACGATTGTGTTGATAGAATTTAATAATAACGTTTTAGGAATTTTGGATCGTTTATCCTTTTTTAATTTTGTTGGTACCAAGTTCTATATTTTACCATTTAAAGAATTAAAATTAAAAAAAACAAAAAAACTATTTTTTGTTGTTGCAGAATCGTAATTTCTTTTATTGAAAACATGAGTCCGAAGAAATTTTTGATGAAAGAAAAAAAGGGGATTCAATACGGCTGCCTGGGCCGAATAATATATTTACACTTTCAGTTTGTGATCATAAACCGAAAGAATGAAATAAGGAAGAACAAAAGCACATTGGGAAAAAACTCCCCAGGTGCAGATCCATAAGACTTAGGAAGGGCAGAAAATGTCAGGAATGGAATGCCTGACGCGATGTCTTTCAGAATGAAATAATTCAGTTGTAATCGCGCTTGAAGGCGGTGGGAGGGGCAGGGAAGGTTCATGGTATAAGTAGGTACTTGATAAACGGCGGAAGGTCTGCCCCCTCCCCTCAGATTTGTGGGTATGTTGTATAGTATTTATCATCATTTAACATCGACTTTTCCATGTCTGTATGTGTTTGACGGAATATGTCGAAGCAGCTTTTCGACGCCCTTCATGTGGCCAGTCTTCACTTATTTCTAAGCAAGGTAACTTCTTCCCCCACGGCCAGACATAATTTTCATTAAAGACTTGAAACGGACAACATCGTTTGTAGGACGGTGGTGCTCATTTACAACCATCACGTGACGCCAAGACAAGGATTCACACGAACGCGATAGGCTTCTTTCAGTTTCTGTCAACCATATCTACTCACGAAGCTTTGCGGCCTGGGATGATAACGGTTGCCCAAGGTACCGTACATTGGGACTGAACTTAAGAACCTATGGTTCCAAGGCAAATTTCTTAACTACACAGCCACGCTTGTATATGAGTGGCTCTGTCTACGTGTGTGAGTGAGATTCAGAATGTCTTACTTTAGATTTGTAATGAAAGATCTTTCTAGCTATCACCATTCCGTCTTTAGAAACAGTTTATTTTGTTGAGGTAGATGAGATGCAAGAGAAAATTAGTTGGGATCAGGTCCTGTGAAGTATCAACTAGAACAGCACGTTGCATCTAGTTTAGCGTTGTTTCGTATTTACCGCCATGGTGGTAGAGCGCTGGAGTAAAAACTGTTGTCATAGTATATAGTTATATACACGTCGTTTAGTGGCGTTGCTTGGTGTTTGGCCACACCTTTCGTCACACATACCTACCATCGAGTACAACAAACATGTGTAGATAAAGTGGCCACCCCGTGCGATCCGCAGACATCATGCTACGCCACTGCATTTTTTTTCTGCCTAAACTCTACGAGATATGGTTTTCGTATCTTACCTCTCTATAAGCGGTAAAACAAATACCAAATATTAAGGGCAAAGACTGGGATTATTTTGAGTGCGTCCTGTGCTCTGTGAAAACAGAGTAGGGTAGACTTTTCCACAGTGCACCGGGTCGTAGTCACAGTACTGCTTTACTTTAATAGTTTTTAATTAAATTGTTCTTGAACTCCAGATTAGCCCTGAACAAGCAGTACGTTGAACTTCAGAGTTGTCCCAGGCGTGACCAACCCATCATTTATTTCTGGCACAATGTATCTAGGATTTCATTATCTGGCGTGTCCAGTGTATTTTTTTTTTCAAGACCGTAGGGTGTGGTTTCGGAAGAGATTTGTCTGCTAATTCTTGTAGGTCGAGGGACTGCATATAGGTAACGTGTTGATGCTGCTTTCATTTGACTATATACAACCGAGAAAAGCATGAACACCACCACGTCCGCTACATTGTCGTTTATCCTGCAAGAAACGCCAGAAAGAATCAGGTGGCCCTCTGGTTGAGTACTTCATATTTGTCACTCAAGATCATCACCTTGATCTCGTTAGCTAATATGTCTGGGGGAAAAAATGACGGGATGGTCATTGGATGGAACGCCTTTAATCACTGACTTGCTCAATGATAATTTACCTGCGGCTAAACAACAATAACAACATCAAGAAGTGTCAAATGTTTGTAGTGTTTTGTCCCAGTGGTTACATCTAGTTTTGTCACGTCGTGTAAATATCAGAGGTGACACTAGTGTCGTTGGCCGTTATCGCTGCAAGTGGTGAAGTGGAGGCTGTGATATTCATGCCCTTCCCACAACATTCAAGTGGAATCGTAACAGAAGACAATTCCATCATGTCGTTTTAGATCCGAAATAACTGTTTCACTCTCACACCTGTACAAACAGACACATTCCTGTAGACAGATCCACTCAGATATACATATATATATATATACACACACACGTATATATGTATGTATGTATGTATGTATGTATATATATATATATATATATATATATATACAGACACACAATCATGTGGACACATATATACAAACTTTGACATACACAAAAACAGATGCACACACGTGTGCTCACAAACACATACATTCACACCTGTACAAACACACAGAACGACAAAGCCAGTCTCT
>NC_068988.1:1785897-1790791 GCF_001194135.2 Octopus bimaculoides
ATATATATTCATGTACAGAGGCGTGAGAGAGAGAGAAACGCGTACATAGACGTATGCATCAACACATACACACTTAGGTACATTCATACACGTAGACAGCACACACACACACACACACACACACGTATACTAAGACTAACACAGGTACACTGTTCACATAAATACATCACGTAGCCACTTGCATACACCTAGACTCACGTACACACACACACACACACACGCGTCAGCACTGACATACGTACAGTCCCACACACAATTTATGATTGTGTGTGTGTATAATCTCGCATACAAGCTGTAGAGCAAGTTTAGCTGTATGTATGTATGTGTGTGTGTGTGTGTGGGTGGGGGTAGGATGGGTAGATATGCGTGTGTCTGTATAATGTAGACAGTTTCATATGATTTTAATTAATGTCTGTTTTTATTCCTGCTGAAATTATATTTATATAAATGATTATCTTAGTACACACACGTGTATTCACCAATATGTATACATATGTATATATATATATATATATATATATATATATATATATATATATATATATATATATATATATATATATATATATATATATATATATATGTATATGCTTGTGTGTGTCTGTATATATATATATATATATATATATTCTTTTGTATTTTATAATAATTGGCAGAAGTTAAAGAGTGACTTAAGGGCTCGGAGTTTCGTGCATAAGCATTTATCAAACTCTTGGCCCTTGAGTTACTTCTGTATCTTCTGCTGATTATTTATAACACACATACACACACACACACATGTATATCTGTATCTGTTTACTTAGACTAATTTTTAATTAGTAGTTGAGTATTTTCTTCAGTAAATAGATGTGTTGATTAAATGAATTAAGATGTGTCTGGTGAAGTTGACATTTGTCTACCAGTAGTTGTAGTATATATATATATATATATATATATATACACACACACATACACACACACTACATGTGCATATGAGTATATATGTATATGTACCTATGTATGTATACAAGTACCTATTAATATATACATGATTTGATTGCTGTATTAGCGCGTTTTAGCTCTTATTTCTAGTAATGTAGGTATTTCTAACACTCTTAGTTATATTTAATGACAATTATAGTTCTCCATCTTGGTAAAACATTGCACACCACTGCCTATATTAATTATATATATATATATATATATATGTATATATATATCATCATCATCATCATCATCGTTTAACGTCCGCTTTCCATGCTGGCATGGGTTGGACGGTTTGACGAGGACTGGCAAGCCAGAAGGCTGCACCAGGCTCCAATCTGATTTGACAGAGTTTCTACAGCTGGATGCCCTTCCTAACGCCAACCACTCCGAGTGTGTAGTGGGTGCTTTTATGTGCCACCGGTACACAAGTGTTGGTTATTGCGTGGCAATTACTCTACTGAGCGTAATAACTAGGCAAGGGTAATAAGTGGTTTTACCCTTAATTTATACAGCAAGAAGAAAATGGGGATTCAGAGGGAGTATGTGTAAAGATAGTGTTTTATGTTAAACACTGTCTTTATACATGTATATATATTCTCAGAATTGTTCAAAATAAAAAAAATAGGCATAATATAATGTCTAACAGTTGATGCATACTACCTCTGGATCCCCTCCATTTTCTTCTTGCCATATATATATACATATATATATATATATATATATATATATAAACACACATGAAATTTAGAGATGCACTAGTTGAAGCACATATAAGACAGCTGAAGAGATGTAAGGTAGAATAGAATTGGAGGTTCCTTAGAGGCAACCAGCCAAGGAGCCATACACTAAATCTGTTCCAGTCAGAATGGTGAAGTAGATGAACCATAAAAGTGAAGAGACAGGCTTGGAATGACTGGATGAATGAAGGCGTCAGAAAATCATACCAGGTATCTAGAAGAGAAGCGAGAGAACAAGTTTACGTAGCAGAGGGAGAAACCAAAAGGAAGAGGTTTGCCAACTTCTGTGGCATGGAAATTAGAAGTGTAAGGTCTTTTGGATTGCAAGATGGTGTATCAGGGAGAATTGAGATGTTGCGATGGAGATGCGTGTATGGAAGGATAATGGTACATTTGTACTTAGTGATGCTGAAGAGAAAGAGGCATAGATGTGCTATGGTGAAAGGCTATTGAATGTGAAGAATGCATAGGAGAAAGAGGGTCTTTCTAATGGGGACCCAACAGTAGGGACCAGCTATTCTAGCTGACAGCTGTGTGATAGGTTAGGTGATTAAGGATACAAAAGCAGGGAAAGCCTCTGCTCCATGAAGAACCATCACTGGCAAAATATAATATGAGGTAATCACCCTTATAGTTAATGAGTTTGTCCAGGAAGGTGTCATCCCCAGTGATGGACATAGCAGCATCTTAATCTGTTGTTACAAGGGTATGGGAGATGCTTCACACAGAAGTAATTACTGAGGGATCAAATTGCTGAATCAGGTCACAAAAGTTACAGAAAGAGCTACAGCATAATTAATTAGGAAGAGAATTTGATTAGATGAGATGCAGTTTAATTTAGCTCCTGGGAGAAGTACTACTGATTCTGTCTTTGTAGTAAGGTAACTGTTAAAGGTGATCTGTTATACTTAGTGTTTGTTCACTTGGTGAAAGCCTTCAACAGGGTCCTTTGTTTTGTGGTCCGGTGGTTGTTGAGGAAGCTAGGAGTTGATGAATGACCATACATATACAAAGGTGCTGTCAATCAAGTGAGAGTTAGCAATGAATTTAGTGTGCAGGTAGGAGTGTATCGAAATTCAGTCCTCAGTCCTCTCTTATTCTCCATTGTCCTCCAGGCCGTAACATAGGAAATTTCATATCATGTACCTAGTCAAAACTATGGACACACAAGATGTGCAGTGGAGTCACAGGAAGGTTTCAAATTTTGGCGCAAGTCCAGCAAGTTAGGGAGAGGCAGTAATAAGTTGACTACATCGACCCCAGTACTCAACTGGTAATTATTTTATCAACCTCGAATGAATGAAAGGCAAAGTCACCCTTGGTGGAATTGAACCCAGAATGTAAAGACAGCTGAAATGCTACTAAGCCTTTTGCCCAATATGCTAATGAGTCTGCCTGCTTGCTGCCTTAAGCCATTGGAAGGTTAACAGAACATACCCATTGTATGTATCAGAGGTGCTGGAGCAATAAATGCTGAGAACAGATGGGGAATGGATTTCCTTAAATGCTAAGGAATATTCTTGGAGATGGCAGATAATTTCTGTTGCTTAAACAATGCTATTAACAATGGAAGAGGAGCTTCTGAAGGGATCAAATAAAAAAGATCAAAGGTCATTCCCGAGCCAGAAGATCATAAGGCCAGTTTCCTCTATTCTGGGACATATAAATTCCCTCCTTGGCTGGAACACTGGTTCATCATAGAACTGCTCATTTTGACCAGCTGAGTGAACTGGAGCAATGTGAAATGAAGTGTTTTCCTCAAGAACACAATGCATCACCCTGTCTGGGTATTGAAACCAGCTATCTCAAAACTATGGTAGAGTTTAATAATGTTTTGTTTTGGCTGAGTTAGCCTCTTGTTATTCAGTTTTGCCTACAGAGCAAACTAAGAGTATAGTAAAACTGATATATGTTCATGTGTGTGTGCGTGTTTGTGTATATATCTTTGTCTTTTACATTTTATCGCTTACTAGTTTCAGCTAAAGGTTGGGGCCATGCTGGAGCGCTACCTTTCAGTGAGTTTGGGTCTCCTTTCTGTACTGCTTTCTCCGAAGGAACAAGTTGTATGGAGTTGCCCTTGTTGTGGGTTCATCTTAAATTTCAGACAGAAATATGTCCAGATCCCTTTTGAAGGTTTCCACATCTACACCTCACAAATCTCTTAGGTTCTTTAGCAGGATGTTTAACAGTAGGCGTCCCCTGAAACACAAGCTTTTGCAATACTGGGCCCTTATTTGAGATGGAGAAGACGGGATCTTTCGTATTATGCAGTGCCATCCAGTTTGATGGTTGGTATAGCTTTTAGTTCCAAAGTTGGGAGCTAGACCTTCCAGGATCTTCCATATGTACATCACTGCATACCTTTCTCGCCTTCTCTCGAGGGAGTAGAGATTCAGTCCTTGTATCCTCTCCCAGTTGCTCATCCGTTTCACTGAGTTAATCTTCTTTGTGGAGTGGCACTGGATTGCCTCGAGTTCTGCCACCAGTTCGACCACAGTTGGGAGCAGTCATTCAGATGACTGAGAACAAAAGTTCTTCATAGGGGTAGCAAAGTACCCTTATTTCTGGTTCTGAATGATCTAAGGATCCATCCACCTAATCACCTACACAATGTTGCCCCCTTGGTAATTTGCACATGGGATATTGTATCATTACTCATGTGGATATATATATATATATATATATATATATATATATAGCAATAAGAAAATGGAGGAGAATATGTGGTGCTCATCAACTTGCAGACATTGTACTATGTCAATTAACCTGTTTATTTTTCAACCAAGAGGACAATAAAAACAATATACAAACACATATGACACACTATGTCATATCAGTAATTAAAAATTGAAAATTCAAAAGGACATCTATTGACCGGACATAGTGTGTCACATGTCTTTGTATATTGTTTTATTGTCCTTTTGGTTGAAAAATAAACAGGTAAATTGACATAATACAATGTCTGCAAGTTGATCAGTACCACATATTCCCCTCCATTTTCTTATTGCTATATAAATTTAGGGTGAAATATCTTTTTACCCTCACCCATTTATTGCACTTGGTAAAAACACTAGTGTAATAATAATTGGGTACCCTCCCAGCAGTATATTGGATAGATATTATCCCTTAGTGGGTTGCATTCACAACCCTTAATTTTCTTGGATTATATATATATATATATATATATATAT
>NC_068988.1:1792023-1793811 GCF_001194135.2 Octopus bimaculoides
GTCCAACCCATGCTAGCATGGAAAGCGGACGTTAAACGATGATGATGATGATGATGATGATATATATATATATATGTGCATAGCTTAATACATTGTTTGTTTTGGAGTGTATCCCTGCCCCCCATTTTTGCTACTTACTCCCTCTCCTTTTCCCCTTTTCTTTGTGTTTCCTTGTAATTAAAAAGTGTGTAAATTGTTGTGTATGTTTGTATTGGTAAGTGTATATAAATATATATACACACATATACACACACACAGATAGGTAGATGGATGGATGGAAGAAAATGAGATGATGAAAGAACCAACAATTATGTTATGAACTTCAGTTAACGAAGTTCACAAGATAATCATTTATTCCTTTATTATCTCATTAAGTATTGGGGCCAATACAACTGACTTACCCCTACCCCAACATTGCCAGCCTTGTGCCAAAATTCGAAAGTATTATTATCATTATCATCCTTCTTCTTCTTCTTCTTCTCTTCCTCCTCCTCCTCCTCCTCCTCCTCATCATCATCATCATCATTATTGTTATTACTATGTTGAGATATTCCTATTCCCATCTACATGTTGCTTCATTCACACTCCTCTTAACACACATTATTCTTCATAGCTTCCATATTTTCCTAAACCATTGAGCCATCTAAATTCTTTAATCTACCAATTCAGAAATCTCTAATCTCCCAGACCATGTCATAAATTACATTATAATACTTGGTGTGTATATATATATATATATATATAACATTAATCATACTATATAGTATATAGGTTTGCATAACAATATACTGTTGGTAACATGTGTGTATGTATGTATGTGTGTGTGTATGTATGTATTTGTGCATCTGTGTTTGTCCCCACCACTTAGCGGTTTGGCAAAACAGACCGATAGAATAAGTACAAGGCTTACAAAGAATAAATCCTGAGGTCGATTTGTTCAACTAAAGGCGGTGCTCCAGCATGGCTGCAGTTAAATGACTGAAACAAGTAAAAAGAAAAAGAAAAAGAAAACATACATGTGTATATATATATATATATATATATATATATATATATATATATATATATATAATAATAATAATAATATAAATAATATATAAATATATGCATATATCCACATATATGTTGATATATACACATGGTAGATACACATGCCTATGTATATAATATCTGTGTACACTCTGTGTCAGATTGTTTTTCTGTGTGCGTATATTTATATGTATCATGTCTGTGTATGTATATCTGTGTATGTATATTTATGTAAATTATGTCAGTTTTTGTGAATGTCTGTGATATGCTTGCAACTATCTCTGTGTGTATTTGTTTCAGGGTTGTAGGCACATTCTACTGTCCACTTCTAAGACCAATTCCTGATCCATGGATGTCTTTAGGTGTGTCCAGTCTGTTATTAGGAATAAAAACAGGTTCTTGGTTGAGGTTGATCATGGTTACATGATTCACTAACGCCCTCTATACTTCACTTGTTGCAAATATAACAGTACAAGCGGGTGCTGAAAAGTTCTTGACTTTGGGCAAAAGAAAATACAGGAAGATCAGTTAATTATGATTTTATTCAACATATTCCCCTCTTGGATTTACATACTTATTGCAGTGGTCCTTCAGTTTTTCTAAACCCTGTAAAAGAACTTGGAAGGTTGGGCCTCCAACCAGGCCTGTCACAATAATGGTGAATCATGTAACCACGATCAACCTCAAACAAAAACACACATACACAGATACATAGAAGTATATCATATATGTATATATACATATATATATATATATATA
>NC_068988.1:1793837-1797238 GCF_001194135.2 Octopus bimaculoides
ACGGGCTTCTTCCAGTTTCCGTCTACCAAATCCACTCACAAGGCTTTGGTTGGCCTGAGACTAAAGTAGAAGACATCTATCCAAGAGGTCACACATATATATATACACGACGGGGCTCTTTCAGTTTCCGTCCACCAAATCCATTTAAAAGGTTTTGGCCGGTCCGAGGCTGTAGTAGAAGACACTTGCCCAAGGTGCCACGCAGTGGGACTGAACCCAGAAGCATGTGGTTGGGAAGCAAACTTCTTACCATATAACCACTGCTGTACCTTTTGCAATTTTCTTTCATTATTTTCAGGATAATTTGCTTTGACTTTTTACGACTTTAAACTGCATGTTAACCGGAAACCATATCGCTGCTGTGATTTCCAGGAAATTCGAGTCTGCAGTCAATTTTCGTGAATGCATTTGGACAGGGCATGAAGTCACCACCTCCCATTAACCATTCTCAATATCTGTGTTCCTATGATTAATTATCTGTATCCTGTTATTACGTGTCCTTGGAGAGTATATTTCAATGGCACTGGTTTATATTATTAATAGAAATAATTGTTTAATCGCTTGTGTCGCGGTGAGTTGTTCGTGAAACAGAGAGACTTAATGTCACTCGGAATCAGACGATGATGACAAGTAATTGGTTTGATATAAAACGTATGTACCCGATCCATTTTGCTTTTGCCTGCAAGTTTATAGAGTTAAAGGAGATCCTATAAGCAGGTAGGAAAAATTAGGAAGGTTCACAAGGAAGTTGGGGCCGAATGCAGGGCCTTAATGGATGCTTCCATCGCTTTTTGAGCAATGACATCATCATCATCATTGTCATTGTCGTCGTCACCACCGGCAACTTTGGGGAAGAGGGTAAGTCGATTACACAGAACCCCAGTGCTCAGCTGGTATTTGTTTTATCGATCCCGAGGGGATCAAAGGCAAAGTCGACTTGGGTGGAATTTGAACTCAGAATGAAATGCCGCTAAGCATTTGGTCCGGTATGCTAACGATTCTGCCAGCTTGCCGTGATAGTAATATTCATGATGATGATGATGATGATAGTTGTGCCAGATGTTGGTGCTGATGGTAGTGGTGTTGGTGGCGTCAGTAACGATGGCTGTAGCAGTGTATGCGCCGTGACAGTGTTCCGATCCTCCCACGATCAATGATTATTTTGCCATTCGGAGGAATCATCATTCTACCAAACGCCGGAGTATTTTCTAGCCTTCAGGAGATCGGAGAATTTCCAATTTCTCTACTGCCGCTAAATTTGATTTGATTTAATTACCGCCGATTAATTAATTCCGTTGGGTTTTATTTATTCGTGCCCTCTGATCTCTCGTATGATTATTTGCTCTGTCTGATGAAATATCACCTTTCTTCGTTGACGTGTTTATTGACGATATTTTATAGACTTGCAGAATCTGGAGGTCAGCTCTCTTACCAGATGAATTTACCATTTAGTTCTGATTCTCGGCTGTTGTTTCACTTTGATAGATAATAAATTGGATTCATAAAAGACATGAATGTCACAACTTTCAATTTCTCCTTTCATATTAATGCCAGCGTTCTTCAATAAAAACTTAACTTTTACATTCTCAATGATACACAGCGGAACGGTTCTGTAGTAGCGACTCACGAACAGTCTGGGCGGTGAGCTGAATACAAAAAAAAAAAGAAAAAGAATTGACAGCGTCCCAGAGATCGATTACTACAAAAAAAGGGCAAGGGGTGGGGCATGATAGGACTTGATTATTGGGGATCAGCTAAAAGAACTTTCTTTTCAATGCCGTTGTTGTAAGGACTACGCCATTTATCTTAATTTATTATTATTTTTAGCCCAACAACATGACTTGCCATTCAGGTTTTATTGTTCTACCTTCCCAATCGGAATTTTTACCTTCCGAGTTCAAATTCTGCGTAGGTCAACTTTGCCATTTATCCCTCCAGGCTCAGTCGAGTACTGGCGACAATTGTACCAACTAATTTCTAACCGTCTCCCTCAGAACTGTTGGTCTTGTGCCTAAACCAGGAACTATTAAAGACAGCGAGCTGGCACAATCGGTAGAGCGTCGAACAAAAATCCTTGCGATATTTATTCCATCTTTTTACATTCTGTGTTCATTTTCACCAAGAACAAGTTTGCCTCCGTACTCTACAAAATATGATACCAGTCAAGTACTGGGGTCGATGACTTCGACCAATCCCACATTCTCTCTCCAAGATTGATGACCTTGTGCTTAAATCACAAGCCATTGTTTTTGCCTTCTTGGTTTAAATGCTTACTCATTTGGTACAGTGGTGGAGTGGAACAGGATATAAGAGACAAGTACAAAGAGAATTTCTAACAAAAGGCGATTTGTCGCTCAGCGCGGATTTGTATTGTTAAATGTATTTTTTTTTCTGTGTGAATTGTCCAACTGAAAACAATATTTTGTTTTTCAAATCCATTATGAATTATTTTCAACACAATTTACTTCAATAATAAACTCTTTTTGAAAGTATCTTTTTAATGTATACGAGACACTCCTAAATTTTACAGCAAACTATTCACTATTCTCACCCCGAACTTTGTAAACCTGAATAATTCTAAACAGGTCTGCTTCTTCTGTGTATTTTAGTTGTTTTCTTTAGGTTGGAATTCATAACCTTACTATTCCCCGCTACCCCATTCTAATCTGAAAATCTACAGAATTCCTAATTCTTAATGTACACTGGTATCTGAATGTCACCGATAACATAGCAACCCGCTTTAGGTCTTCCTTGTTGTTGATAAAGCGGGGGTAGGAGGGGGCACAGGTAACATATTTCCTTTCTCTCTTCTCCCCCGCCCTATCACTAATTCCGTTTGTCGCACATGCCACCCACACGCTTCATACGTTTATCTATAAATAAATAATCTGCCAAAATTCGCTTGCGTGCACCTCCACCCGTACAGGCGTTTACATACAGAAACACACACAAATTGTATTAATAAATTATATGTATGTGCGTATATATGTGTATATATATGTGTGTGTGTGTGTGTGTATGTGTGTGTGTGTGTACATACATTCATATTTCGAACTGACTTGGTGTGTTTACACCTATTTGTCTACAGTGAAAAATTTTCTCCATGACAAAAAATATAGCGATGACATTCTTACGGGTTCAAATATGCCTCAAACATATTTGGACTGAAAGCAACTTTATATTTGTACTCACCACTGCTTGGCACCTCTACTCCGTATTTTATTTACAACAAGCCACTGATTAGTGCAACTACACACACAGTACGATGACAGGAACATAGCTAGAAATATCTATCCCTTGTCAGGTCCTAGCGGTCTCCGTTCCGGTATCTGATGCTGAAGAGGAGATAACCACTCCGAAATGCATTATGTACAAATTCGACAACTTCCCCCACGATAGTT
>NC_068988.1:1797399-1800143 GCF_001194135.2 Octopus bimaculoides
GTTTTTCGACTCGTATTCCATAAGGCACCCCTGAGATATACACCTTCTTACATATTATATTGTTTCTGATTTAGTCATAAAGGGATTTAATCGATTGCGCCGGCTCCTGCACTTGGCTGGTACTTTGAACGACCTCGGAGGGAAAAAGGACAAAGTCGACCTTGGTGAGATTTGAATTCAGAACGCAAAACAGTGGAAAACATTCCGCAACACATTTTCCCGTTGCTTTAACGATTCAACCTGTGAGCTTTTGACTCACAAATTTAAACAACTGGTGCTGACGTCACTGAATGAAGGTGAGAAAGTGCTGATATTAATAAACGGAGGCAAACAATCAGCTGTTTCTTTACGTTGATGTCGCTATGGTGTCACCAGCCGACTGTTGTTGTAAATGGTTGATCTTTTAAGTTAACTGTCATCAAACAGACATATAAAAGACAGTCCAGTCGTGACTATCTTATGTTCTATATTTTTTTCTCTTGGTATAGTGTGCCCCAGGCTATATAATTGGGTTAGTATGCAGCTTAACCCATTCCTGCCGATCGTCCGTTTAAACTGACACTTAATTTATAAGGGCATAAAACAAATACTTGATACAAATTGTGATTTGTGTATGATCTGTATCAAAGAATGAAACGTGTTCTTAACACGTATGCAGTCTGTATCAAACGGATTTCAATGAAATTTTTTCAGTTGTTATTTAGGTCAAAATAAGAGTATCTGTGAATTTTCAGACAATTTCATTCACTAAGGGATTAAGGCGACGAGCTGCCAGAAACGTTAGCACGCCGGGCGAAATGCTTAGCGGTACTTCGTCTGCCGTTACGTTCTGAGTTCAAATTCCGCCGAGGTCGAATTTGCCTTTCATCCTTTCAGGGTCGATTAAATAAGTACCAACTATGCACTTCTGTCGATGTAATCGACTTAATCCCTTTGTCTGTCCTTGTTTGTCTTCTCTATGTTTAGCCCCTTGTGGGCAATAAAGAAATAAATATGCAGTTTAGGGGTTTAAAGAAATGAAAGTGAATTAAGCTGGGACTAAACAACAGCTATAACAATGTATCGAGGGAAACTCTAAGTGTTAGCCGGCCTGTTAGAAATACCAGCTAATTCTTCCGCAAACCAAGCACTACCACCTGAAAGAAGGAAGGGCGGGTCTTTTCTTTTTGCTTCTGTTATTTGTTTCAGTTACCGGACCGTGGCCATGCTGGGGCACCGCTTTGAAGGGTTTCAGTGGAACACACCAACTCCAGTACTAATATTTTAAAGTCTGGTACTTATTATCTCCGTATCTTTTGCCGAACCGCTAAGTTATGGGGACATAAACAAACCAATACCGGTTGTCGTATATATATATATATATATATATATACGACGGGCTTCTTTCAGTTTCTCTCAACGAAATCTACTCCCAAGGCGTTGGCCCGAGGCTATAGTAGAAATCACTTGCTCAAGGTGCCACGCAATGGGACTGAACTCGGGACCATGTGGACGGGAAGCAAACTTCTTAACCTCACATCCGGTGTAAGAAAGGCGAGGTTGTCATAGTTGGAATACTATAGATCATACGACTGCTGAATTATGTCGACCTATATATATATGATATAATGATTTAGGATAGAGAGGAGAAACTGTGCACAGTTGTGGAAATTAGCTGCCCATCGGATGTTAACATAAAGCTGAAGATTAGTGCAAAGGAGAATACCTACGCTGAACTATTGAAAAATCTGCTGTTACTCTATCCAGATTAAAAGTTTGGGTTTATATCTGTAATTATTGGGACCCTGGGATATGTAACACACTGCCTAAATGCCAATCTTTAGAAATTAGGCTTCTCAAAACCAGAAAGGAGAAAGTTGATTTGAAGACTACAGATCCAATCCATCACTGGAACTGTAAAAATCTGTAAAACCGTTCAGAAGTTTATCATTTAAATATATATCAGCATGTCTAGATATGTAGCTATATGCATGAGAAGACAAACACAAAACAAAACATACAAACCTGCTCGCGGAGTAGATAAAACAGGGGACAACTGATGAAAGGAATGTTCTTTATGCTGCTTGTCTCGTTTCTCTGTTTGTTTCTTTCGTTGTTCGAAAAAAAAGGTTCGTTTTCTACGTTTTTGTTTTTTATGTTCTCGTTTCTCATTTTGTCTACGTACCCATATATGCATGTATATATGCATATATATGTAGGTATGTACATATATGTATGTATATCTGCATATATTTATATTATTACATACATACATAGAAAAATACCCCGTTGTTGATGTTGAAATTCCAATGAAGAAGCCGTGGATCTAGATTAGAAACTGATTCTTTCTCTATTCGCAAGAAATCTTGAAATAAACTGAATAACCACACACACACACACACACACACACACACACACACACACACACACACACACACACACACACACACACATCAATCATCACACAGAAAAATATTGCTACACGGATATTAAAGGCATTCTGTTCTTTTCTTTGTTAACTCACACAAAATGTTGGAGTTTAACATTTCATAACAATCTGTTACTTGTCAGTGGGTGTGCGTAGAAACGATTCTTCGCACCAGTATGTGTGCGCATGCGCGCGGTGTATATGTGTGTGTGTGTATATGTATGTATGTATGTATATATATGTATATATATATATATATATATATATATATATATGCATGTATATATATGTATATATATGCATGTATATATATGTATATATATGCATGTATATATAT
>NC_068988.1:1800936-1803774 GCF_001194135.2 Octopus bimaculoides
TATATATATATATATCTATATCTATGTATATATGTATATATATATATCTATATCTATGTATATATGTATATATATATGTGTGTATATAAATATATGACGGCTATTACCCAGTGCTAGGTATAACCCAGTATCAACGTGTACCATGCTTTTTGCTAACAATTTCATTGACCTTCCATCACCCAGTCGTGCAACCATGATTGTAACAGCTGGAAGAAGGAAAGGCTGACTTGTGTGCGCACGTGTGTGTGTATGTATGTATGTATGTATGTATGTATGTATTTGTGTACGTGTGCGTGCGTGCATATGTATCTATGTATTACGTATGAGTGGAGGTATTTTATGGGTGGATTTTGCTGAGTCTTCGTGTTATTACGTACGGTGAAAACACACTAGCTTTCATATTAAGCGTATAGGTTTATAATTCCATCTTGCAACACTTCATTACTCCGAGTTTCATATTTGTATTTTCGAGCATTCCACAGATAGGACTGGCTGGTGGAGTGAGTAGCTCTTTCGGTCGAGTGGTGCTCCATGCGTTTCACTGTTTTAGGATATTTACTTTTACTTTTGTTCAGTATTCTGTTGGGGGTTAGAAAGAATGAATTTCTTTTCTTGATGGAACTTAAAAAATAATTCTCATTTTGTATTCGCTTTGATGGTATTGAAATATTTTCCACCATTACAGAAGCGACAAAAATTCGAACGGTTTAGCCGATAAGAAAATGGAAGGAGGGCAAACAACTTTAGTTTTAGTTACCCGGATATCTGTGTAGCTCTCCGATAGAGAAAAAGTATAGGAGGAGCTTGGAACTTGCAGTGAGACACATCTTAAAGCGAGACTGAAGAGAAAATAAGAGTTGCATTGAAACTCCAAAATGCAGCCCTTGCGTTTAAACCCATCCAAGACTACAACATGATCGAGAAGTCTTCTTGTTACCGAGTGAAATACTGTAGACTAAATGATGTTAAAAATACAGTTGTTGTAATCACTCAAGTACCATATGTAGCTTGATAATGCTGTGGTGTATCTTTTGTCTGTAAATACGTAATAGATCATTTATGTCTTTCGTCCGTGCAGAATTTGCCGAAAAGGTGTGCAGACATTGATATTAGTATCACAGTTTGTCATTCCAAATTGTAAGGCCTTGAACATACATACATGGTGGCTGCAAACTCGTGTTCGAGTATTGCCATCGCCTGATTGAAAGTCCCAGACATGCAAAGGCTACGACCACCGATTTCCGTGATAGGTCTTACTTTTTTCAAGCGATGCATGTGGGGAAAGGATTTGCACAAATACAGTCCCACTCTCTGAACATGGACAACATAAACTCGAAAAGAAGACCTAGTCTACATAATCTAATATAGTTAGTGTCGCAAGTTTTCTCTCAGAGATTCCCTCTGTTAGAAAGATCTGACAATAAAAGGAGGCCTCCCACCCCCAATGGGCCAACCGCGCGTCTGGACACCAACCCAAGTATTTCCACGTCCCTGCGCATATATACATGCATACATATTGTTTGATGGCCGTTGACTGCTCATGAGATCTTCCGCCCTTTGACAGATCTTAGTTTTTGTCCTGCTGGGTGTCCAGCAATCCTCCTCACCAAACAAGCTTGATGGGGTTGTACTAGGTTGCATACATACGTACAAACAAAAATACCCTGTTGTTGATGCTGGAATCCCAATGAAGGAACCTTGCATCTAGGTTAGAAACCGGTTCTTTCTCTATTGGTAAGAAATTTTGAAATAAACTGAATAATGACAAACATATATACATATGTATGTATTTATACCATATATATGTGTAGTATATAAACACACACACAATACACACAGATACACACTTAACAAAACACTGGTATCGCGCTCCATATTATATATAAAAAGACAAGTTGTTTACATCTGTTTACATAAATTGTTCTCTGTAACCTATAGATATATTCTATAGTAGATTATATAATGTAGAGTACGGTATAGAGATTAAAACAAAACACATTCAACAGACGAGTAAGTTCCAGCTTTATTATTATAGCTGGGTCAATAGATAACCAGTTTAGGCATTCAATCGTGTCTAATACGAAATAAGATCTAAAACAATTTTATCTCTAAACGATCTCAGACTTGAAAATTAAGCTAGTGTTAACGCATTTAATGTGGTGAGTCTTAAATACGATCTAATTAGGAACACTTATATGTAGTGAGAAAACGATAACATTAGCTTCTGTGACTAATTTATTCCTAATTACGTTGGCAAGTTTAGCAGCTGTGTAGTTAAGAAGTTCGTTTCGCAATCATGTAGTTCTAGGTTCGATTCCACAGCGTCGCACTTTGAATTTTTTTAAAACGTAAAAGATTTTAAGTTACTTCTACTGTAGCCCCAAGCCGACCAATGCACTCTCAGTGAATTTGGTTGGTAGAAACCCTGTGTGTATGTGTGTGTGTGCGTATTTATCCACTTGCCTAAGGTGTCACGCAGTGGGACTGAACCTGGAATCATATGGTTTAGAAGCAAGCTTCTTATGTATGTATATATGTATATGTGTATATACATATGTATATACGTGTATATATATGTGTGTGCATGTATATATGTACTTATGTATGTGTATATGATAAGACGTATGCATGGAACTTACGGGCATTGAGTTGCTTAATTACTCCGTAACTTCTACAGATTAAAAATGAAATGTTTGCGTATAATTCGTCTATCTATCTACCTGTCTGTCTGTCTGTCTGTCTGTCTGTCTGTCTGCACAGACACATACATGTATCTGTGTGTGTGTGTATATATATATATATATATATATATATATATATATATATATATATATATAT
>NC_068988.1:1803784-1804207 GCF_001194135.2 Octopus bimaculoides
TATGTATATATATGTATGTATATATATATGTATGTATGTATGTATGTATGTATGTGTGCGTGTACTTTAAGCATATACGTATTAATATGTATTCCTGTATATATGTATGTTTGTGTTTCTGTATGTATGCATGCATGTATATATGTGTGTATACACACACACACACACACACACACACACACACACACACACACACACACACACACACATATATATATATATATATAAAATCTATTATCGTAAAAACTATTTGAGTATTGATTATTAGTAATGTGTATCTGATAAGGTATTTCCGTCTGACAGTTTAACTTATCTGTCTAACTAAATATATAGCTAACTATTTATTTTATTGTACATCTTTGAAGATACAGTAACGGCTTATCTAGCAAGTTGCTAAAGCGCGCGCGCGCACACAATTATATA
>NC_068988.1:1804271-1805346 GCF_001194135.2 Octopus bimaculoides
ATATATATAAGCACACATACACATATATAACGTAGAAGCTCGCAGTACGAGCACCATTGTACGAGTAATTTGCTGTACGAGCCGAGACCCGTGCAAATATTTGTCTTGAAGCACGATTGGAAATCCGCAGTACGAGCGAGTTTCATAGAAGCGGCCGCTAGTCGGCGCTGAGCTCGCACACGCTCTCTCAACAAACGCAGCCTCCGCTCGTTCAGTTGACGTGTTTATCTCGTTGTGGCAGCATCCCTGTTGTGTTTTTCTCAGTGTTTTCTTTTTTAGTTTTGTGTGTGTTTTGTTATTATTTTATAATAATTAGCTGTGTTAGCCATGGGTCCTGAGAAGGTTTGTGCAAAGGACAGTTCTGAGAAGAAGAAAACGGTGATAACGATAGAATTGAAGAAAAAAATCATTGATAAACATGAGTGAGGAGTGCATGTAGTGGACATAGCACGTCAATACGATCGAAGCACATCGACGGTCTGCACCATCCCGAAGAAAAAGGACGAGATCAAGGCCGTTACAACAGCAAAGGTCGTCTCCAGGCTCTCCAAGCAACGCACATCTGTCCACACACGGATGGAAAAATTGTTTCTCTTGTGGATCAACGAAAAGCAACTTGCAGGGGATGAGATTACGGAGACCATCATTTGCGAGAAAGCCCGAGCGCTGTGTGGGGATCTCCTGAACATCGATGGAGGAGACATCAGCAGACGCATTTAAGGCCAGTCGCGGCTGGTTCGATAATTTCAAGAAGAGGACTGGTGTTCATAGCGTCGTCAGGTATGGAGAAGCAGCGAGTTCTGACACGAAGGCAGCTGAAGATTTCGTGAGTAAATTCCGTCAGCTCATCGCAGCCGAGATGTACATCGCGCAGCAGGTATTCAACTGCGATGGAACTGGCCTTGTTTTTTTTTGGAAAAAAATGTCCAGAAGAACCTACATAATTGCAGAGGAGAATAAAATGCCAGGCTACAAGCCTTTGAAAGGTAGGCTAACTTTCGTCTTTTGTGCCAATGTGAGTGGAGACTTGTCTAGTATTCCGAAAACTCACGAGCGTTCAAGCCGCACAAAATCC
>NC_068988.1:1805669-1806590 GCF_001194135.2 Octopus bimaculoides
ATATATATATATATATATATATATATATATATATAGAATATATATATATATATATATATATAAGCTCATGTTTTGAGTTCTGTTTCTCTGCATTGCCAAGCTTACACGCATACATATTGACGTGCGTAATATATACACTCACACATATATGCTGAGCGAAAGCGAGGGAGAGAGATAGAGAGATAGAGAGATAGAGAAAGAGAAAGAGAGAGAGAGAGAGAGCTTGAAGATGGATAAATATACAGAAAATTTTATTTTGTGCGTTAGTCAATATTTTCATAAATGCATGTACATCCATATGTAAAAGCAATATATATATATCCGTATATAAACACACATATAAGCACAAGTGAAAACGACATTCTGGTAGTTGCATCAAAATGGCAGGAAAATTTTTAAATGAGGTGCAAAAAAAGCGAAAATAAAATTTAATTCTCGGCAGCCATGGTAACCAGCAACACGGTGATTGAGTTAGAGCGAATCCTGACAGTTCATGGATTTCTTTCATCTATGGGGTCTCTGTGGGTTCTCTTTATAAATAGATGTTCTCTCTTCTAGTGAGGTATTGAGGTGTTATGGCCGCAACTAACTTGGAGAGAAGTAATTGTTTGACATCGATCGTCACAGAATAGAATGATTATATAAAGAAAAAACTAAAGAGCTATATAGGTGCATAAGGCCAATTTCCCAGGTTTTGTGGTGTGTACACACACACAAACTGAATCGAACACACATATAGACGGTATGTGTGTTCTTATTTCGTCGTGCGGCTGCATTTTATAATATATTCTCAATGCTCCTGGAATAAAACACCACGAAGCAAGTCATAGACAAGCGAGACAACTCACATCAAATCCCTTATATATATATATCTGTATATCTGTCTATAAATCTATCTATTCTGTATAAACACCCCCCCCC
>NC_068988.1:1806892-1807749 GCF_001194135.2 Octopus bimaculoides
CTCCCCCTCCCCCCCACAACATCATCATTGACTAATTTCAGACACTTTTCCTAAATCATGATGGTTTATGATCCAAGTGCATCTGTTTTGTGAAAACTGTTTTGGGTTGTTTTTGATTTTCCTTAACTGTGGTTTTCAGAAACTCAATATTGACCGAATTTGATCCCGATTCAGGGGATTCTGTGAGAGAAATATTTCTCGAGTGAAGCTGACCATACAATTGTTGACTTGTCCGGACACTTAAATCTTAATTTGCAAACGTAGAACGAATATTTCTTGCCTCTTCCATTGCAGAAGTGCCCTTTTTGAAAGCATGCAATGTTTGATATGGGTCTGATCTAAATTCCTTTTAAAATGGGGAACCTAATGCTTATTTCATCTTTAATATTGGAAATATATCCACAAAGGGATCAAGTGAAAAATGTGACCCTTTCCAATTTATGTTGTTTGTCTCTGTGTTACATGAGAAAAATGTTCTCTCAGAAGAACGAGAATAACTATTCTCAAGTAGAACTCAAGCATATATTATAATTAAGCAATTAATTTTTATTGCTAAGTGGAATACAAGGACTAATGAAGAAACGAACATATAGTAAGATTGATGAAGTGGGGGTGGGGAACGTTTGACCTAATTTTTATTCAAACAATATTTTTGTTTTGTTTTATCTCTACCATTCACAAAAAACATGTCGCAGATGTGTTTGCGTGAGTGATCATGCGGGAGTGTGTGTGTGTGTGTGTGTGTGTGTGTGGCGGGGTGAGGCGTGCGCGTTTTATTTTATTTTTATCGTATGACCGGAAGCAAACTAAAATAGATCGATTCTTCGTTTTAAATATGTGTTGTATAAGAAGGGTGA
>NC_068988.1:1808034-1814221 GCF_001194135.2 Octopus bimaculoides
GTGGGGTCCCTATTTACAAACATAACTCTTTCCAGATCCCCCTTCGTTAACCGAATTGTTCATTACATCCAAACTCCACATAAAAGTTTGAAATAAGATTTACTTTGCCCATCAATGAAAAGCAAGTACATAAATATGTACATATATGTAGATATATTTGTATGTATGTATGAATGTGTGTGTGTGTGTGTGTGCGTGCGCGCGCGTGCGTGCGTGCTCGCTCGCTTTTCCCTTTTGGAAAAGCGCACACATATGAGAAATATATTCTATATCAAATATGAAAATTTGCATTTTACTTGAAATGTGCATATATACACTCTAACAAACCGTTTGTAAACGCTCTCCCAACCAATAATATGCGTGCGTAGTCTTCTGGTAGTTTGTTGTTCAAATTTCAGATCGGTAAGCGAGTTTGACTTTCTGAAAAACATCCGTTCGTTATTCAATTTTTCGTTTCTGAGAATCCTTCATATATTGGTACTCTACTGTACACTTAGGTCGGTATAGTGTGGTTTAAGGAAGATTTGGTTTCTATTTCTGACAAATGAAACGACTCAGTAGAGTTACCCTCGTTGACTCGTTAATGATGTTGTTGCTTACTCTAAGTACAAATCAATAAAAACGCCTTTAAGTATTGGTTCTACTTAATAGAAATAGCCGTGAAACCTCCCTCAAATTATATCCATCAGTTCTGAAAGAAAATTAAATTGAATAATTAGTCCTACCATACACTGTGTCTAAAAAACGGAGCGGCCAACCGGCCGTGAAACGGTCGGTCCCGAGACTCGCCCTCTCGCTTTTTTTCCTCGCACATCAATAGCATCAAAAAGTGCTTACATTCCTATTTCACCCACAGTGAGGCTTTGCTATGTTTAGATGAAAAAAAAAATTACTTGCTGAAGAAATAAGAGACTTCGTATGTGGTTGATGTCAGATATAGGAGCGAGCGAAGAGTTCCTCCCCCACTCTCTACACCCAAAACACTACGCAACCGTACAGTGCCTGAACTTACAATAGGAGCAACCAATTCTTCTTCGACTGATTTATAATTGCTCAACTCTCTCGTTCAATAGATTTTTAATAAACTAGCCTATCTCACACCACAAGAGCGACGTTAGGTGCTTCTTAAACCAGACACTCTCTTCTGTTTTAAAGATCGTGTTTGAAATGTTTATCACGTGTTAACGTCATTTATTCACGGCGGATTTCGTTATCTGAAACACATTTAAACATTTCCTCTTCCATAGCCTCGTTCTAACGACCATAAATTTCATTTTGTTATCTTGGTTTAAGCTTTAATTAGATTTTAGTTAGGCTAAGATACGTTTATTATTTGAATGGCCCGACTAAAAATCGGAACACTTGTTTTATTTTTCTATTCTTCTCAGCCATTACCAATCTTTGAAGTATTCCTTGATTTATTTCATTTCATCTCATCTTATTTCATTTTATTTTATTTGAGCTAACTTTAGAGTTAATCAAGAAATAAGTCTTTAACGTAAATCTGATTGCCTTTTATTACTGTAACTTCAAACAGTAAAAGAACAACGAATTGGTTAGACTACAGGAAAAGCTGCCCCGTGGGGGGGGGGGCAGTCTTCTGCTCATCGTTATCTTTTATATTGCGGCCATGCTGAAGCAGCACCTTGCAGGGTTTGGTCGGACGCGTCGACCAGAGGGCTTGTCTTTTAAGTCTGGTAGTTTATGTAATCGGTTTCTTTTGTCGAAAGAAGGTAACTTAGCTAAGTTACGGGGCGTAAAGGAACCAACACCGTATATATGTGTATATATGCGGCGCAGGAGTGGCTGTGTGGTAAGTAGCTTGCTTACCAACCACATGGTTCCGGGTTCAGTCCCACTGCGTGGCACCTTGGGCAAGTGTTTTCTACTATAGCCTCGGGCCGACCAAAGCCTTGTGAGTGGATTTGGTAGACGGAAACTGAAAGAAGCCTGTCGTATATATGTATATATGTGTGTATATGTTGTGTATCTGTGTTTGTCCCCCCCAACATCGCTTAACCGATGCTGGTGTGTTTAGGTCTCCGTGACTTAGCGGTTCGGCAAAAAGAGACCGATAGAATAAGTACTAAGCTTACAAAGAATAAGTCCTGGGGTCAATTTGATTCGACTAAAGGCGGTGCTCCAGCATGGCCGCAGTCAAATGACTGAAACAAGTAAAAGAATAAAAGAATATATATATATATATATATATATATATATATATATATATATATATATATATATATGTATGTGTGTGTGTGTGTGTGTGTGTGTGTGTATATATGTATATGTGTATATATATATGTTTATATGTGCATATATAGTTAGTTAAGAGAGTTCCTGGTGTTTGTAAATATTTGCTTGAGTTCGTGTATTGATTGAGCTGTCGTTGCAGACATCCAAGTCTGTGCATCTCTTCACATAAGAATCTCAGATGGAAGATTTTTGGAGTGTTTTACAAATCTTAACTCTGCTACTAATAAATTTGATTTGGAAAATCCACATCAATTTTTTTTTGAAATGAGTATTTCTAGGTTTTTGTACAATTTGTTGGTGCATAATTTAATGAACCTATGATGATAGGTACAAATGAGAATTCATAGTTAGAGTACAAGGGCTGTAAGTTCCGCATTGCGTCGCCATAAGCATTCTCTTTTTCTTGGATTTTCGATTGTACATTTACATCCGCTGGTCAACTACATATACATACATACATCTATCTATCCATACATCTATCCATACATACATACATACATACACATTTACACGCATTGCTGGAAAACAACAAAACATTTACAGATTATACATTTAGTAGAGTAAAATCTATGAATAATATTGATTTGTCTGGGACTTCGAAGTTTTGGCTGGCATTGAGTCGATGCTTTCGGCAGGAAGTGGCAAAAAGTCTGGGAAATAATTTTATGACTGATAACATCATGAAAACTGCATTTAAAATGAAATAACGGTAATATATACATACAATGTTTGTGCATGAATATGTATGTATATATGTATGCGTGTATATATATGTGTGTGTGTGTGTGTGTGTGTGTGTGTGTGTGTGTGTGTGTGTGTGTGTGTGTGTGTGTGTGTGTGTGTGTGTGTGTGTGCATGTCATTTGTACGGCAAGTGTTGTCTTTAAATAGAGTGGATGAGATGGTTGAAAAAGTTAAGCATGTGACCTATTGATTACTCAGTGACTTATCGATCACAGATCTTTGGGAAACTGTCCATCCACTGTGCTCCCCCCTCTCTCTCTCTCTCTCCCTCTCACCCCCCCCACACTGGACGTTGGACGTTGGACAGAACTTTGGAACAGATACTGCCTCCAAGTCTTCGCCGTCTTGTTTCAAATGCATCAATGAATTGGGGCTGGATTGGAAGTTCGGAAACCATACCTTGTGGTAGGGTTTCCAATTCTTTGCCTTCTGAGTTCAACTCCTACCAAAAGCCTAACATGTGTGGTGGACTTGATCCGTCTCCACTTTAACACAACTGCCTGGCACCTTGGCTCTCTTTAACAAAGTCCACCACATTGCAAGCATCCGGGCGAGGTGACTGGATTGAGGATACCTCCCTCGCCCTCTCCACATCTCCACTCTCAGAGGCGCTATAATGGCTCCTGGTGCTTCACACCTCATCCATTCTCCTGACTAAAAGAAAAAAGAATATAATTACATAGATACATCGTGGCACTCCGTCGGTTACGACGATGAGGGCTCCAGTTGATCCGATCAACGGAACAGCCTGCTCGTGAAATTAGCGTGCAAGTGGCTGAGCACTCCACAGACACGTGTACCCTTAACGTAGTTCTTGGAGAGATTCAGCGTGAAACAGAGTGTGACAAAGCTGGCCCCTTTGAAATACAGGTACAACAGAACCAGGAAGAGAGAGTGAGAGAAAGTTGGGGTCAAAGAATATAGCAGGGTTCGTCATCCCCCTGCCAGAGCCTCGTGGAGATTCAAATGTTTTCGCTCAATAAATACTTACAATGCCCGGTCTGGGCATCGAAACCACAATCCTATGACCGCGAGTCCGCTGCCCTAACCACTGAGCCATAGCGCCTCCACGCATCGATACATATATATAGACACACACAAACGTATAAGCACATATAGTCACATATACACACATCTATGCATATATAGATACATATATTAACACACACACGCACATATATATGCACATATAAATGCGTATATGAACATACGTATAAGCTTATATGGAATATGTAAACAGCATATACACACGTATAGATACACACACACATATATATAAGTACTCACACACACACTAGTATGTACACAGACAAAGAGACATGCACCTATATTAAACACATATGCTCATATAAACAAGTATAAACACACATATACACACGTATAATGTATGCATAGACACACTCCTATATAATTGTGCGTTTGTGTTATACCAAATAATAGAGTTTCAAAACAGTGGGGTATATTATCGATATTTCGTCATGATAATAAATATATTTATTTACCAGACCAGACAGCCGTGTTTGAAAATGGTTGTTAAGATGACGAGTGTTTCATTTCCAGCTAATAATTAAAATAATTACTACTATCTGTTAAACGTCAGTTTGCAAAAGGGCAAGCTGTTTGCGAATGGGTTTCGTCATTGATCTTGGAAACAAACTGATCTGAATATACCTGAAATATATGAAAACCATTGATAATTATTGTAGATTGGATATGCAGGAAAGGATTGCTAACAGTTGATGAAGTAAGACTAGAAAATCATGAGCTTGTCTTCCGACTGTGTCCTTGACAGGCATTGATTCCGCTTCCTGTTCTGTTTGTCTGGAAGAGAAGAAATAATAATAATAATAATAATAATAAGAGAGAGAAGAACCTCATTGGTTATGGTGCTCAACAACCATGAAATTGGTGGTGCTTAGTTTTGGTACTTGACAAGAGAAAAAAGATGTATTCCTTTCTGACGAGAATAAATTGTGTACTTGTCCTTTTCCAGTGGAGCGCGTTCATATATGTGCATGGCTTAGTGGTTAGGGCGAAACACTTTACACACTGGCGTTAATAGTTAAAAGCTGGAATGAACGAAACTCGGAATGTAGAGAATATATTCGTGAATGGAATTAAAAAAAAAAAAAACTGGGACCAATGGTTTTATTTCGACAGTTGACATAATACAGTCATTATCAATATGAAACCAATCGTCTTGGTTATTTTTTGTAGTTCAGTATCATTTATGTGCATTTGTATGTCCGTCAATCAATCTATCTGTCTGTCTGTCTGCCTGTGCGTACACACACACACGCACGCGCACACACGCACACACACACACACATGCGCGTGTGTGTACGTGCGCTCACGCGTATAACAATGCGTCCTGCCCTAACTCTTCGAAACGCTTAGTTTTAGAATGGTGGCAGCTGATGAAGGGAATGTTCTCTATGTGGCCTGTGTTTTCTGTACTCTGTTTATCATTTTTTCCACGTTTTTTTTTGTAACGCCCTGTACCCAGATATGCATCTATATATACATGTAGAAGTAGGTATGTACATACATGTACGTATATATGCATATACTCATATATTATTTGTATTATATATATATATATATAGAGAGAGAGAGAGTGAGTGGGCAGATGAAAGAGTACGGTGTTTAGCATATATGTTAGGAGTTACATACATTTCCATTAACTGTGTGATTCTGTTCCGTAGAGTTATTATATTACGAATCTAGTAAAAGTTAGTTTGAAACGAATACTGACATTTAGAAACATTCAATCGTCGTAAGCAGCGGCACTGTAAAACAGCCGAGTGTTTTATCATTTTGTAGTTTTTAGCTGAACTTTTTCTATGGATATGAAGAAAAGGCAATCAAACTGGAATAATTCACTGGAATGGTGTCCCAGTAACTTCAACCAGGACATTCGGAAGAACTGAACTCAGGTCAGCAGATTAGTACAGCCCCTAGTAAGTTCCAATGATGTTAACATTACTGAGATATATATGCTCGCTGTACATCTCTGCGGCTAGCTAGACTGAGCTAGCAAGAACCATTTTCAATTGATGTGATTTAGACCATGTCAGACTAAACTACTCGATCAAATTAGTGTTCCCCATGAATGTTAACGGAGTGAAGTGACGTGGAACTTTCTCAACCAATAATCACAACGGGGTTGTGGTATGACCCCCCCCCCC
>NC_068988.1:1815358-1820819 GCF_001194135.2 Octopus bimaculoides
GTGCATCTCTGATCATGAGCAGAAGTAGTCGGGGAGCATTATAGCCATGTGTTGAGAGGAATTCTTTGGTGTTTGAATAATTCACCTTTGGAAACATGGGTGTTTTGCTCAACATCCTTAAACAAACCTTATTCATGGACCTTTTGAGCGGGATGGGCTACTCGACCGGAAGAAAATTCTAACTGGGCCCCACCTGCGAGGTCATGCGCTGTTTATTTTGATATGAGATCACCATGTCGTGCACATATGGTTGTGATGCATGTGCCTGGTGTACCCTTATCAGACGGGTAGTCATGATGGGTATATTGGGCTTCGTATATTTTACCCCAGTGTCACTTTGATGGCATGCACTGCTCTCTCACTCAATAACATCGAAAAATACCTTAGGAATGGGAATCTAGGTTCGGAATAATGTACATAATTCCTCATCTCTTAAATATAGAACCAACATATATTTTGTTATATTTTTATTGTAGCAGATTTATGTCATTACCCAAAGTTAATGACCTTAGGTGAGAAAAGGCACAAAAACTGAATTGCTATTTAAATATTTTATTTTATATCAAATAAATCGATAAACAAATGGAAATTAATCTAAAAAATAACGAAACTTGATTATATTATTGTGCTTTTTCATCATAAAAGTGAGCAAGGAAAAATCTTTGCTGCCTAACACCGATATATCAAACGAACCCCTAATACCATATTTGAACCCCCAACCATTCTATGAATCCCTCGTACCATAACATGAGCCCTTAACACCATACATTAATCCCTAGTATCATATATCACAGTCCCTTATTACTATAATATGAGCTTGTGCAATATATCACATGAACTCCGAATATCATATCTGTAAACCCTAGCATCATATAAAAATCCCTAATACCATACCCTAATATCACATATATAACTTTTAATATGATATAAAAAACCCTAATACCATATATTATGTGGAGCCTTAATGGCCTCTATTATATTAACCCCTAATACATATGGAACCTTATAAGGCGACGAGCATGCCGGACAAAATGCTTAGCGGTATTTCGTCCTTCTTTACGTTCTGAGTTCAAATTCTGCCGAGGTCGACTTTGTTTTTCATCCTTTCGGGGTCGATAAAATAAGTACCAGTTAAGCACTGGGGTCGATGTAATTGACTTTCCCCACCCCCGCAATTGTGCCAGAATTTGAAACCCAATATGTATGGAGTTTTACGGTTTGAATACCATTGCGATTTCTGCAGTTCTTCGTGTCTGAATCGCACCTACAGCCATTCTCTCCTCTCCCGCACACAACAAAGTGACATGAGAAGGCAGGCACCCAAAGGACCATTATGTAACCCCTTAAGCTATCCATCAGAGGAACCCCGATGCCTTATAGCAACCTCTGATCTTGAGGTTCATTAACCGGTATTTAACAAAATTCGGTCATCCGTTCTCACCTTTTTCACTGGCAATAAGATGGCGCGCGCGCGTGCGTGCGTGTGTGTGTGTGTGTGTGTTGTGTCAGTGATTGGGTTGTCAGAAATATATTGGTGGGGTACATGCTATACCGTCCCACCTCCCTCACACGATGAATGGAAGGCAAAAAGGTAACCCTTATAAGATAGGAACCTAAAGAACTAAAGCGAAATACGACCAAGAAATTCCCAAACCTCCATCTTTGAAGTATTGAAATATTTCTGGAGAAAGTTTTCAGTAGAACTCCGTCGTCGTCAATCGGATTATCGATGGAAATGGTAAATAGCTAAGAGTAAAGTGAAATATCGGAATGTAATTACCAGCCATGTTGTCATGCCCACCCGGAGGAGTCAAATAAATAAAAAAGAAATCGAAAAAGAAAATAAAAAAGCATCAAACAAACCGGCGAAATCTAGAAATTTTTCAAGAAATGATCAGAAGTGATGGCCTCCTACTTTCCTCTTCTCTCCCCTTCCTCCTACTCCTGCTTCCATAGCAGCAACGGACATTTCCTCATCCCTTCCTTTACTTCTCTTATAGTTGTGGTAACAGTGTACCTCGTCTTCTCTCGCCATATCATCGTAGTAATAGTAGTAACAGCAGCAGCAGCAGCAGTAGTTTACTTCACCGCCTCCTCCCACCACTCCTCCTTCACTACGAGCTGCAGCAACAGCAGCAGCAGCAGCAGATTAAATAAATGTTTAACAGAGTCGACAGCTTCAAAAGAGACATGAACTGTAAGCAACTGTTATTGAGCGGACGGATGGATGTCTTCGAGGAATGCAAGTTTCTCTGTAGATGTGTCAGGGCAGTTGTTTATCGATTTCTATCAATTTTCTTCATAATAATCAAACTATTCTAGCGTATTTAATAAAATCGGATAATTCTGAATATCTGTGAATGCATGAAGACGGAGCGAATATAATATTGCAATATGTCCACAAACGTTCACCTTGTCATTCATTTGTTTTAAACGTGATGTATGTCCTTGTTAGATCATTTCCACAACACTTCACGCTTTTCCCTTCCTGCGAAGTCTAATCTCGTCTGCTGAATTTACACGTTGGAAATATTATAATATCTAATAATCTTCCCCTCGATTAACACAGAGCCGTGTTATAATCCATTTTCTTTAGCCTTTTAATGCCAGGGTTCGCAACTAGATTTCGTATGGCCCTTGGTGGCCCATATAAAGATTTTGTTGTTAACATTTATGTGTAATAAGCTGTTTATACTTCTAAAATGCACAAAATATTTTAACAATTTTGTTTATAATACAGTTCCTAATGATATGTAATTATAAGAATAGCTTTTATCTTTTACTTGTTTCAGTCATTAGACTGCGGCCATGCTGGGGCACAATGAAGAATTTTAGTCGAACGAATCAAACCCAGTACTTATTCCTTATACAGTCTGGTAGTTAATCTATCGGTCTCTTTTGCTGAGCCGCTGGATTGCAGGGGCGTAAACATAAAAACAGCGGTTGTCAAGCTGTGGTCACACACACACACACACACACACACACACACACACACACACACACGCAAATATTTGAAGAACTTAAAAGTTATGGCTAATCATAACAGAGTGAACATTGGTTTTACACCTGTAAAGCGCTTAATAATATAGGCGACTGGACAGGTTCCAATGGCTGAAGACGCATAACCCCTCGAACTGGAGGAAGAAATTCGTAACGGTCAGTTGGTTTTGAAAACAAAAGGAATAATTACTCGTGCTGCGGGACGGAGCTATCGTCCTTACGTCGGCTCCAGTCATGGAGCTGTGATGGAAGTATTCAGTGAATGGGGAATTCCAAGTCTGAAGTAGGAAACGTTTTAGACGAGGCGGGGTGGGAGGAATTGACTGAATACCTCCTTCCTGTAGATTGAAAAGGTCCCAGGGTCAAGCGAGTTGTTTAGGATTCTTGCCCCTCTCAGCCAAGCAAAGCTTACATCGTTTACTCTCATTTGTATAAGCCCCCTGGTTGTTCAAGGAGCTTCTATTTAATTATGTATGGGGTTCCTTCCTCTTTTAAACCCCTCACGCGATTCTGCGCCTTTCTGGAATCCCAAAAGGGGACTTTATGGCTGGTTGTTCAGACGTTGCTTTTAAACGCAGTTTAACCGATATCATTTCTGTGTCCTGTGTATTAATTAGATGCTTCCGCCGCCGATGTTTCTTTCGTTAACTCCAGATCTGATGTCGCTGTTGTTGCTAGCAGTCGCAGCCCGGTGCTGATGTTCCTGGACGTGCTTCCGGTGGTTCTGCTGTTGCTGGCCTAGCGGCCTTTTTCGACCGCCATGTTGCTGCTGCTGCTGCTGCCGCTGTAACTGTTGCTTTTTGTTATTTCTGCTGCTCGAAGCGCTGCTGTCGCCGTCGCCGCTACCATTGTTGTTATTGCTGTTGTCGGTGGGTGCATCATCGCCTCTTATGCTGTTACTCTGGCTGCCAGAAGCAGCTACCACCTCGGTCTCACCCTCCCTCCCTTAGCTTCGCATCGACCCGCCACTGGACATCATTGTATACCCTACACTAGTATCCTGCCTCTGCTCGCAGCTTAGGGGTGCTCACTAGAAATTTTCCTAATGTTGGGTGCACAATTGAAGGATACCCTTAAGTTGCGTCTATTAAACAAGCGTCCGTATTTGTGTGACTTTGTGAAGTGTTTGTCCACCAATCTAAGTAACGTTCTTTCCACGCATGTTTTAACATTGAGAGAAAAGGGTGGGGCAAACCAAACTACATTATGGTGGCGCTTCGTTTTCTGTGTGCCAGGGTCCGGCATATTGAAGATATGGTCCTTAAACCTACTGGACGCCAGGACCTCGTTGTAATAAGGGGCTGCAGCGTCGAAAATCTCTTGATTTGAGGACAAGTTCCAGATTCTCTTGCTGATACCATTCACTGGGTTCCTGAACACGATAGGTGGGTGGCAGGAGGAGGTTGTATTAATGTACGACAGCCTCTCGTATGGTTTGCGGTTGGGTCTGTAAGTGGAGTTAACGGGTGTATTCTTGATAGGCTTGGGAAGGACCTAATTATCAACGTTAGCCCCATGGGGCTCAAGATAGCAATCGAGAGCAACCTCACCTTTGTAAACCTTTTAGGCATTACGTTAGATCTGAGCTCGGAATTTCTTGTGAACAGAAATTGGTAAGCACGCGTACATACACACTGACACACATCACGTATATAATTACAAAATGGAACTTGAAATTTTGAAAAGAATGTGATGTGTGCCAGTATGTGTGTGCGAACGCCCACCAATGTTTTTCTCACATTAAATTCCGATATAATCATAATCTACACCATCTGAAAGGTTTTTGTAAAATTTTCATAAAGAACTACCCATTTCTCTGAAAGTTATGAGGAAACAAATTCGAGGTGTGGGCGGCTCACTTGTGTTGGTATGTTCCTTTTAATTGACGTGTCACCATGTTTAGACATGATAAATGATAAGGTCGGAATTGTTTAAAGTATGGTTCACAAAGTTTAATGATCTTCACGGGCGTCATGACACATTTATCATTGTAAGTGTCCTTGGGTCAAATAAAGTCCAATATATTATTATTACATGACAGCAATATATTCGACTTGTAACAGCAGTAATCAACCGATTGATTTACGGCAAAAAAAAAAAAATGGCATTAGTGAGAGGAAATAAGAAACCCAAGACATTTCAGTATATTGTAATGCTAGTCTTAGTTGTGTTGAGGGAATGTAAGGTGATCTGAGAAGGGAACTTGACAGCGCTTAATGGTGCGTACGTGCAGTTCGATTCCCTATAAAATATATTACATATTTTTTACTGGAGCTGACAGCACAAACACTTGTCAATATATTTGATATGCTGATAGAAAGAATTTTGTAACAGCTTCCAGTTTGTTAGATTTTTTACCTTGACTTCCTTCAAACAATTTTACAATGTTATTTGTTTAAAACGTTACACACACACACGCACGCATGCATGTATATATATATATATATATATATATATATAT
>NC_068988.1:1820999-1821929 GCF_001194135.2 Octopus bimaculoides
AAGATTTTTTTGCCTATAGAGAAAGAACAAGTTTCTAAACTAGGTCCAAGGTTCCTTCATTGGAATTTCAACATCAACAACAAGGGTTTTTTTGTTTGTTTGTATGTGCAGATTTGTATGTTTTATGTATATATTCTCATGCATATAGTTACATATCCAGACATGCTCATATATATTTAAATGATAAACTTCTGGAAAGTTTTACAGATTTTTATAGTTCCAGTGATTGATTTGATGTGTAGTCTTCGAATTAGCATTCTCCTTTCAGGTTTTGAGAAGCCTAATTTCTCAAGATTGGTATTTAGACAATGTGTTACATATCCCGGGGTCCCAATAATTACAAGTATAAACTTGAATTTGTAATCTGGATAGAGTAACTACAGAATTCATAATAGTTCGGCATAGATGTTCTCTTTATCACTGATCTTCAGCTTTATGTTAACATCCGCTAAGCAGCTGATTTCCACAACTGTGCACAGTTTCTCTTCTCTATCCCAAATCATTATATCAGGTCTGTTGTGCTTACATTTTATCGAGGTCTTCACTGGTACATTCCACCAGAATTCCTTTTTATTATGAGTGGCTATGGCTTCTACCATATTGTGGGTTCTTATTTCTTTATCTTCGGGTTTATCCTTCCGACGGATTTCATTATAGAGTCTCCTAGCTACAACGTTATGCTTCATTGGTAGATAAAACCATGATGACATTTTCGGGCAACTGCTTATGATGTGGGTGACGTCATCAGTGTGAACTCCACAAAGTCTGCATCGGTTGTCACATTTTACGGCGTTTCCCGCATCTCTATCTCTTTTGTGCATCAGGTACTTTCTGTTCCTGTTCCTGGATTGCAAACGCATAGCCTTCAAAGTCGGACGTAGTAATCCGTCTATTCGTCCATGATAAACTGCTTTGATGTATGTATGTATG
>NC_068988.1:1822402-1823628 GCF_001194135.2 Octopus bimaculoides
TTATTTATTTTCGTGTTTCTTGTTTCCTATTCGCGTTGATGACGGCTTCTTTGTTTAACAGTTTTGCATCTGTCGCTGTTGCCTTAAAAACACTGATTAACGTTGAAGAAGCAAGTCTTTCAAGATCCATATGTTGCAGAGTTAGCGGCTGGGGGTGATCGGCTGCTTTAGTTTGGACAGAGTGGACAGAGCTTCCGTGAAAGCGCGTGCGTTAGTGGCTTGGCTATTCAGCTGATGATCATAAGTCCTTGAGTTCGATTCCTGGTGGCGCGATACCCCCTTGAGCAAGACACTTTATTTCACGTTGTTGCAATCCTCTCAGCTAGAGAAAACAAATTGTGACTGTATTTCAAAAGGATCAGCTTTGTCACATTCTGTGCCACCCCGAATCTCCCTGAGAACTCTGTTAAGGGTACGCGTGTCTGTGGAGTGCTCAGCCACTTGCATGTTAATTTCAGGAGCTGGCTGTTCCGATGATCGGATCAACTGGATCTCTCATTGTTGCAAGTTCGACTCCTGGCGGTGCTTTGTGTCCTTGGGCAAGACACTTTATTCCATGTTGCTCCAGCTGGCAAAAATAATATCTATATTTCAAAGGGTCGGCCTTGTCACATTCTGTGTCACGCTGAAGTTCCCTGAGAACTTCATTAAGGGTACTCATGTCTGTGGAGTACTCAGCAACTTGTCCGTTAATTTAACGAGCTGGCTGTTCCATTGATCGGACGAATCAATACTACAGCACGGATCCTGTAGTATTTGGCACTACGCGATGTCTCCGCGTTAAGTATCGTACACGGAGTGCTATTTGAAACTAATACGACTTCTGTTGAACATAATGATTTAAAGTTATGAACTTAACTGGGATTAATTATATTTGGAGTGAGATCAAATGTAATATCGTTCTCAAGAAGAAGAAAAAATGAAATTTGATATTTGTGTGACGAATGTAAAAAATATACCGGACAAATAAAAGTATGTTAACGAACAATGGAGATTTGTTTAAATTACTGATATAGGTTTTTTAAAAGGAAAATTCTCACATAAAGATTTTATAGGCATTTTAAAAATTTTGTTTTCATTTTTTTAATGCAAATTTTGCTACTCATTCATAGCAGAAATTATAAAATTAAAATAGAAATAAAACTGAGACAGTTCTTATTGTTAACAATATACAAAAGCGTTTTATTATTATTATTATTATTATTATTATTATTATTATTATTATT
>NC_068988.1:1824158-1826337 GCF_001194135.2 Octopus bimaculoides
TATATATATATATATATATATATATACTAGAGGAAAAAGGACAACAGAAACCAAGGCAGGATAGGTATCTCATGTCATTTAGGATATCTAATTAGTGTAAGGTGAACTTGAGGTCTTACAGCTGTTTCTGGGATATCCCAAGTGATAGGCTAGCATGTCCGTACACTAGGTATTCCGTCATCAGAGACAAGGTATGTATGAAAGTTCTAGACTGGGAAATTCACAGTTTATAAGGAATAAAATAGTAGATAGAAGAATAAAGAGTAAAACAGTGGATATAAGAATGCAGAGAGGAGAATAAAGTTCAGAGCTCATCTTCTGTTTGTATTCTTATATCTACTGTTTTACTCTTTATTCTTCTATCTACTATTTTATTCCTTATAAACTGTGAATTTCCTTATCTAGATCTTTCATGCATACTCACCTTGTCTCTGATGACGAAGTACCAACCTACCACTTGAGATATCCCAGAAACAGCTGTAAGACTTCAAATTCACCTTAACCTAATTAAATAGTCTAAATGACTTGAAATACCTGTCCAGTCGTTGTTTTAAAATCAACAATTTTTTGTTTGCATTATTAAAAAGTTTATATCGGACTCGACGGTCCGCTAGAAAGCAATGACTTAGTTCAGTTCAGAAAAGTTTGATGTTTAAATGAGTTAAGTTTTAGAAGAGATATTTCTCACAAATGATACACACAGGAAAACTGTCTGATAGAGAGGGGGGAATGAGAGACAAAAACAGAGGGATTGAGCATTTTAATATACTCAAGGTTGGGAGGGCGGTCATATTAGCTGAATATATCTTTCCTTTCTGGAAGTGATCTCTTACAGTAATTTAAGTAACGATAGAGTCCAGGGAAGAGGTTGTCGAGAAAACGCCGAGAGGTGCTGATTGATTAGTTATAGCCAAAAGAAAGAGTCTGGCTAATTTCTTGTTAGATGGGGTCACATTTTGGCGCAAATTCTACATAGAGTAGATTTTGCCAATAGAATTTTGTTTAATATTTGCAGCTGTTGCTGTGATTGATTGCCAATCGAAATACATTTAACAGATGAGTAATGGTCGGGTGAGGCCAGTTCGAATGGGAATCAAGCAAATTAATAGCTGCAGTTCTCTGAAGTTACTAGATTTGATCTATATATAAACAGATTGGCTGCTTGTTTCTCTGCGATTGGTCAAGTGATGTAGACACCTTTGATGAGATACCAATAAGGATCGAAAATCGATTAAGGTTGTCCATTAGTTTTTGTCGATCTACTGTATATTTATCTGAGTATGTGCGTGTATGAATGAAAGACTAACAAACCCGGGTACAGAAGGCTAGCAGTGGCGAAATCGCTACACATTGCAACCATTACATATACTGCTGATGTTTTTTTTTTTTACTCTGTGATACTTATCTACAGCTGCATGGACTGAGCTAATTAAGAGTTAAGTGTCTTAGCCAGGAAAACAACTCTCTCAGTTGGTTATCTGGTATACTATCAATATGGTCAATCGTGCTCTCGCGAGATGAGCACGAAAACTGTAAAATCAATTCCTGCTTAGACAGACAATAGGTTTTAGTGTAAATGGGTGAGAAACACGAAATACGGCTGTAGTTTAGAAAGTGGAAATTCATTCACGCAATTACTCTCTCTTCACTCCCTCTTAAAGCAGAAGAGACCGGCACGCTTATCTTCTCTCTCATTTCGACCTCTCGGCAGTATTCTTGAAGGCAACCAATAAAGGCAAATCTGAAACTCTTCACCATGGCAGCAAAGTGACGTCATGGAAGTTAACAAAGGGCATTATTACCGAAATGGATATTACCATTATTATCTGCTAAAAATTGTAGCCGCCATAACTCAAAATGATTACCACGTGACTTGAGTTTTCTGGGAACGATGATTGAAGAGGAAGTACTCCATTCTCCGATAGATTCGTATATCGATCCATCTACCATCATATATGACAAACGAAATAAAATTAAAAACAAACGCATTAATAAGTTAATTTCAATTAATTACATATTTCATAAATTAGTGGCAGCAATAAAATATTTAATAACTGTAATTTTTAACATTGCATCTCCAAAATTAATCAATATTTTTGTTTATCATTTTCATGTTTATTTAAGAATAATGAGTCTGCGAACATTATATTATAATGTATATGTATATACATATACATTC
>NC_068988.1:1828522-1839245 GCF_001194135.2 Octopus bimaculoides
TATGCGGAATCATTCATTTCGTAATGGTGCAGGTTAGAAACTCACTTTTGCATAGCGAGGTGTGTGCCAGTCAGTTATTGATGAATTGATTTTAAACGAGATTTACTTCAATCAGGGCAGATTTCGAATAAGTTCAAAAGACAAATATAATATTTAAAACATAAACACAAATGAACATTGATGCATTGAATTGAGGTAAATTAAGTGAAATAAAAAAGAAAAAAAAAGAAAAAGAAAATTATTTAATTTTAATTCGAGCAGTTAATGAATCTACATGAAACGTGGTGCTGTTTGTTAGTCGAAAATTTCTCAGAATTGGGTGTCTGCACAGGTTAATACCTTGTTCGTTTGATATAACATTATGTTATAATTTATTACGCCAAGGTGTATCGAAAGAATTGTCAGACATGGTACGGCATTAACTCCCCTCCAACCCCATCGTTATCTCGACTATAACCCACAAAATGTCAATGAGTATTACTACGCATCGGACATAGAAAAAAATTGTAATTTGCCCTAAATATTCATTGCAAATCGACTGCTTATCCACTGCGTTTAAGCAAAAAGGAATTGTTTAACATACAGTTTAGCGGTTTAAGAAAATAAAATGGAAGTTGCCCAGGAGTTATGACAGTGACATCCCATAATTTCATAAAGAGACCATTAAGAGAATTGGTGAAATCCCTTAGTTTTATTAACATGACTTCCTTATTACGGCGCATCCACTGGTACCTGCTTGTATGGCACCTTTTAGTGATATCTTCAAGCATTTCAATAAGTCCACCGTTCCAACGTATTTATACCCTGCAAAGAACACCATTGAGAAGACAGTTCGGTTGCTTGCATGTCGACGCATGATAGCCAACACAGCGACATGTGAGCAATGCAACAACTTCTGAGCCGCACCCAAAGAACCGACAGGATGTGTTGGTGTTGTTCCTGCCCATTTACGTTATATATATATATATATATATATATATATATATATATATATATATTGATTACGTCATAGATTGTTTATATAGGATTATCGAATATCGCTGTCGTCACTTCTGGGTCAATTTACTTTCACTTTATAAATCCCTAAACTGCATATTAAACAAAGAATATGATATATATTTACTTTACAAGAATGGATTATATTCTAGCATCTACTATTTAGCTGGAATGTAGCTTGGATTCCTGGTTGGAACACAGTGACCTCGTTTCTGTTTTGTTTACGAATTAGAATAGTCTCACTTGAAGGCGTACGCACACTTAGAGTATCTGATTAATATTCATATATTACAACGTTTGGTTTGGAACTAAATGGAACCTTGGGCCAGTGTAATAAGAGATCGTTCATGATTCCGTCAGTGGTGCGTGGAAAAATCGTTCACGGGTCTTATAAGCATAGTATTTCGATATTTGTTTGCGTGCGAGGTGTGCGTGCCTAGCAATGCTCTCTCTCTCTCTCTCTCTCTCTCTCTCTCTCTCTCTCTCGTGTATATATTGTAATGTAAGAATTAAGTGTATAAAACCTACTTTACATAGTGCAAACATTATCTAATGTAGAACGCAATACATTGGAGCGGATAGATATTTATTATATCAAAAGTTGACACTCGTGTGTGTGTGTGTGTGTGTGTATGTATGTGTGTGTGTTTACTTGTAGCTTTTCTCATACAGAGCGAAACACTCGTCAATTCTAGAGTGCTTCTCCTGCCATAGATCGACGAATTATATTAATTCTGTGACGTCTTCTTAGAGGTAAGCAAACTCGGCTGTTCAAAAGCCAAATGTGTAGACCTGTCCTGCTCACGACTCATTGACCATTGGTAGATACAAAGCCGTGACCTCTCAACTGGCGTCTCTTGTCAACGTGGCCAACCACTCGGCAAACTACAGGTTAAAACAACCGAAGGAGAGTTGCCTGTGGCTGTGTTGATAAGATACCAGCGGAAAGGCTCGCAGTTCTTATCTTGTTACTGCAGGGTATCAAAGCCACTTGACAGACAATTGTCATCACATGAACGTTGAATGTCAAGTGGTCTCGGCATTACTCTAGCAACTGGAGTTTTTGAGTGCAAAATTGTTACAATAGTTTCATTGTGTTTCTGAGAACGGCGTTTTATTCAATGTGTTTGGTTTAGTTTATGGAAACGTTGGAAATATCAAGTAATCATTTGGAGATTTTTAGAGCTGAACTAGGTGGTTTCGGTATCGCTCTCACCATCGTAAGATAGAGGCTTCGATTCCTGGACCGGGCGGTGAGTTGTGTTCTTGAGCAAAATACTTCGTTTCACATTGGTCTGGTCCTTTCAGCTGTAAACCTCGCGACGGACTGGCGTTCCATTCAGAGGATAATAATGATCCCTCTGTTACGTATACAACCGGAATTGAAACAGGGTAATCAGCCCTCTTGAGACACTACTTTTTCACTTGTCTAGCAAAATGACTTGATCTGAAACAGTGCGTCGAAACAAGCAACTCCAGCGTGGGAGAACAATTTAATAACAAACAACGAATAAACCGTTAAAATTACTTTAAATTCATTTCATGAGATGTAAAAATTTCGTCGCGACCTGGCCACTGATGCAATTCCAGAGCACCTCTGGAAGTTTTATACCAGTTAAACTGATGTTCTTTCCCCGACGATATTCCTCTGCTTCTGCTGTTAAACCACGAAACTGTTCTAAGCAGGAGCCATTCTGCTCTTTATTCCTCGGAAGACAATGCCTTTCTTTCAGTCAACAGGTGTAATCACCCATTAATGAATATGTCTAAATATTTAAATTAATTGACACAAAAGAACAATATATTTTGGTCTGCGAGTATGGCACAAAGTTTTAGCTTTGTGAAAGTGGACGTTGTGACGTCCATATTATGCTGGTGTATTTTTTTTTTTTATCTCTTGGCCAGATTTGATGGGGTTGATCTACGATCAAATACATTTCAGCCGTGACTATCCCGTCTTGTTTTCAAACATAACGATACTTGGCCACATTATTTGAACTTGACCCTGTAGGATGTGTAACTTTGAAGGGATATTTGATGCTATTTCTACCATGCCAAGCGGTCACACTGAGGCTCCTCCGTGGCGTAAGTAGTAGTAGCAATAGTAGTAGTAGTAGTAGTAGTAGTAGTATGGAGGCATGCGCTGCAACAGCGCGTATTGCTGGCGGATGACACCTTCGCACCCCTCAGGCAACTATTCTCCAGCCCTGGGTCTATTTTGGTTAGACGTTGCTGGCGAAAGTTTTACGAGGTCGGAGTGCAAACTCAATATCTTTTAGTCGCCTTTTACGACACGCAGAGGAAACTTTGGATTTATTCTTTGATATGCTGCTCTCCATACAGCACTAGAGCAACGTGAAATGAAGTATTTTGCTGAGGAACACAACACACCGTTCAATCCGGGAATCGAACCCACGATCTGGTGATCATGACTATAACACCCTAACCACTAGGTCACGCGCCTGTAAATAATGGCGTAAGGAGTGCCTCTAATTGGAGAATTACTGATGTTATGCAGTACTGAACTCTATCAATCGTATTTAGTTATTGTTTCTTTAAACAATGTCGTGGCAGATATCTTTTTAAACAAGCAAAAATTAAAAAGTAAAGGTGAGACATGACAAATACAGGTGACTGGTAAAAGGATATTTATAAATACCTTTTTATTGTTGCTATTTTGTAAAATTTTCGGTAAAATCACGACTTCGTGGTGATATTTCATCGTTTGTTAACCAAGGGTGAGATGACATGACTTGCCATAAGCTTAACAGACGCCATAATGACGATGTTTATCTAATTTTCTTGAACTGATGACGGAAAACAAAGTTGACATTAGCGAAATTCCGATTAAAAATAAATATGTGAAAAAAAAAAAAAAAGAATACCAACAAAAAATGAACGATAACTGGAATGCAATATCAGTTTTTTTTCTGGTTGGTCGAGATTTATTATAACCAACACATGTATGTTCCTCGAACTTATGATAATCTGCGATTCGATTGCAGAGTGGAAGACGCATGCGAGCCATTCAGAAACACAGAATGTTCATTTTACTTAAAGTTCCTTCTTACGTGTTAAAAATTTCGTCGCCCGAACTGCAACCTGGTCACTGACATGATCTATGTTTTTGTTTTCTATATTGGTCTGTTATTGTAGTTGGTTGCTCATAGCTGATCCAGTAAGTTCTTCATCCTAGTGAGGACTTCCCAATAGTCTTTGTGCGGTTTTCAATGTCTGGAATCTGTCTACCACTTTACATCAGGTGATGTCAGATGTACACCACCGAAAATCCTGGATTCAATTTCCAATATTTGGAAAACCTTAAAAACTTTGAAAGTAGTTGAACTTGAGAAGCATCGCAAATGGAAATTTTCTGAAGGCGTCAGAAATGTTTCTTTTTATTGAAAAAAAAAAAAAAGACCAATAAAGAACAGGTTAATATGAAAGGAAACTGTATGAAGCAGAAGTGAAGTGTGGTTGGTGAATTCAGGTAAAAGTGTTACTAAAGATTTGTTTTCGTGGGTGAAAAACGGAATCTTTGCAAAATGAAGGAGATATTCAGTTCAATCCCACTAGGTGGCACTTTGGGCAAGTGTCTTCTGCTATAACTTCGGGCCGACCGGAGCCTTGTGAGTGGATTTATTTGACAGAAACTGAAAGAAGCCCGTCGTGTGTATATGTATATGTGTGACTTTGTGTTTGTCCTTCATTACCGCTAGACAACCGGTGTAGGTGTGTTTACGTTCCCGTAACTTACCGGTTCGGCGAAAGAGTCCCATAGAATAATTACCAGACAAATATATATATATAAAAAAAAAATACTGGGGAAAAAATCTAAATAGCTACTGGGGTCAATTTGCTTGACTAAAACCTTTCAAGGCGATGCTCCAGCATGGTCGCAGTCTAATGAGTGAAACAAGTGAAAGACATAAAAGATAAAAGCTGTATTATGAAATCTAGCAGGATAAACGGAGGCGCAGGTTGTGTGGTAAGAAGGTTGCATACCAACCATATGGTTCCGGGTTCAGTCCCACTGTGTAGCATCTTGAGCAAGTGTCTTCTACTATAGCCTTGGGCCGACCAAAGCGTTGTGAGTGGATTTGGTAGACGGAAACTGAAAGAAGCCCGTTGTATATGTGTGTGTGTGTGTGCGTGTGTGTCCCTCACCATCGCTTGACAACCGATGTTGGTCTGTTTATGTCCCTGTATCTTAGCAGTTCGGCAAGAGAGACCGATAGAATGAGTATTAGTCTTACAGAGAATAAGTCCTGAGCAAGGCCGCATAAAAGAGTAAAACCAATAAAAGAGTAAAAGAAAAGAATAAACCACATGGTTTCGAGTTCGGTCGCATTGCCCTGCATTTTGAACAAATGTCTTCTACTCTCTCCTGGGCCGACCAAATGCCTTGGGAGTGAGTTTGCTTGAGGGGAAACTGGGTGGAAGCTCGTCGTACGTACGTGTGTGTACGCATGCGCACGCACGTTTTTGTTTCTCCTCTCACCGCTTGACAACCGGTATTGGTTTGTTTACCTCTCCGTAACTTAGTGGTTTGGCAAATAGAGACTGAAATAAAAAAAAAAATTACCCAGCTCCAAGTAAGTACTGGGGTTGGTCTGTTCACCTTTGAAGGTGGTGTTCCAGCATGGCCGCAGTCCGATGACCGATACAAGTAATAGAATAGAAGAAAGGAATAGAAGAACTTGCTTAGATTTGGGGGCCGTGTCCAAGCTGTCCGAAGTCTGTCTTAGTTTCCATCGGTCACTTTTGCTGAACTGCTCAGTTACGGGACATAAATAAATGAAAACCGGTTGTCAAGCGGTGACCACACAAACATATATACGACGGGCTTCTTTCAGTTTCCTTCTATCAAATTCTTTCATAAGGCATTGGACGGCCCGGGGCCATAGTAGAAGACACTTTTCTTAGGTGCCATGCAGTGGGATTGAACTTGAAACCACGTGGTTGCAAAGCGAGTTTCTCAACCACACAGCTATGCTTGTGCTCTCTACAACACTTTTTACCGACGCACTGCTTTAAATTGATGGTGATGATAAAATAACTTTTTATGTATCCGGATTAAATATTTAATTAAAATATTTTCCATTTCTTTTCAGGTTTCTCCTGGATTACGACCTGGAAATATTTTCATCCAGTCATACTTAATAGCAAGAATTATTGCAAACAATTAAAGAAAAGGACACGATGTATGGACACGGAAAATATATTATTACTAAACGCACGCACACACACACACACGCCCGCGCGATGCAATGATTCAGCCATGTTAAACACAAACACCTAAACACACAAACACATACATTTCAATAAATGTAATTATCTCCTGAAAGCCGATGAAGCAATTATTTCATCGACTTTACTAAACATTCACAAACAGTTTTTATATTTCTACGGAGATGAAATTTCTAGTTTATTTTTGACATAAAACATTTTTGTTTTTTTACAAAACTCTGTGACTGAAGTAAATGTGGAGACAATCACCCGACATGATGCACAGCGTAAGTAAATTTATTTCGATTTCCTGCTTCCTTGCTTTCTCTTTGCCTGTTGTTTCCATGTGAGTAATGATTGCATGTTCCAGGCAATATGTCTAAATTCACACCACCAGCCCTCGGCTCACTAATTTCTCGTTTCTTGTCGTTTTGTTTTCTTTTCTTTGTTAATATCTCATTACATGTCGGCCATTGTTAACACAGCAATAGGAATGTCAGATAAAAACATCTGCTCTGACAATTATTCTCACAACTGGTTGTAATAACATCTTAATATAATATTGATGGCGATGGTTGACTTGGGTTATCAGCTAACTTAATGAGAACACATCATTACCCACTGAACATTCGCAATGTTCAATGTTGTTAGACATTCTCGAGGTGGACCTTTATATATCTCTCACTTGTTCCTTATTCCTTGCAGTTGTTTATCCTCTCTGATCAGAGGCGGCACATATGACCATCCCATCCATTTTATTAGCTATTGTAAACCATTCCCTATACACCTTATATGTTAAACGTTCCTTCTGCTAAGAGCGAACTCCTCGCTGTCTGTTTTCATTAAAGTTAGACACAATATGCTACAGGTTTTTTTTCCGGTTCTTTTTTAGCGTTTTTTATGAAACATATTTTTTATCTTTTACTTGCTTCACTCATTAAACTGCGGCCATGCTGGGGTATCGCCTTGAAGAATTTTTAGTCGAATGAATCGACCCTAGTACTTGTTTTTTTTAAAGCCTAGTACTTCTTCCATCAGTCTTTTTTGCCGAACCGCTAAGTTACGGGGACGTAAACACACCTACACCAGTTGTCACGTGGTGGTGGGGCAAAAACATACACGTGAAAACACACACACACACACACACACACACACACACACACACACACACACGCGCGCGCGACTGGTCTTTTTCAGTTTCTGCCCACCAGATCCACTTACAAGGCTTTGGTCGGCCCAAGACTATAGTAGAAGGCACTTGCCCAAGGTGCCACGCAGTAGGACTGAACCCCAAACCATGTAGTTGGGAAGCAAGCTTCATAAAATAAAGCCATTCCTTCGCCTGTATTTAGTTTTCCTTTTTCCCATTCTCCTTCTAACAATTCCTATATTGAGAATGCTTTAAAGAATTTGAATTAAATGATCACACCAGATGGGTGGACATTGTTATTTTCCTTTCTTTTTGTTATTTCTGAAAGATTACCTCCCTGTCTTGCAGACGATATTCTCCTGATAAGAGGGTTGATAACGTTTACAAATACTTGGCTTACATGATGTTGTTTTATCGCAATGTAACAGACACAAGGTGTAAAATATATGAGAAGCTATTCAAGCGTTTGATTAGGTGTTGTTGTTTAATGTTGATCTACAGTTTGTTTTCCATTGCAATGTTTGCAGACACGTTTTCTTTCTTAACTTATCTTAGTTACTGTCTCTCTATCATCGGTTTGTTGTTTCTCTCGTATCAATTCTTGTCTACGATAAATTCCCCGTTTCTCTGTAGCAAAGTTAAAGTACAGACCAGAACGTCTTACCACGCCTAATGGGCCACGTTTAGCTAGCTTTAATTTCTTCAAAGACATCCAAAACGAAGTCTTTAAGAAGATCATCGCGAGGTTATTGTCGATAAGAAATGATGCCAAGTAAACAGGAGCTAGCGTTTTCCAACGCATTTTTTTTGTTTTGTTTTTCATGTATTTTTTATATTCTTTTATTCTTTTACTTATTTCAGTCATTTGACTGCTGCCATACTGGAGCACCGCATTTAGTCGAACAAATCCACCCCAGAACTTATTCTTTGCAAGCCTAGTACTTATTCTATCGGACACTTTTGCAGAACCGCTAAGTTACAGGGGTGTAAACATACCAACATCAGTTGTCAGTCGATGGTGGGAGGACAAACATAGATACACACACACACACACACACACACACACACACACACACACATATATATATATATGTATATATATATATATATATATATATACGACGGGCTTCTCTCAGTTTCCGTCTACCAAATCCACTCAGAAGGCTTTGGTCGGTCCGAAGCTATAGTAGAAGACACTTGCCCAAGGTGCCACGCAGTGGGACTGAAACCCAGAACCATGTGGCTGGGAAGCAAGCTTCTTACCACAGAGCCACTCCTGCGCCTATATCTATTTTTTTCATGGTAAATATTCCAATGACTGACAGATTCCAATCCAAGTTGTATTCTTGGAGCCTCAGATGAAGAGGGCCTGAATATACAGACTATTTTTTCTCCTACTATAAATATTGTTCGGAATCGACAGAAATCTATAAATCATCAAAAGTTGGTGATAAAGATAAAATTTTCTTTTGATCTTTCGAAATTATTCTTTGAAAATTTAGTTTTGAAAACAGGACAGTTTACGATGGAATGAACAATTCTCGATAACATTAGCACAGTGCTGAGGAACCGCAGTTAAAAATTACAGCTTTCAGGTACGTTGTAGAGGGGCTGGTGGTTGATGATGAAGGTTGTTAGTTCAATAAGCCTCTTGGCTCGATCTTCAAGTAAAGTTTCAAATGGGAAACGACCCCACAAGAAACGACATTAATATTGTGAGATTTGCTGTTTGATGACTTATTCAGAGCAAGTGTGTATGGAGAGGGGGAAGCACCTGTGACCTTTACATGATCCGTGAGGGTATTTTAGGAAAAGGAGAAAGCATGGATCCTTATGGGCATGGATACTTAGGAATGAGAACCCAGGTTCGAAATTTTCCCAAGATACCTGATGAAGGCTGGAGGGTATATCAGCCGAAACGTTGTGTTAACAACAAACAAGATGAGGACAAATATCCGTCGAATGTAAATAATGTAAATAATGGAATGAAACACTCTTCAATTTTACAGTGCTACTGCTGTCTACATCGAAGAACAAATATCACCTAGCTCAGACCTAGATGAACCTCTCAGCAACGAAGCAAACGACTTGACATTTGACACAATAACTTGGCAATCATTCGCTCGTTTCTTTGACATCTCAGTGATATGGTTATCTTCAACTGGAAGTGAGCTTAAATCATCAATTCTAGAGGCGCATGTACGGCTGTGTGGTAAGAAGTTTGTTTCCCAACCATATGGTTCCGGTTTCCAAACCCATTGCGTGGAACCTTGGGGAAACGTCTTGTACTGTAGCTCCGGGCCGACCAAAGCCTTGTTAGTGGATTTAGTCAACGGAAACTGAAAGATCCGACGTGTGTGTGTGTGTATATATATATATATATGTTTGTGTGTCCCACTATTGCTTGACAATGTTGGTGTGTTTATGTCCTCGTAACTAAGCAGTTCGACAAAAGAAACCGATAAATTAAGTACCAAGCTTTAAAAAAAGATAAGTACTGCAGTCGATTTGTTGAACTAAAATTCTTCAAGGCAGTGCTACAGCGTGGCCGCAGTCTAATGACTGAAACCAGTCAAGGAAGGACACTTAAATAACCGATTACCAAATGATGTCAAAGGCAACCAATGAAAAGTCTTAAAGAAGAGGAAACTATTGTGATTCAGCTTTTGTGATGGGAGCACTAAATTGACTTTTACACACAGATCGATTAAAAATCAATCGATTAATGTAATGTAATTAGTTCACGCATCACTGCTTTATTACTACGTCTCGGGTCCAATCGTTATAGATTGTTATTGTTGTTGTTTTGTTTAGCTTCGAGTCTGTTCTGACGAAGGAGACTAATGGTTAAACGTAATCCATCCATGACCGTCCCAACAGCGCTAGTGTCCACCCAGGCGCAGGCATATCTCTGCGGTTTAACAATTTCTCTTTGCACCTCCGTGGCTTTGGTTCCAGCCCCACTTCCCGGCAATCTGTGGAATTAGAACCGGACTTAAAATTAAGTTCTAGGGTTGATTTGTTCCATTAAACCTTTCAGTTCGTTGCCCCAGCATGGCCGCCGTCCAACGCTTGAAATAAGTAAAAGAATAAATCTTTATATATATTCTTTTGGTCTTTTATTCTTTTACTTGTTTCAGTCATTTGACTGCGGCCATGCTGGAGCACCGCCTTTAGTCGAGCAAATCGTCCCCAGGACTTATTCTTAGTAAGCCTAATATTTATTCTATCTGACATTTTTGCCGAACCGTTAAGTTACGGGGACGTAAACACATCAACATCGGTTATCAAGCGATGGTGGGGGGGGGGGCAAACACAGACACATGAACATACACACACGCATACAGA
>NC_068988.1:1840859-1856890 GCF_001194135.2 Octopus bimaculoides
GAGGTGTTATAATCACAACAGCAAGAAAGTATGTACATGATCACCTTCTTTTACGAAACGTCATTGACTTTCATATATTTATATTGATATACATATATATATACGTGTGTTTGGGTGCGTGTGTGTATATACATCTCTATATATAAAGATGATGCGTAGTCTAGACGGCGTTTTTAGATTTCATTATTCTCTTTAACCCGGGCAACGCCGGGTATTTCTGCTAGTATATATATATATATACGAGGCTCCGACAGAGGGTGGTGGTGAACCCTGCTGTATTCTTTCACCACAACTTTCTCTCACTCTTTCTTCCTGTTTCTGTTGTACCTGTATTTCAAAGGGGCCAGCCTTGTCACACTTTGTGTCACGCTGAATCTCCCCGAGAACTACGTTAAGGGTACACGTGTCTGTGGAGTGCTCAGCCACTTGCAAGTTAATTTCACGAGCAGGCTGTTCCGTTGATCGGATGAACTGGAACCCTCGTCGTCTTAACCGACGGAGTGCCACGATAGAAGGGTTAAATCGTACATATTACAGTAGCTGATGTGAAAGGATTTTAATGTTAAACGAAAGAAAGATCTATGCGATTATAAAAAATAAAATAAAATAATGTAAAAGAGCAGAAAAACATGGTTTGATTCGTAAAGAAATTTCGCTTTAATTACTGATATCCTCTGCGGCTTAAGTTCCATGCAACACAACTACAAAAGAAGCGATGAGTAGCGAACGGTTCCCTGATCAATATTTTTCTCAATGTAAATCATTATACAATATGGTTGGAAGTCAGTGCCCACCAACCATTTATTTTCTGCTCCTTCTGCCACTAAATCTCCCAGAGCCCGAATGTCTAGACCAACAGGCTCGGAATTAAATCACCGGATGTGACACCAACAGCATCGTTCTGAATTTGAGTTTTCGTCTTTCATTCAGCCATGTGTAGCAGTTTTAATTTTATGTCAGTGATTTTATGAAATCTAGATGCATCATATTTGAATGGATTTTCTGCCAAAATTCCTGCTTGTGTCAGTAATGTTTGATACTATATAGATTTAGTTTGTGTTTTATTGTTGGTGTTTTAAATTCTTTGGCGCTTAAGGATGTTAACACTTTCCGTGTTCGGAATAAGAAAGAGCTCTAAATGAACAGCATGGAAATTAGAATAAATTTCCTATGATTTACCATTCTTCACGTAAATATTTTACGTTAGTACTAATGTAGAATATGTTTACACTAGCAGAGGCACTCGGCGTTGCCCGGGTATGAAATTGTTCCTTATATATTAGAAGAAAAAAAAGCAAAATATTTTGTATAGAAATTTATTCTAAATTCAATTTATTCTTCAATTGGGATACATGATGAAATCAATTCTGAATTTCTTATACAATAATACAAAATAATAATAATAATAATAATAATAATAATAATATAATAATGATGATAATAATAAACAAAAATACAAAATTTACCACTTTTATAAAGGGAGATAAACTCTATCACATATCGAAGGTGCAACTCTTTTGTCGAACGTATTCAGCCTCCACTACTCAATCACACGTTCACTATTCTCTGTCTTCCAGTATTATTTTTAAATCCGTTTGCGCTCCTCGTCCGTCAAATCACCAGCCACGGATAAATCACCACATTTTTATGCAAAACATCTATTTTTACCAAAAAGTAAAAGTATTATTATAATTATGATAATTGTATTATTATGATTAATGACACTGAAAATATCAAAAATTAGGTTAACTAATTTAATGTGCTAATAATTTTAATGAATTAAGTATTATAACATTGATGTGATACTTACTGTGTACCTACTTTTGCACCACCCCATATATATATATATATATATATATATATATATTGTCTTGCAAGTACTTGGTGACCCTGTCAGTGCAGGTGCCACTTAAAAGCACCCAGTCCACTCTGCTGAGTGGTTGGTGTTTGGAAAGGCATCCAGCTGTAAAAACCTTGCCAAAACTGACCTCGTCTGTGCTTGTGCCACATAAAAAGCACTAAGTCCACTCTGCTGAGTGGTTGGTGTTAGGAAGGGCATCCAGCTGTAAAAATCCTACCAAAACAGTCACAGAAGTCTGGTGTAGTCTTCGGCCTGGCCGGCTCTTGTGAAACCGTCTCACCCATGCCAGCATGGAAGGTGGACATTAAAAGATGATGATGATGAGAATTATATCTAGCTCTTAGTTGAATCAACGCCGATTGGGATGAAAAGCAGCGTCGGTAGCATTTGAACTTTGAACGTCCAGGGGACGAAGCTAAATACTTTTTGTAGCATGGAAAGAAGAGGAATAAAAGGACGTAGCTGTCGGGTCCGTTGCTGATTTCGGCTGAGTATGGCACGGGTGGCAAATAAGGAACTGAAATTGGGTTGGGATTGTCTTTCGGAACTGAGATGTAAAGTGTAAAACGTAGGAACCTGAAAGTATAGCAGAAGGACGACCAATTGAATCAAGTAGAAGGGGATAAAGTTCAATGCTTTAAACGCCGAGCAGAATACAGGTATTCCCGCGTTACAGAAGCCTCGCTTTCATAAAAACATTGCAGAGTTACGGAGTACTGTGTTACGGGACACTGCAGAGTCCCGTAACGCGATACTCCGTGACAAGAAACACGTACCATTGGCTTTAACATAACGTGGAGCTCGCCGGAGATGCTTTGTGGCACAGAATTTCACGTTACAGTCTGGTTTTGAGAAATTCGTTTCCATTACGTGGGGATATCTGTAGTGTAGATATTTATTGTTTTTTTGCACGTTTTGCCTGCAGTTTTGCGAATGTTCCCTTCTGACCTGTTATTTTGCTGAATCAAGCAGTTATAACAATGACAACGTGGAAAACATTTATTAACCATTGAAAAGTACGCCAAGACTGTTAACTTCACTCTCGTTTTCGCTGCTTTTGCGGATTCCCATGTCTCTCTGTCGCCATTCAATTCCATTATTGTGAATTGGGAGTTTGAATCGAGTGAACCCTTCATTAGCTGATTACACAACCATGGAGGCCACCCCTACGGCTGCGTTGCAGTTACCCCCTGGATAAAGCTTGGCGATCCTGACCGTCGATCTTCTAGGATTCCTCCGCTCAGCATCAATGTAAGGAACACTGTTGGCTCCTCCGCTACTTCTTCACAATCCTGCATGCTGCAGTCTCATGACTTCACCGTTTCCCTGGTAGGGTGGCTGAACGGGTGCTGTGCCTCGCCAAACGGCAGCTAGTAACTATGCAGGGTACGGTCTTTACTCCGTGGCGTATTTTCAAATACCCGCATACCCATAACTTCACTTATTATTTAGTGTCAAAATTTTCGTCGTATCGACTGCAGCATGGGTGGCTTGGCAAGTACTTCTCTGTAACATGTATTGAGTTTCTGAGAATTTATTGACCTCAATATACAGCAGTAACTATTCAAAGCACCACAAGGTCAATTTAAACTTTGTAGTTTTGAGAAAATGCAGATGTTGCTGGAATGTTTCAGTTTAGAAACAGAGAAAGAAATAAAAAGAGTAATGAACGTTGGGAAATGGTTCTGTCAAAATTAGTTTATGAATCTATGTCTGCATCCTGTAGTTAATGTTTTCACCAAACCCGAAAAGGAAAGCCAGGGTGTTTAGAATCTCAAAGTTGAATAATATTGGGGCTGCCAGAGAGATTGTTTTATTTTTAATTTTATTTCTACTTGGCATTCCATTGTTAAATGTCTGAAAAAAAGGTAAAATTTATTTAAATTCCAAAAGTGATAAACAAAAGTTTGTTTACAGACTAAGAAAAGAACTAAAAAAAAAAAACAATCAAAAACCATGAAACACTTGGATAAAAATATTTTCCGTGTTAATTCAAACAACATTAGAAAGGATTAAAATAAATGGAATAAAAAGAGAAAAAATGGCACTTCGTCCGTTACGACGATCTATGGTTGTAGTTGATCCGATCAATGAAGCAGCCTGCTCATGAAATTAACGTGCAAGTGGTTGAGCATTCCACAGACTCATGTACCCTTAACGTAGTTCTCAGGGAAATTCAACGTGACAGAATGTGGCAAGGTTGGTCCTTTTGAATTACAGGTACTACTCATTTTTGCCAGTTGAGTGGACTGGCGCAATTTAAAATAAAGTGTCTTGTTCAAGGACACAACGCGCCGGCGGGAATCGAACTCACGACCTTGCGATCGTGAGCCGAATACCTCAACCACTGAGCATCGCGCCTTCACAAAATGAAAAAAAACAACAACAAAAACAAAACGCATTTATCTGACGACCCAATAGTTTAAGCAAATAAAAAAAAATACATTTCCATCGTAAAACTCACAATATGTTGAAAAAAATAATGGAGATGTAATTTTAAGCACTGGTAGTTAAAGACAAAATAATAATAATAATAAAACAGGAATATATAAAAAAAAATATTATTCATATATTTATATATTCATTTATTTAGCCTTTAAATTTCAAATTTTCCTGTCGCCCTGTTCCGAAGAATTTACTACTTTCTTACGACCATTCAAAGAAACATTGAATTTCTTAATTTAATTCTGCGATGTATATTCAGGGCGGTTTGTATTCTTCACACCTCTCCCCAGAAGTTATTTACAGTAAAAAGAAAATTGGACTTCTTTCTAAATTTATTTAAAATCATATGGAATTGGTATTTTTCATGTTTCTGTTATTCTTCACTTTCTTCTCCCTCCTGGTTGTTTTGCTGACAATGGTTTCAGAACAATTGTTTGTAAACAAAACTCGTGTTGTTTCAATCTTAAATTATATTATTTCAGACAGGAAAACAAAACAAAACCCCATTTGCTTCAGTCGTGGAAGCTGAAATTACAATTTTACTTTCAACTGTTATAGTTTCCTATTTTGTTAAAATACATATCTAATGTCTTATATTATCATCGTTAGCCTAAATTCTGTCTAAAACTTGTACGAGGTCTGATAAAAAAAAAAAAGGATCGGGACGGTTGCTATGGTAACGGAGCCAAAGTACGCAGAGTGAAACCGTTTGGCACAGATTGAGCTTGAACTCTGTTGGACTTATAGCGTTCTCAGTCATTTCTGTTTATATGGGTGCTTGGAAATAAAGTGTGTAGAGTGCGGTCGTCTCGAAAATTGTGCAAAGAATCTGCATTGAATTTTGTCAAAAGCTTGGTGATGACTGCACAGGGACCTACGCAAAGTAACAGAAAATGTATGGAGAGGAGTGAATGAGCCGGACACGAGTGTACGAGAGGTTCAAACGGTTCCAAGATGACCGTCAAAACGTCGATAGTGACGTACGTTCTTGGAGACCCGCAACCAGCCGAATGAATGATGTGCGTGCAGCTGTTTGGAAAGACCGTCGGATCACCGTGAATGGGTTGACGGAGGAGGTGAACATTAGTTATAGTTCGATTCAGTCCATCACCACTGAAGATTTGGGTATGAGACCTGTGTCTGCTAAGTTTGTGCCAAAACTGCTTTCCGTTGCATCAGTTTTTGGCCAGGTTCGACAACCGCCATATTTACCAGGTTTCGCCCCCTTGTCACTTTTCCCTCTTTCTAAAAATGAAATCCCACTTAAAAGGAACAATATTTCAAGACGTCGAGACTGCCTAAAAGTAAGTGCATCCAGGAAGGACTTTTCAATCTGGTCTCTATGTAAACCACACTTTTTTTGTTTTAATGTTATTCTTTATTTTCTCTTGGAGCAAATGGTAAATCGTATCAGAATTCGTTGGTGATAACAGAATTGGAACTAGTTTAGTGCGGTGCTACTGAGTTCTTGGTAGGGATGTGGCGTGTTGGCATTTGCCTTGCTTTGTATTCTCAGTTTCTTGAAGGAGTCGTGGGTCGGGTAGGCCCTTGTGATATATGGCGTGTCAATCCCTCCCTATGTCTGATCACAGCCGATTTCTTTCAGAAGACAGGTGGAAAGACAGACAGAAAGAAAGAATGAGAGAAAGAGAGAATGTTTATTGATTCCAGTACAAAACTGGTACTTTATTTATCGATCCCGAAATGAAGAAAGGCAAAGATGACTGCAGTGAGATTTGAACTCTGTTGTAATCATTCCGACTCTCTACACTCTAAGCAACCAATCCAAAGCTGAAACGACTGTTAATCGGCCGCCTTACGGACTTCGACTTATCGTCAGCTGGTTAGGATCAAGAGGCACGCGCAGTGTCTGGCTACCGTCTCTATTATTTGCAATGTAATGATGTGTCTGTACACACACACACACACACACACACACACACACACACACACACACACACACATTATGTCTGACACTCTGTATTTGATGTTGAAACTCGTAAGAGAATAAATAACAAAGATCTTTGCAAAGATACGTCAACAGCAGTAACTAGCGGACACACATCAATAAAAAGTAACCGGTTGTCTTGTGAATTATCACAGCCTTTACAGAAATATTAAACAAATCAAGTGAAGGGGAGATAAACAAAACACACACACAAAAAGGCCAACAAAAGCAGAGAGAAACGATCTCTGATTCTGTCATGTTTTTTAGCGTCTGGTTCGTCCTTGAACTTACTTGTAATGGTATGTTTGAAGATATTTGTACTAAAAGGACAGTATTATTGAATATTGTTTGCTGAAGTGCTTTGTTAACAAAACAAGGGAAAGGAAAATATGTCAGTTTGTGTGTGTGAGAGAGAAGGAGAGAGAGAAAGAGAGAGAGAGAGAGAGAGAGAGAAGGAAGGTTCAACAATATGGTGGCGATGATGGCGTTGTTTGTTTAGATGTAGAACAATGAAACTGCCTTTCTTTTTCTTTTTACCATAAAAAAGCAAAACAGGTTTTCCTTTGCGCACGAAGATGCACGAAGTGATTAGTTTGTTATGACCGACATTTTGTAGAACAGCAGCACAGTTGTATATACACTCACCTACACACACACATACACACACACACACACATAAATACGTGCACACCTATATATACCTGTGTGAGCGTGTGTGTTTTGGGTAAGACTTCCGACTGCATCCGGCAGTGGGGGACTTGGTACGGCAGTTCCAGGGTTTTTGAGGTGTGTGGAACCATCTCTTAGCCACCCTTGTTCCCTGGTCTGCTCTGGCACGGAGTACTAGCACCCGTTCGGGTCCTAATTAAGGGTTAACTATCATGTGAACCACTGGCAGTGAAGGACCTTCTTGGACTCTCAGAACATTTGCATGGACTTTTTAAGTTTAGGAAGTGATCTTACTCAGTCACGATTTCCACTTTTTACGCGCGCACCCCACCACGCGTGCGCGTGTATATATGTATATACACTTAGGCGCGTGTACACACACACACACGCACACTCTCGCTTTCTCTCTCACACACACATGCACACACAATCTTCTGTCCATGACACAAACGTAGAGACATAACTACAGAGCAGAAGGGTAAACACGACAAGTAGTTGGTTGAAGGAGGTAAAGAATCAGTAGATTTACATAGCCATATGTATGTGTATATATATATATATATATATATATGTGTGGGAGAATTTACGAAAAAAAACAACAGACGAAGACAGGTGGTGTAAACAACAAATGGATGTATTAGTTTAACGCTCGGGAATAGAGAAAGTCTTTGACGTTTCGAGCCTACGCTCTTCAACTGAAAGGAACACAGAAAGAAATAAGGAGAGAAACAAGGAGAAAAAAAAAAAGGAGAAAAAAATATAAATGTAGTGGTCAGCGATCTATCATATATATATGGATGGATGGATGGATGAACGAATGTGTGTGTTTGCAGAGCGGAAGGATATTTCAATAGAATGATGTATTTGATGTAACGTTCGAAGTACTTTCTGGAAAATGTTGTATTTTCTCTCTCTTGAATCACTTCCTTGCTCTTCTCTGTTATTCGAGCTTAACGTTTCATCGAGAAACCATTAATTACGCTTTGTTTCCTCTCGACCTGGATTAAACTGTATGAAGATATCGGCTTAAAAATAACACTAAATATGAAATAATATCAAATATTTCTGTGTAGCTGTTTTCTTTTCCTTTTCTATTTCATTTTGTTGTTTGCTTATATCAGGACATTTATATTTACAATGTGATCTGGCGATGGAGAACACTAGGCTGCACATAAAAGACCAGTTTGGCATCAATATAAATCTGTTAATACCAGAAACATGATTTAAGAACTGTCTATTGAAGTCTTAAAGTCATCGGTTATCGCTTTGAATGATGATATTCTTGCCGTTAAAACTTAAACTCATCTAAGAATATGGATTTATACATTATGATGTGTTGGAGTATTTGAAACAGTTTCTAGGTCTTGGATATGGTTGAACTAAGATTTTAGCCTTGCAATTCAACATCCAAAGATCTGCAAGAATCCGTCTTCTCATCCATTTTTCGAAGATAATTCCAGCATCAGTTTTCTACTCCTCCACAAAAACTTTCACATAGTTTCATACGCAGATCATATCAATCCCATAATCCTATCATTCTCTCAGACACAACTGCGCAGCCGTTCCAACTTTACGTTAATCACCAGCTGCAGGTGCGTGGCTTAGCAGTTAGAAGTATTTGGCTCACGATCGTATGGTTATGAGCTCGATTCCCGGCAGCGCGTTCGTCCTTGAACGTGACATTTATTCCACGCTGCTCCAGACCATTCACCTGGCAAAAATGAGTAGTACCTATATTTCAAAGGGCCACCTTTGTCACATTTCGTGCCACGCTAAATCTCCTCGTGCAATTTGTACGTTAATTTCATGAGCAGGCTGTTCCGTTGATTGGATCAACTTGAAGCATCGCCGTCGTAAGCAACGGAGTTGCCAGTTATGTTAATCACCGAGAAACTTTGCTCCAAATAGTAGCAGCATCAGTTTCCTCACTCGTCACCCCTCATCAACCACCCTGCTGGGATACACACCACCAATAAGGAACGCGGAAGGGCCGCATCTATCGAACTGTGACACAGTCCACCCTCTCTACGATTACTTCCAGAATCTACTCGAATCTCTTTTCGGTCGCTCTACCTGTTAGAAATCGCAGCCAAATGTCTTTCAAATCTCACCCTAACATTACAGAAAAAAAACCCAGAAAAAGAAATTGAATATGTTTCTGGGTGTACCATGCGTGGGGAGAAAAGTTGGAGAGGTCACACTTGGAATGCGTTTGATAATAAAGTCTGTTGGATCATGGTTGACTTGTGGCTGAACAATAACTAATTGTACTGAAGTCGACGTTCAGACGGTACTTCAAACGACAGAAGTAGCTTAATATATCTTAGAGCAAAACATCTGTGATTTGAATCTGATTGTTCGCCCATCGTGCCGTAGATCTGCTCATTAAGGACTAATATAAGGCTGCACAATAACTATTATGATTTCAAACATTTCTTTTATAGAAGGGGTCTGGGGAAAAGATCTTTGTGTTCCGTCTATGATCTTGTTAAACATTTAATTGACTTTGGAGAAGTACTTTACATTGGGGCAACATAATTATTCTTGTGAAATCGACCGACTCAAATCTTGTTACTGCATAATCGCACTTACTATATGTCGACCTGAATCCTTCGTGAGCCGGCGGGGGTCCCTTGGGTCCCCAGGAGATTTTAAAGTTATGCAAATTTTACATTTAAATGATTTTATATCTCATGACTTTTATTCTCAATAGTTTATATATGCACAGACAAATTTTGAGTTAAAAGTTTCCAGTCCAATGGATGTTGTAGCATAAAATATGGTCATGGGGTCCAACTGGACCCCATTGGCCTTCTGGGAATTTTTTTCTGTTCTTTCTTCAGATATTCTGATGAACTATAAATCAATTTTCTTTGTGTTTGTACTGGTATGAATCGATATACTAAATAATTTTGTTTTATTTTAGATTTAGTGCTAAATGTATAGGTTTATTTCAGTCAATAAATTGTATTGTAATTCCCCTCCGTTAAACGCTAATAATTACAAATATACACCTATAAAATGCTAAATTTCTTGTTCTGTATCATGCACTCACACATATATACAAGATTAAACAAATATTACTTTATGGATAGTGCGGAAATGCGCAGAAATAAAAGAGGGTACTTCGGTACCCCAATGGCCTTTTGTGTAATTCCAATCCCGCCGGCCCACAAAAGGATTAAGTGAAATTGGGTTTAAGAGAACTGTGTAGAAGTCTGTTTGGTAGATTGTAATTCAAAGGGTGGCCAGCAGCGTTGTAACGCTGATTCTCCATGAGAATAATGTTAAGGGTACACGTCTGTGGAATACTCAGCCAGTTACACATAAATTCAGGAGCAGATAATTCAGTTCATCAAACATCTGAATCCTCATTGTTTAACGACGGAGATCCACCATTCACCAGATATAGCTTATAGAATATTTTGTAATAACATTAGTTGCAGAGGTAAGGCAGTGAGCTGGCAGATTCGTTAGCGTCGCTGGGGAAAATGTTTTCGGCCGGCTTTACGCTCCGAGTTCAAATTCTACCGAGGTCGAATTTACCTTTCATCCTTTCGGGGGTCGATAAAATAAATACCATTTGTGCACTGGGGTCGATGTAATCGACTTAATCCGTACCCCACAAAATTGCTGGCCTTGTGCAAAATTTGAAACCAATGTTAGTGTCAAGATTAAATTCCCTCTCTCCCTCTCCCTGTCCCTCTTTGGTCCAACATCCGACCTTTCCTCTCTCTCCCTATCCTCCTCCCCTCCTCCTTCCTCTCCTTCTGTTTAAGCTAATGATTGATCATTCAGCCTCAGATTAATGTCTTTCGGTTTTGTGGCTGAAATCTTAAATATATTGTTTTTAAAATTCTATTTCGCAATTAAGAATATAATTTGTAATTAACGTTTACAATTAATGAAAATAAACAATAACATATTAATTACTCTATTGAATACGAAATATTGATTTGTTTCAAAAGTAGAATGGTCGGTTGGTAATTTTTACATGCAATTTCATCAAGTGATTGATAAAATATCGAACTGTATCTCTCTTTAGACATACGCTATCTTGTGTTGATTTAGTAAATCAATAACGCAACCGCTGCATCGTTTATGACGTCGCTTTTAATAATCATTCTGTTGCTGCCGTACCTCGGTGCAGCAAATAATACACAAGTCGAAACTGGAACCGGAGGTGAAGAGATTATTGGCCACTTTGAATGGTTATACCCATTCCAAAAGCATTAATGTAAATTACTGGCACCAACTGAAGATTACAAGCTTGTGCACAGGGATTCCGAGAGAACTTTTGAATTTTGCAATTTAAAACAAAATTATTTGCTACCCAAGGTGTTTGACTGCGGCCATGCTGGGGCACCACCTTGAAGGGTTTTGGTCGAACAAATTGACCTCAGTACTTATCTTTTTGAAGCCTGATACTTATTCTATCAGTCTCTTTTGCTGAACTGCTGTGTTATGGGGATGTAAACAGACCAACACTGGTTGTCAAGCGGTGGGAGGGTACAAACATAGACACAAAGACACACACACACATCACATATACATATACGTATATTCGATGGGTTTCTTTCAGTTTCCGTCTACCAAATCCGCTCATATGGCTTTGGTCGGCCTGAGGCTATAGTAGAAGACACTTGCCCATGGGACTGAACCCGGAACCATGTGACTGGGAAGCAAGCTTCTTACCTCACAGCCACACCTGCGCTTATGGTAAATAAAATTCTCAGGAAGATAAAGAAAAAAAAAATAAAAGCTTTAGAAAGATAACGAGGACCTTTGCGTAAAAGTTCATAACTGTTCGTGACAACTATTTATCATAAAATAAACTGTATCTCTATCCTTTAAATGTCTTAGAGATTTTGTGGCTTGTTACTGTCATTTGTTGTTTGCGAAGAATTTACGTCTGAAAGAACACAAGCGAAATGATTGTGTAACTAACTGACACTATTCAAACATGGATTTAATCTTGGAACAAAGGAAAGAAACGTAGGCGCAGGGCTTTTAGTATTTACCGACATTGCTGCGTTGTTGTATTATAGTGTTTAGTACCTTATCGTGAGAATGGTTTTAGTCCCTTGGCAGGGTTTTATGCATAACTTCTTTTAATGTAACTTTCTGAAAAAAAAAAAGAAAAAAATAGAAATGGAGGGCAGTCCTATCTCCATGTTATTAAGTGCCATTTGAACACTGGGGTCGATGTAATGTTATCTCTACATCGGCCTTCTCAAAATTGCTGGCATTGTGCGAAAATTAGAAAGAATTTTACTGTACTCACTTTACATAATAAATGTACGAAGAAAACTTCCTGGACAACGGAAAACCCACGATAGCCGTGGTGAAGAGTAAATCCATTAGCTTTAAATTGAAATCAGGACAGAAAGGACAAGGGAAACAACTCCGAAATTCAAAATAATTGAAACTTCAACGATGACATACTGTGGAGAGTGGAGCTTTATCGTCAAATGCATTGGCAACTCCAAACAGATTTCGTGAGCAGCGGATAAAGGGTGGTCACCATACCCTGGTGCTGACATCTCTCTCATCCATTCGAAAAAAGAAAAGAAAAAAAGAAAAGTCTTTGGAATGGCAGAAAGGATGATAGGCTAATAGCGTTAATATTGGTTTGATGAAGTCTGTGAGTTTTATGGATTAAAGAAATTGATTTCCGATGTCAGATTTAGAAATAGAGGGAAGAGATTTGTGAATATCGTTGTTGTTGTTGGTTAGCTCAGACTCAGCTCTGATAGGACAAGCCTATGATCAAAGGCATTCCAGCCGTGACAATCGACCCGAGTACTTCACGGAGAGTACGTGGCCTGGTGAACAAAATTGTTGAGATCACAACTACAATATTGTGGATTCGGTTCCTGGACCGAGTGGTGCGTTGTGGCCTTGAGCAAGATCTCATTTCACGTTGCTCCATTCTACTCAGCTAAAAATGAGTGTTTCCCCCTTTGCCCCCTCTCTCCAGCTGTCACACCCTCTATTGGGTCAAGGGTAGAAATGCCGAGAGGGTCCCTATGTCTGTTCATGACTACACACACAGCTAAAGCAATTGGTGTAAGAATGGTACACGTTACCATGTCATGCTCGCTTGCGAGTGACGGCTGAGCCTTTAACTTAACTAGTACTTTATTTTATTGACCCCCCCCCCCAGACGGGAACAAGGCAAAGTGGACCTCGACGGGAATTAAACTCCTGACGTAAAGAGCCTGAACAAATCTACAAATTCTACTAATCCAGTGAACTCTTGGAATGCTTGGAATCGAATATATCAGTTCCTTTCTTCAGATGTGTCATTTTCTACCTACCCTGCATTTGTAATGAAGAATTATGGTTTATCTAAGAATTTGTTCTTCCTAAAATTTGGAGAAGCAGAACGTTTTCGTCGAGATAAGCAATTTGTCTTGTATTTCTTGATGTCTGGGCGTTAATTTGAAGACGTGAAAAATGTCTGTTTAATACTGGAAGGTGTTATTGATAACCGGAGAAATTTTAGTATTTCAAACTATTTCTCAGGCGTTATTCGGTTCATCTGGAATATAATATTCTTCAATAGATAATAGCGACTCTTAAAGAACAAGAATGTTTTGAATTTCGTAATAAAATTTATATATTTCACATATATTTTACAACAAAGAAAAGGCATCAGGAGATAACGGACGTAACAATTTGATTATAAGCAGTCGTAGAACAATTTACACTTGGAAGATCTTTGATAAAACAAACTTTGCCCGTCATTGTTTCTTTGTCAATTTGGTAAATATTCTAACCGGCAGAAACGGTTTGTGAAATAAATTCTGATAACTACCAACTTATGTCTGAGAATGATACCAAATTTAAAGAAACTTGCGGAAAACTGAGTTGAATTATCTATGGCTCAACACAAGTAAATGCAATAAACTCCCCCCAATTAACGGCAACTTTCCATTCGATGTGCCGCTATCGTGGGTTTTCCGTTGTCCAGGAAGTTTTCTTCATACATTTATTACGTAAAGTGAGGACAGTAAAATTACTTCTAATATTCGCACAAAGCCAGCAATTAAGAGAAGGTCGATGTAAAGATGACATTACATCGACCCCAGTGTTCAAATGACATCTTGTTGTCCTCGAAAGAATGAAAAGCAATTTCGACCTCGGTGGCATTTGAACTCAGAATGTAAAGAGCCAGAAGGAATGCTTCTTAGCAGTTTGCCCGATAAGCTAAAGATTCTGCCACCTAGCCGCTTACAATAACAATCCTTTCTACCATAGGCACAAGGCCTGGATTTTGTGGGGAGGGGGACAGTCGATCATATTGACCCCAAGTACTCAACTGGTACTTAATTTATCGACCCCGAAAGGAGGAAAGGCAAAATCGACTTAGGCAGAATTTGAACTCAGAACGTAATGGCGGGCGAAATACTGCCAAGAATGCGCTAAGTAGGGCAACGTGGGTGGGAAGGGGAAGGTTGAGGGTGATGATTAATTTTTCTTTAAATGAAAGGTTTTTCTAAATTCTAGAAGCAGATGTTTTCCGGCAGTTTTCTATTATTTTCGGAAGTTTATGGTTTAACAACGAAGTTTTACTGGCTTTGGTAATATTGTTTCGCTCTCTTCCTCTTTTCTGTTTAAGCAAACAAAATGTGTGAAGCTGACTGCTTGCTGTTTCTTAAATGGTAAAATGCACAAATGCACATATGGCATTAACAAGTGCACTTAGCTAATTACTAGTCTGTCTTCCAAGCATAAATATGTATGCAAAAACGTATGTGTGTGTATATGTTTCGCATATGCTCTTTGCTGCTTTGCGCAGTTGCTTTCAGAAACACGTACACACGCTACCACACACACACTGAGACGTTTTCGTGTTCGTACGATTCGTCACTGTGTGTGATCTTCTGGGGTCAAGTTCGAGGACGTTTCCTTTTTTTTTTCTCTGTAGATGTTTTGACAATAATTAATTTCAACAAAACACAGAGTTTATCTCTCTAATGAGGTTTAAAGCTATCACAATATTAAACGCAGGTTTCAATTATGATATCAAATGCTGTTTCCCAACTGAACATTTATTTAATCAAGGTGTCGTCAGAGAGCTGTGTGTAAAGTTACTTCGTGCGAGCACCGTTGGATTGTGGTAAGCCCTTAGTATACAAAAACTGGAATGCAGGTTCGATTCTCGGTTGGGGAATTCGATTCCATTTACTCTTTCTGATTACGGTTTCTATCCTTAGTCACTCGGTTTAACAATTCCACCCGACCCTGGGGTGCCTTTAGTGGAGTCCACTCTATTGCGATTAATTGGTTAGGTTCCTGGATCCTCTCTTCTACCTCTGAGTCATTCAAAATTAATAGAATAGTTCGTTTTAGGAACGGTGAATCTTGAAGCAAATAAAGCCATAAATAACAGCGTGTAAATATTAGGTTAAAAACCCTTTGGATAGAAAATAGGTCGAAGGCTGCTCGTGGGACTCGAACGTACATCGCTTGGTCCTATGACAGGCGTTCTACCATTGGATCGAAGCAATCCATCAAATTTCCTCGTTTATTTAAAAATCTTCATTCTTACGAGCGAGAATTCTAAGTCGTTGACGTCATCGGAATTTAGAAACGCGAAATCTTTTGAAATTTGCAGGGGGAAGATCGAAAGTAAAATGAGATTGTGTGATGTTCATGCCCTTCTCTAGGACATGAAAGAAGAAAGTGAAGTAAAATAGTTGCAACTGGGAATCGATACCATATCATCAGATTATTAAGCGGAAGTCGATCGTGTACTCTACTTTCTTGAGTACGGATTCTTCAGAAGTTAACAGTAAGTTAGTCTCGTTTCCTTGTTTGCTTTTATTCCTCCGACTCCAACCGTAACAGTAATTTGAAATACGGTCTGAAGTGCACAGATGGGGGTGATGTTGGGGACGGTAGTGATGATGGTGGTGGGGCCGCGGGGTGGGAGGGAATGATGAATAGAATCCATTAATAGCAGGCATTTTTTTTTATATAAAAAAAGTCAAATCGTAAACAAAACAATGTGTATGTATATATACATGTCTGTATGTGTATGTGTATATACGTATTTTTATATATATATATACGCGTATATTTCCCTGTTTTTCTCTCTCT
>NC_068988.1:1858125-1860451 GCF_001194135.2 Octopus bimaculoides
TGGGATGAGAGGAAAGGAGCGAAGGGTGGGTGTGCACATGATGAGTGAGGCAGCAGAAAGATCCTCTTACTGGTTGGTCATGGAGCAACAGAGAGGAGTGAAGGCAGGAAGGAGTTGAGGAGCAGGGATTTGGCCGCCACGTCTGCTGACCCCCCGATGGGGGAGGGTGTTACGGTTCAGGGTCGAAACACCTGATGATTGTTGGCTGCCACCTGACGACATCAGTTCCTCTTGTCCAAAGCTCCATTCGACCTCGGCGGAATTTGAACCCAGATCGTAAAGAAGCTGAAGAAACGCCGTGCAGCATTTCGTCCATCGTGCTAACGGTTCTGCCAGCTCGCTGCCCTTACTGTTAGAATGTTTTTGCTTGGAGTCGTTCTTCCCCATTCTGAAAGATTATAAATGGTAATTAGAACGAGCTTACAGCATGCTAGACATAGCAGGAGCCTTTTGGCAGAAGGCTATCAAGTTGACTGTAGAAGTAGCGGAGGGGTTGTCTCGAGGTAGCTGTGGATTAGAAAGTGCGTGACTTAGAGGGGTGGTGCTACCTAGGGTGTTGATAACTGGGTATGTTGGGGGCTTGGTTATTATGGCCGAGTCACCCGAGTAAGGATGTCTGTTGTTGAAAGACCCGAAACACCTAATGACCTCAGGAAATAACGCTGACGATGTGTCCAGCTGCATCACAGGATGTGGTAGGAAACAAAAACTGACTTATATTGCATTGCTATGTAAGTGTGTGTGTGTGTGTGTGTGTGTGTGTGTGTGTGTGTGTGTGTGTGTGTGTGTGTGTGTGTGTATGTGCTTGCGTGTGTATGATTATCTATCTATCTATCTATCTATCTATCTATCTATCTATCTATCTATCTATCTGTCTGTCTGTCTGTCTGTCTGTCCAAATGCATTTGTATGTATATACAGCTGGTTGGCTGGTTGGCTGGTTGGCTGGTTAAGTGGAGGGATGGCGCAGTCCCGGAACTTGACACAGCTGGAACTCGATCCAACAGAGCGATAAGCGTTATTTACTCCACGGTGTAACTGCACGAACGAACACTTTTCTACCGTTAGCTTTTTAGAGTGGCCACAGCTGTATTTTGACAAGTTATACCAATATGGGGGCACTGAACGACTATGGCGATCCAAATATGACCACCATTCCATTATACGTGCTTAATGTTATTACTGATTCACTGACGGACAATATTCATTGACCTCTTAAGGCGGCGAGTTGGCAGAAACGTTAGCACGCCGGGCGAAATGCTTAGCGGTATTTCGTCTGTCTTTATGTTCTGAGTTCAAATTCTGCCGAGGTCGACTTTGCCTTTCATCCTTTCGGCGTCGATAAATTAAGTACCAGTTGCTTACTGGAGTCGATCTAATCGACTGGCCTCCTCCCACAAAATTTCGGGCCTTGTGCCTAGAGTAGAAAAGGATATTTATTGACCTCTTCTTACTTTTGTAGACTTTCTGGGAAATAAATTCTTGGTGTGTTTGAAGAATATTTACAACCTATGCCTTTGTATGTGTGTGTGTGTGTGTGTGTGTAAATGTATGTATAAATATGTGTGTGTGTATATTTTTTAAGTATAATTTTTAAGTGTGAAACTCGAAGTAGATAAAGCTATAAATGATAGTGTGTGGGGTCAAAACCCCCTTTGGGTAGGAAAAATCGAAGGCTGCTCGTGGGTGGCGTTCTACTATTCGACAAAACAATCCTTCGAATTTGTCTGTTCATTGTAGAAACTTTGTTCTTGCCAGCGGGAATTATTTCACGTTCTCTCGAAGTTTCTAAATTGTTATGAGGTAAATATTGATATTATTATATCACTTGAACGTTAACTGTGATTATGCAGGACATTGAGTCAGTGTTGTGACCTTATTTCCTCGGGTTTAGCGCTACTTCCTCGCGTTCCGTGCCATCCTTTCCTACAACCTCCGTAAATATTCTTAAGCGTGCCATCATTTATTGTACAACACAATTGGACACTCTGCCAATTTTCTCAATAGAAACCTCGTTTATTACGCTCTGATTAATGCGGCCACTATTTTTCGCACACTTACCTTCTCACTGCTTTCAAACAGAACAGGTTTAATTGTAATCCTTAAATCCAGTTCATGAGAATTAGGAAAGCTTTTTCAAGTGCTCTTCCATTCTCACAGATTATGTCCGTCCAGTTTATTGCTGTCATAGATCCGTATCTATTATTAAGACTGACTCGTTGATACGGGTCGGTGTTCTATTTATTAGACTGACGTGGCATTCGGTATGCGTTACAAATTGCCACTTGTTTCACCCTCTCCCTCGCTCCCTCCCTCCCTCGCTCCC
>NC_068988.1:1861541-1869219 GCF_001194135.2 Octopus bimaculoides
ACATGTTTACTGATTTCTGCCATTGGGCTGCGGCCATGCTGGAGCACTACCTCGAACCGTTTCAGTCGAACAAATGGATTCCAGTTCTTATTTATTAAATCTACCACTGATTCTATCAGTTATTTTTACCAAACTGCAACACCATGGGTGCCTTTAGCGGAGTCCACTCGGTTAGAAGTATTCAGGACAAGTCTTCAGTCTCAGCATACCTCTCTATCCTCCCTTTAGTCTCAGGGACCCTGCAAAGGGTCACGACGGGTCATGGGCAATCCTTCTCAGTGTATCAATCCCGCAAGCGTGAAAAGTAGAGTTGCCTCTGGTGAGGGATATTTGAACCGAGAATGTTGTGATACTGATTCAGTTTCGATTCTTGCCCGTGTCACTTTCTAAGACCCTTACAAGTGGACTGAACGCCGTACGACATTCCCATCTGCTTCTTCAAAACCAGCCTGAACAACTGAAATATAATAATCTAGCATTTCTCTTGAACGTACCGAACGTGTCATGTCCTCCGTTTATTATCTTCAAGTCTCGGCTCCAACGCCCACTTCACTATCAAACTCAACCCTATTAGTAAACGTCTCTTATCACTGGAGGTGTGTAGCAGCTGGTCCGAGGTGAGACGAGGCAACCTGACGGCCGCATTAATGGTTGCACCTTGGTTCATATCCTCCTACGGCACCACCCTTCCCCCCACCCCTACCACTGCATGAGCATGACTCACCTTTTCACACATTGCTATACATTTGTGGTTTCCTAACACCCCCACTCCCCCGACACTGTCCCTCACTCTCTCTTTCTCTCCTCTCAGTCCCCTCCCTCTCTCTTCTAACTTACGCTCCCCCCCAGCTCTCTCTCTCTCTTTTTCTCCTTCTTCAGGTCTCCCCCTCTCTCTCTCTCTCTCACAGACACTCCCTTTCATGAGCTCCTCTTTCTCTCTCTCCCTCACTCTCTCACACTCCCTCTCACGAACTCATTTTTCTCACTCTTTCCAGTACTCTTCCTTTCTCTATAGCTCCCTCTCTCTCACCAACCCTCTCTCCAGGTCCATCGCCTGCTCTCTCTTTCTCTATCTCTCCAACTCTTGTCTCTGTCTCTGTAGCCCTGTCTCTCCCTCTCTCTCCTCCTTCTCCCTTCTCCCTTCTTTTCTCCCCTTCTCTCTCCCACTTTCCCAATTCTCTCTCCCTCTCCCCCTCTCTCCCTCTCCCCCTCTCTCCAAAAACATTTTATAATTAATGGTTCCTTATTTTGGGGACAAGAGTAACAAATTTTTGAAGGGAGAGGATTAGTAAATTACATCAACCTCAGAACATGACTGGTATATTCTTTTATCGACATCGAAGGAATGAAAGGCAGAGTTGACCTCGCCGGGATTTGAACTCAGGACGCAAAGCGAAGGAATAACTGCCGCAAAACATTTTGTTCAACGCTCTAATAATTCTGCCAATCCATTGTCCCCACTTCACGTGGACTCGTTATACAAATATGAATTAGGCGCAGGCGTGGCTGTGTAGTAAGAAGTTTGCTTCCCAACCACATGGTTTCAAGTTCAGTCCCACTGCATGGCACTTCGGGCAAGTGTCTTCTACTCTAACCTCGGGCCGACCAAAGACTTGTGAATGGATTCCTTGTGATGGAAACTGAAAGAAGCCTGTCGTATATATCTATGTGTGTATAGGCGTGTTTGTATCTGTTGCCTTCACTTCTTGACAATCGCTGTTAGTTTATTTACGCCCCTGTGACCTAGTGATTCGGCAAAACCGACTGATAGAATAAATATCAGACGTAAAACAGATATGAGTATGGGTTCGATTCATTCGACTAAAATCCTTCAAGGCGGTGCCCCAGCATGGCCGCAGTCCAACGATTGAAAGAAGTAAAAGATAAAAGTACAAAATAAATTAACAAATACTTGATTGTGTTCTTGTGAATGAACGTCCTGTTGTTGTTGTTGTTGTTGTTTAGTTTTTGTTGAGCTCTAAATTAATTAGACCGCGTGATCAGAAACGTTCCAGCCATGACTAATCCGTCTATTTTTTTTAGCAGGTCAGACGACCGCCTTTAAAACTTCCTTTCTGGCTCAAGATGGCTGACCGAGTTCTGATAAAGCTTTATTCATATTTTACTTCTTGTTTGTAGTAGTAGTAGGAGTAGTACAGGCGGTGGTGGTGGCCATATCCACTAACAAGGCGCACCTGTCTTTTCCCTTCATCTATTATCTTTTAAGTTTAAACTTGTTTCAGTCATTAGACTGCGGCCACGCTGGGACACCACTTTGAAGGGTTTCAGTCGAACAGATCGACCCCAGGAGATTGTGTATTTTTTTAAAGTCTGGTACATTATCAGTCTCTTTTACCGAAGTGCTACGTTACATGGACGTAAACAAACAAACACTGGGGGCTAAGCAGTGGGAGTGGATAACAAACACGGACACACACTCAAATGCACGCATGTACACATGCACAAACGCACACACTTTTATGTATGACGGGATTTCTCACAGTTTCCAACTACGAAATCCTTTCACAAGGCTTCGGTCGGTGAAATAGTAGAAGACTTTTGCCCAAGTTGCCGCGCAGTGAGATCGAACCCAAAACCAAATCGTTGCCTGTGTCTATATATCTCTGAGACCTCTAATAAACAGGTGGTGGTGGTGCCGCTGGATTGGAGATGAACCGCTTTGATATTTTTGTCTTTCTCGAAACACGTAAAACAGGACAAACTCTGTTTTAACATTTAAAGTTATGAACTAAGAAATTTTAATTAAAATGACATTCGTAATGAGGAAAAAGTATAATTAACTTAATGGATAATTATGGTAAAAAAAAAAAAGACAAGGGAGATAATTATGATAATGATTGTTTCTCCTCGCCAGGGGTGTAGTTTTTAATAAATTAGAATTTTGGGGTTCTCTACATTATGTTTGTATGAACTTTACCATGTGGTTCTTATGCAAAAAGCGTTCCTTGGTATTTTCCGATGGTTCCTAAGACGAGGCAACCAATTACAGACAATAACCGCGATCGAGTTTCAGATTCTGTGTGCTGAAAAATTTCTTTTAACTATGGATGTACGTACATACATGATGGCCGTCCACTCGTGACCAAAGAAGACCATTTCCGACCTTCAGGAGCATTGTGCGCTCTAGCACTAACTTATATTTTGCATTTGCGGCTCCGTTGGTGGCTAATGAGCCCAGCTGTTGACAAGCATACACGACTGCAAACATTGCAAACCAAGCTCTCCCCATTCACCACACCCGCCCATACATACATACATACATACATACATACATACATACATACATACATACATACATACATACATACATACATACATACATACATACTTGCATGCATGAATGAATGATGGCTGCCTCATCTTGCCAGAGGACAGTTGCCTCACATTTAGCCTCATTTGTTCTGATTTACTTTCATCCTTGCACGTTCGCAGATACGATTTTTTTACGTCGCCGTGCATCCATCGCCATAGGACTTTATAAAATACAAAACAGATGAAGATATGAAATGCTAGGGGGACATCTGTTCGTCTCTGGATTTAAGTGACAAAAGCTCGTACAACACTTTTGCCTTTCTTTCTCGGCTGCCATAGTAGGTTCCAGTGACAAGAATCGCTATATCACTGGTTCTATTTTGACTGCAAAATATCTTTTCCCAACGGTTTTGTTAAGAATAACGGGAGCCTCTTCTATCCCTGGGAAATCTATTTAACCCATAAATGGGATCCTAACAAGTACGACTGTTCTGGATCAGAACGGATCTGGGAATTATGGTAATAAAGGAGTGATTTTACGCTCCCCACAACTTCAGAACTCCCGTACTGGAGCCTCACTGACGGATGCAATTTAATGATGTACCCAGGACATACATACATGTATGTATGTATGCATACTTATATAAATACACATATACACACTTACGTATACATACATTCATACATACATACACAACCCGATCATCTATAACGGATTAATGGTGGGGATGGTGGGGAATCCCCAGGACCAACTTAATTTTTTCTTAAGTGATCGAAGAAGTTCTAGTTGAAGATGCAGCTTTAATTAATGTTTGTAACACCATGCATGCCGTTTGTAATTATGCAGATGCACTCCCTGCAATGTATCCATTTAAAAGTCTTTCAGAAAGCATTTCCTATCAGTGCTGGAAATAAAGGAATAAAAACTAACAGAATACGAAAGAAAATCGACAAAAAGAAACAAGCAAAACAGAAAATTTCTACTTTATTACAAAATTTCGGCTTTAAAATGCCCTAATCAAGAAAAATATAAGGGGTTGAAATTAGCCCTGAACTGTACGTGGATGGAATTAGTGGGGAGTGACATGGGTAGGTTGGTGGTGAGATATAAACCAATCAAAGTCGAGCAATTCTTGTTGATGGTGAAACTTAAATTTTTTAATAAGTCTCCACATTCATCTTTCTCTCTTTCCGTTTTTTATCAGCGCTCGGCATTGTTTGTAATTTGAGTTTCTGGAAGAGATCAAGTTCAAATTGACTGAAATTTCATTTAAATTCTTTCTCAAATTCTCGGTTTTTTTCTTACAAAGCCTTAGGTTAAAAATAACAATAAAACTTCCGTTGCTGTTTATTATATTATTTAGTTTTCTCTCAACAGAGTAACACTCTACACACAGCAACACTCAACATGCACAGAACCACCATATTCTCATAAAATCTATTGTTTATACATCAAGTACAGAGAAGCCAGTTAGAGTTCATAGCAGGCACATCCGGCTTTCGTGTGAATTTCTAGATTTTGTTTGTTTAGTTTGTTCATACATGTTTATCAACGAATGGTGAATCTGTTAAACGAGAAAATAGTGTGTGTGTGTGTGTGTGTGTGTATGTGTGTCTGAGAGAGAGAGAGAGAGAGAGAGAGAGAGAGTCTGTGTGATGATGGTGGTAGGTGTAGGGGGAGCCAACAATGTTTTTCGCGAATTAGATCCGATCTTGTTTTTGTAGTAAAATTTATGCATTTATATTTTATGAATTGATAAAATTCGATGAAATATTGAGGCCTGACCGCCTCCAGATGTTGCTGTGTTTCATAAATGTTCTGTAGTCTAATATTATGTTGAGTGGCTCCTCTTCTATCAAATTTCCACTGAATTTTTCGGTGTCTCCTCGTTGCTGTTTCCTACTCCATTTCTCCATCGCCCTGTATAAAGTATTTCAATGAATGACTTGTTTCGCGGCCGACAACACCAACCGCCATCTTGTAAACATTGAAACAATCTAAGACTACCTACTTAGATGATAAATCGCTTGTTCTGCTTTCAGAGATCAATATATGATCAGCTGTATAGCAGTAGGTGCGCTTGATATTATTCTCACGTAGACCCAGATCGAACAGATATATACGTATGTGTGTGTGTGTGTGTGTGTGACTAAAACTATTCCAGCTGTGACCATTCTCCATTTTTCTCCACGTGTGATTTGAAGGAGACTTGAGTACTATTTCTAGCAGATGGAGCGATGGCACAAAAGCACCTCCTTTGGCTCATATATTGGTAAGTTGTGACATGAAGCATAAAGTACCATTTCGTGTAGAACCCTCATTAGTGGAGAGAGAGAGAGAAAGAGAGAGAGAGAGAGAGAGAGGTGGGGAACATGAAGGGCACGAAACCTTGCTCTACTTTTCCTCATGGTGATATTTATAACTCTCATGCCATTCATTCCAAGGTAAGGGAACAGACAGACAAGCAGACCTCATTCTAGTGGTTACCGTCAGCGCCAATTTGTTGATGCTCAACCGCCATAGTAGCCTTTCTTTTTTTTCTGTTACTTCGAGTAAGGAATGCTGCCGTTTGTTTCAAGATACGGAAGTAGATTTTCTCTGTTCCTTGATCCGAATGGGTAGAGGTGTTCAAAGAAGCGATTTTTGAAGGTGTTTACTGTTACACACAAACACAAAATGATTTCAATCGTTGTACGTATTATGGTTACTTTATATAAGAGTTCTTGAAGAGGAGCAGGATCTCTTCAGTAGATATTTGGACAGTTGGACGGTTTTGACATTTACAGGTTTGTGATAGGATAGTGGCTGTATGGAGAAGTGCTTAGAGTTGCGCTGGTAGATTACAGAAACTATGTGTCCTGCCAATAACTAACCTTAACATGATGTAAGTTGAAGAGCTTATGGTATCTGTGTAAGAGGGAAAGAGATGTCTTATTAGTGTTAAGAAGTATTTAGTTATGTTCGTTGTGACTTCTGGAATGTGCAGTGTATTAATTCAGATTGCTTCCCTCCATGTTCTGCAATCTGGTAACCCCACACACGGCATACTACTATGCCAGGGAAGTAAGGAACACTTTTTAGGGCCGTTTAAGGTGTTGTGTTAGAGTTAGACCGGACGTTACAAGTGTATACATACATACGTACGTACATATATGATATATCGAGCAGAGGTCAGCAATGCCTGCGCAAAGTTTTAGGTCCAATAAAGCTTGGACAACACCTCATAGTCCCTCCCCACTCTATTGATGTTATCCAGAGAAAAGCCAGAGTGAGATGTCTGGTGCCAATATGTGTCTCAAGCTCAAGGGTGTGAGAGCACCATGATCTTAAGCATAAGCAAAAGACCCCCAAAATGTTCAACGCCATTCCCTGCAAATCTGGTTTTATATCAGAGTGACCTTCTCCTAGAGACATGCTTCAACAAGAGCTAAAAGGGTGCCTCACTCCCAGTGGTCTCCCGGTGGTCATCCAGCATGCTGGACACCATCCTGGAATTTCTGTGTGCCCGTGCTATTGCTAGGTGGTCGTAGAACCAGCACTAGGTTCATCCGGCATTTTAACAGGTCTTGTTTTTAGACCTGCTGGGTTTCCAGCAACCCTCCTCACCAGACTAGCCTGGCGGGGGTGCCAGTTTAGTCGCCGATAGCCCGACCATGCAACAGGTTGTACTGGGTTCCATGTTACCAGTAGCACATACATACATACATACATACATACATACATACAGACAGACACACTCACACATGTGTATGTGCATGTATATGTATGTGTATATATGAGTGTATATATATATAGTGTGTATGTGCTGATATGTATGTAAGCATGTAAAATCTGTGTGTATAAATATCTACGTGTCATCTCTTTATTTACATCTAACTCCTTTATGGAGTTGCGTAACTGTATCCCTCCGATTCCAATCATCCAACGGCTGTTATTAGCGTTGATAATGGTCGTGGTGGTGGTGATAATGATGCCGATGATGATAGATATGATAATAATACAACTATGATAATACCATTTCTGTTTAGAGGAGGCTGGTCGTAAATATATATGATGTTTATGTATATATAAACGTAGGTAGTGGTTGTGGGGGAGGTAAGATCGTTAACTAAATTACCACAATTGCGAATATAATAGCAATTACAACAACAATAGCAACAACAACAACAATGGCTATAAAGTTCGTGTTACAAATTGGAGATGATAATAAAACAAATATAAGAAAATTAAATAAAAACATACAGAACGACGCTGAAACAAAGATATAAACGATATATAAGTTATATCGTCTAGTGATAAAACAGCCCTCCCACATGCACATTATATATAATGTAATATAATATTATATATGATATGTGCGCGCGTGTGTGTGTGTGTGTGTGTGTGTGTGTGTGTGTGTAGATT
>NC_068988.1:1869229-1872948 GCF_001194135.2 Octopus bimaculoides
TGTGTGTGTGTGTGTGTGTGTGTGTGTGTGTGTGTGTGTAGATTACTGGACGTATTGAAGGAAGTGATGATATATAGTCAATAAGTTATCGCAGATTTTACTCAATTGTTTCGTAAATAAACACATTTGCGACGAATTGGAAAAAATAAAAGTTCGTATAATGAATAAGTCTGTTTCTACTGCAAGTTTCTCTTGTGTCGTATTCTTACAGCCGTCTGCGAATGAGTGTGTGGAAGGAAAAAAGTAGAGAGTCCGAAGCTGGCATGGAAGAAGAGTTCTAGTGTGTGTGTATGAGATAGTAATTTCTGGAACAGACAGAAACCATCTCCCTCTGTTCTCTCAGAGACCCTCAAGATATCCCTGGTTCAAAGCTGAATTAGGTTACTGTGATTGAAAGTAAATTAAGTTTACTGGACTTCACATCTGTTTCACCTTAAAACATAATTAACAGCTACCTGCCAGCAGACATGATTAATAGCTCGAAATATGTTGTTACCTTCAGTACCTATGGACACACACGTGCCCGCACACACACATACACGTAGCGTGTGTGTATATATATATAGTTGAAATTTATAGGAAAACAAAAGACGAAGACAGGTGTAGGAACAACAAGCAGGTGTATTAATTTAACGCTCGGGAAGAATGAAAAAGTCTTTTACGTTTCGAACCTACGCTTTTCGACAGAAAGGAATAAGAGGAATAAATGGGGAGAGAATAAAAAAAGAAAAAAAAAAAACGGGGAAAGAAATATTGTGTCGAGTTCAGCGGTTCAACATATGCGTGTATGTGCGTGTGACTGTATGCGAACCGTCCTGGTCTTGTGCCTGCTCTTTCATTCCTTCAGAATTGATAAACTAAAGTACCAGTGAAATAATGGGGTCGATGTAATTGACGAAACCCTTCTCTCAAAACTTCAGCCGTTGTGCCTAAATTAGAAACAACACTGCTTAGAGCAGTGCATTGGCAGAATCGTAAGCGAGCCGGACAAAATGCCGAGCAACATTTCTTCCGGCTGTTTACGTTCTAAGTTCACATCCTGCCGAAGTTGACTTTGCCTTTCGTTTTTTCGGGGTCAATAAAACAGAGTACCAGTCAAATACTGGGGTCGATGTAACCGACTAACCCCCTTTCCTTCTAAAATCGCTGGTCTTATGTCATCTTCCCGCACTCATCCAGTCCCCTGAGCCTTGTTGAGTTGTGGAGTGTGTCCCTTGTGAAGATTGCGATGCCGCCTTCTTCTGGCTGAGAAGGCCCGGCCATGTTTATCTGTCGGCTGGTTTTAGCGAAAGAAGTTGTGTGGTGGACCAGATTGAAGGGGTTTGAAGACAGACATGTTTCTCTTGGGCCGATTCCTCCCCAAATTTTTCAAGTTTCACTGAAAAGGAATTTGAGGGTGACGAGGGAAGTGTTGCTTTCCTGCAAATTTATTGAAAGGAGATTGAGAATGGTGAGTATGCTCTGAGTGAATGGGTCCCTTCTGAGCATGCGCCTGTAGATTGAAGGAGGAAAATAGGGATGGGGCTTTTACTCTAGTGGTCAGCATGTTCGTGGTTTTGTGGGGTTTCTTCGATCGACCTTTGGAAGTACCCCACACCACTTTTGGGGAATTGTTTCTTGTTTGATTTTTTTTGTTTCATTGTTTATTTTATTTTACCTAATCTCATGTAACCCACATTGCATTGTATCGTCCTGTACTCGATCTTTTTTGTAAACCTTTAAGAAAGCATTCTTCTTCTTCTTCTTCTTCTTCTTCTTCTTCTTCTTCTTCTTCTTCTTCTTCTTCTTCTTCTTCTTCTTCTTCTTCTTCTTCTCATTATTATTATTCTCGTCGTCATCATCATCATCATCCGTCCATATCACAAGGATATAAAAAGAAATTACAAAAAACCGAAAAGAATATCATTTATGAAATACAACGCCTTTCTATGTAATACAAACGAATCTCGGTGATTCGAAAAAGAATTAAGATTACACACACACACACACACACACACATCGTTCACTTCTCTCCTGTGTGTGTGTGTGTGTGTGTGTGCATCACCGCGTGCGTGCGTGTACATAGTGGGTGCGCCAGACAGCTGAGCGTAAAGTAAGGAATACCAAACACCAAGCCGCACTCCCTCGAACTTACGCTGCCTTTTGCCAGTAAAACCGCACACACTTTCCTCGAGATACAGCAAAGAAAAATGTCGTACAGCAGAACCACCCTCAGCCCTCGATTTCGGTCCTATGAAAATGGCTGCCTGCCAGGATCGATGGTCTTTGCCTCTGCCACCCTCTACGTCTGCGATGAAAGCCCTGTGACGAGCTCCTAGGAAGACCCTCAGACGTAGCATTCCAGGATGAGGTAGGGCTCACATGGTCACATGGTTCTCCCGAGTATTGCCGGATATAAACTGCCCTTGTTTCATCACTCAAGGCTTGGACCTGATGTCCTCGTGCCTCACGCGTCTATTGAGCTGAACGTCGATAACCCTCGTTTTACTAGTCCATTAGCCCACTGGTGTTGTCCTGAGCATGCTGGACGAATTTGGCCGTTTTGGCGACGTTTGACCACTGAAAATAGTTCTTATGATACCTCTTCGTCAGACGCATCCAGCACGCCTCCGGCCCTCAATGTGGAGGACCTGGCCATATTTAAGAAACTGAAAAGTTACTGCGTTTGACGACTGTGATTGGGACCACAGCGTACCTTTCTATTTTCTATGTCAGATTCGAACCAGCCACATTATTAATGTTGTCGATACGTCTGACACACACACACACACACACACACACACACACACACACACACACACACACACACACACACACACACACACAGTTGAGAAGTTTGCTTCACAACCACATGGTTTCGGCTTTCGTCTCATTGCCCGGTACTTTGAGCAAGTGTCTTCTACTATAGCCATAGCCCCGGGTCGACCAATAACCTGTGAGCGAATCTGGTAGTCGGAAACGATGTGGAAGCCTTTCGTATACACCCCCCCACACACACGTGTGTGTGTGAGCGTGCGTCTTCGTGTTTATTCTCCAACTGCTTGACAGCCAGCGATGCTGGTTTGTTTGCGTTCCACATAACATTAGCGATGCAACAAAACGGATTGACAGAATAGGTATCGGTGTCTATTCATTCGACCAAACCCTTCTAGGCGGTGCTCCAGCATGGCCGCAGTCTGATGACTGAAACCACTAAAAAAATATATAGTTATGTATGTGCGTGTGTATGTACCTGTGTGTGCCTGCGTAGGACTGGGCGTGAGTGCGTGCATATGTGCGCGTGCTCGGGTGCGTGTGTGTTCTAAGAATCAACGTGTTGAAAGACGAACGTTTTCTACCGCTTTTTACTAAAGAAGAACCGTTTTAGAAATGCAGTCACGTGAATGTCCGCGCATGCGTGAACGCAATGTACATGCAGTGAACAACGTTCGCAATTCTAAATTTCTTAATAATCACTGTGTTGATATTTTTCTCTGTTAAATTTTCATATTTGCAAACGTCATCTCCTAACAAACCATATTTTCATTAATTTATATGAAGCTTTAAATACATTTGTGGCTTAGTGTTTGTTTTTATTATCAATTTGCCCTCCAGAAATATTAAGAGTGGGGGGCAGGGGGGCAGAATGACAAAAATAATGGCAAGAAATATAAAAAAGATAGTAACATTGTTAGAGTTGTCTTGCATTTAAGTTTCACCGTAGTTATCTCCCTTATTAG
>NC_068988.1:1873217-1877505 GCF_001194135.2 Octopus bimaculoides
GTGACTGTGGCAGAAATGGTTCAGAGTGAATGTCCCTACACTAAACCTGTGCCTGTATATTGGAGAGCAGGAGAGAGGGATCAGAATTTTGGTGGTCAGGGTAGTCGTGGATCTGTGGGGCTCCTTGATTGACCCTAGTTAGAATTTCTCCTTTAATCAGGAGGGTTACATCATTCATGTTATCACTTAGGATCCAGACTGTTATTGCATTTCACTCTCTTTTCCATGTCTTTCTCACCCATCCTTTTTCTTAAGCCCCACAAAAATTGTCGTCTGCCTTTGTGATTTCCCTCTCATCTATGTCCCTGTGGCTAATAAAAAGACATTATTATTGTTACTATTTTTATTATTATTATTATTATTATTATTATTTGAAGCATAAATAGAAGAGTGCCATTGTTATCAAGTGAATGATATTTCGACATCTTGTGTGTCTTCCACAGGTTCAAAAAATAAACTTGTCAATCTACTTCATTTTTGGTTAATATATATATGTAGTCACTCTTCTATTTTTGCCTCTATATCTTCTGGAGGGAGTACCTCAGTCCTATAAAAATATTAACCAAAAATGAAGTAGATTGACAAGTTAATTTTTTGAACCTGTGGAAGACACACAAGATGTGGAAATATTGTTCACTTGATAACAATGGCACTCTTCTAGTTTTGTTTCTATATCTTCTGGAGGAGTTACCTCAGTCCTATATTATTATTATTATTATTATTATTATTATTATTTCTATGAGCTGTACGAAGTTTCACCTAGAGACCTCAAGTAACAGCAAGTTGGATTTTTTACTATGGATATTATTTATGATTAGCAATAATATATTGTAGGGAAAAGAAACCACAATCCAAGGATTAAAGCACCTATTACATTGTCAGAGTTGTTGGTATTAGGAAGGGCATCCAGCTGTAGAAAACGATACCAAATCAGACTGGAGTCTGGTGCAGCCCCTCAGCTTACCAGCTCTGGTCAGACTGTCCAACCCATGCCAGCATGGACAATGGATGTTCAAATGACGATGATGATGATGATTTAGTGTCAGTCTACCAGATCCGAGCACAAGGTTTTGGTTGGCCCAGGACTGTAGTAGAAGACACTTCCCTAGTGTTCTATGCGGCAGGACTGGACCTCCAAAACATGTTGGCAAGTGAACTAATTAAATTAACCACATAGACACTGCTGCTTTGCCTAGGTACAGCCATATCTAAACACAGCACCCCCTCCATACACATATACATGCATTCACTGAAACAACCTGACATTGTGGAAACAATCCCTGCTAACCTCACCAAAACATTCCACCTGCACCTCTTGTTTCTCCTTTTGTTGTGTGAGTCTCTCCTTGTCAGTGAACCTGTCATAGAACTATTATTGTGTATGAAGAAGGATGAGTGAAATGCACTGCTTAGTGCTGAGTCAATGCTAGTGTATTTCTGGGTTTGTTTAGATCTACAAAAGACAGTTGAACAACTGTAGAAGCAGTGAAATTTGAGTAAAACAAAAAATAAATAAAATGGGAAGAAAAAAATTATAGACAATGGAAAAGACATTTGTTTAAATTTGATAAAAAACTGAATTATTTATTATTTAAGAATATTTGAAATTTATTTAACCTTTTCTGTTTTTTTTTCTTTCTATTTTACAGGCAGTTTTTAACACAAACAATAACATATCACTGTTGGTTAGCATATGGAGGATAAATTCTCTAAAAGGTGAATTCTATGTGTTTTTTCTTCTATTTTAATTTGTTTTGTTTAAATGATATGGTTGGCTGAGTTCTTAGTGTCACAGTTGACCAGTTGAGAGTGCGGTGGCTTGTATCATGTCGCTGACCCTGTTCTGTCTGGAATCAAGACTCTGTGTCACTGAAAGAATGAGGTTGTCTGGCTTTAAGTTGTTGTTGTTGTTGTTGTGCCAAAGTGAAGGTACATGGCTTAGTGGTTCGGGCATTTGGCTCACAATTGTAAAGTTGTGAGTTCAATTCCCAATGACACATTGTGTCCTTGAACAAGGCACTTTATTTCACATTGCTCCTGACAAAAATGAGTGGTACCTGTAATTCAAAAGGGCCAACCTTGTCACTTTGTGTGTCATACCGAATGACCCCGAGAACTTCATCAATGACATGCGTGTCTGTGGAGTACACAGCCACTTACATGTTCATTTTATGAGCAGGCTGTTCTGTTGATCAAAACCACTGGAACCCTTGTCGTCATAATGATAATAATAATAATAATAATGATTGTGTATAGTGCTCAGGTCCACTACAACTCGTTAAAGGTAAATAGAATTATGTACAAAAGTCAGGAAAGTGAAGAGTGTAAGAGTCATGATATACAGGTGTGCATACGTATGGAGGTGGGGGGGGCATCAGGTGTAGTGTTGGGGAATTTCAGGAAGCATGGAGGTTTTAAAGGATGCAATGTCTCACCAGCTTACAACTGATGCAGGTAATTTGTTCCATGCCTCAGCAACCCTGAGTGTGAAAAAATGTTTCTGAAAGTCATGGGAGCTGTGCTATTTTCTGACTTTGTAGGCTTGCCCACATGTGTTAGAGACATGGAGCTCAAAAAGGTGCTCAAGGTGGTTGTTGGCATGATGGAATGTCAGTTACCCAAAGCCAGTCTCTGGTTGGATAATTTTAAAAAGACTCAGGTATTTGATAATGAATAATCAAGTGTAACTTTCAGGTGTATTGTTGTTAGTGCTGCCACCTAGCTAAGTATGGTACCTACCATCCTGCACACACACACCAGCATAAAGTAAGGAATTATATGGAGACAATCTGATACCCTGTCTCCATTCATTGTCTTCTGTATCGCTGTCTCTGCCTGTAGATTGTAGTGAAGGTGACCAAGATGGACTTTGCCAGAACATAGCAGTTGCCTCCCTTCTCTTGTTATTGCCTTAACTTTTAGTTGGTAACACAAGTGATTGTTATTTAACCCCAGGTCAGCTCTAAACAAGCAGGCCTATGACCAAAACACATTCCTTCCATCCCTTTACCCACCTGTCTATTTGAGGTTCCATTAGACATTGTGCCTCTTGTTTTTCTAAGATGTGATTCGAAGGACATTTTACTGCCATTTGTCACATGGTGAGTGACCACATAAAAAATTCCTCATTGGTTTATAACACAAAGGTTATATATCATTGCAATAAACTGTGGCTGCCCTGTAAAACTGACCAATGGTTTGTTATGTGACAGTTTATCCAGGAAGAGGTTTGTCTCTCATCTCTTTTTAACGCCATTGGAATTGGATAGAAAGACTATCCTCACAGACCACAGACATCTCTGAAAATGCAGATGAGAAAAGAAAAACATTTCCCCCCTCTTCACCATCATCATTTAACGTGCTTGCATGGGTCAGGTTTACTGGGGCTAAATGACCTTATGTGGTCAGATGCAACCCTCACCTGTTTTTAGGCCATATAATGGTTCCTGGTGGTTGGACATGTTTTCACAGGAGAATGAAAGTGAGGGTCACTGGTTCTGTGACAGTGAAACTCCATTTTAACAAATGTGTGATGTATAGACAAGGACACACACACACATGATGGTTTTGGATCAGTTTTCATCTACCAAATCTACTCACAGGGCTTTGTTTGACCCAGGGCTATAGTAGAACTGCAAATCGCCAAAGTACCATGCTGTGGGACTGAACCTGAGAGCATATGGTTGGGAACTGAACGTCTACCGCACAGCCATAGTTTAGACATGATTACACTCTTTACTTTCTTGTTTCAGTCATTTAACTGTGGCCATGCTGGGGCAATGCCTTTAGTCGAACAATTCGACCCTAGCACTTATTCTTTGTAAGCCTAGCTGAACCGCTAAGTTACAGGGACGTAGACACACCAGTATCGGTTGTCAAGCGATATTGGGCGATGGGTGTACAAACAGACACACTGACATATACAAGCACACACATGCACACACACATACATATGGGCTTCTTTCAGTTTCTGTCTACCAAATCCACTCACAAGGCTATAATAGAAGACACTTGCCCAAGGTGCCATGCAGTGGGACTGAACCCGGAACCATGTGGTTGGGAAGCAAGCTACTTACCACACAGCCACTGTTGTTTAACTCTTGGAAGTGTTTAAGTGAAGGTTACGCTGTTCAATGTCACCTGTTTCTTCCACTTACGCTGCCCTGACCTATCTCAATGTTTGTTTTTTATCTGAACGTCTCTTGTTGACACAGATTACAAATCCATCAACCATACAAGAGTTTGTATTTATATAACGGTTTGACGTGTCAACATTGAAAATACAAAC
>NC_068988.1:1879625-1882948 GCF_001194135.2 Octopus bimaculoides
ATATATATATATATATATATAATGTATGTATATATATATATATATATATATAATGTATGTATATATATATATATATATATATTTATATATATATATATATGTTAGCGTCTATTCTACCCATGTGTATTTTGTATACGTCCATGTGTAAAGTGCATGGTCCAGTGGTTAGGATGTTGCACTCATGATCACTAGATCGTAGTTCAATTCCTGGACCAGGCAAGCACGTTGCATTCTTAAGAAAAACGCTTCATTTCCCATTGCTCCACTCCACTCCACCCAGCTGTAAATGGCTGCACCCTGCGACAGACTGGTCTTACAATCAGGGGGAGTGTTGGCCTGCTTGCCTTGCCAGTGGGGTGGTGTCACTCAAATGCTAAAACAATGTGAAGCGCATTGTGACCAGTGATGTATAACATCTGATAGCCTGGTTGATACTGAGATACCTGTCGGTCTGTCTAAAAAGTAAAAAAGTAATTAAAAAAAAAACTCCACGAACAAAAGGAAACAATGTCTGAAAGTATTGTAGAATTTATTGCAATTTTACTGTTCTTCATTTTGGTATAATTACCATTGGTAAGTTAGTGTAAGAGATCTTTGAAAATAGAAGACAGTAATGTTATTATCTTAATAAATCAGATTATTGGATTAGTTAAATAAGTCTTCATCAGAAGACTATGAACTACCAATTTTGGCACTTCTCTGTCTATTTAAGTACATCCATTCTGATGGCGGTGATGGTTGAGAAACCATCGTATGTGTAGCACACAGACAACTTTGTCAACTGATGTGGAATCTTGAATGTTGGTTCGCAGCAGAGTTGAATTTTGCATGTTTGGCATTCACCATTGGAACTGTGGCTAGTCTGGTCATTTATTTTTTCACCCTTTTGATATCAATCCACCTAAGACCAGTTCTGGTTCTGTGATACAAGCTTCCTGTTTTAAAACGATCAAATTAAAACTTGTCAATAAAAATTTTGTGCCAATTCTGTCTTCAGGTTTGCAGGGTTGTGGTCAAAGCTTTGGAATCAGGGTTAATATAAGGTCTGAGACACAGGAATTGTTGCAGAAATGATTGAAGAGACAAAAGGAAGAGACAAGGGTTGTGTGAGTGGTTGCACTGTTTGTAAGTCAGAAAGGGCAAAACCGTTGGCTCAGCCAGTCTCCAACATTGGAAAGGTGATGAGACGGATGAACATGGCTGTGTCTTTTATCACACTGACATATACACATGCCATATGCATTATAAACACACACACACACACACACACACACACACACACACACACACACTACATATAGACAGATGTACTCACATCATGCATGTAAGTGTACACAGATGTAGACACCATACATAAAGACACACACACATACACACACCATACATATTATAAGCATACGCAGACATACACACACAATACATATAAACATATACAGACATACATACGCGCACCATACATATACCCACACCACAAACATGAATAGGAGCTAATAAAACTGTTTTTCGCTAGCCAGAGCAGAGAAGTGTTTAACAAGACATTTATATTTGCTGTTGTTTCTCTGTTTCAGCTTTGACATTCTCATGCATAATCATTGGAGTGTTAGCTTTGCTCCATCAAGGAATCAAATTCTTGCTCATATACACAGAAGCTGAAGATATTCATAAACAATTGACGTAAGTTGTTTTTTTTCTCTCAATTTTTGCTTCCCTTGTTTTCATTTGCTTCTAGGGTTGATTGTACTGACTATTGTTTCCTCCCTCACCATACAAACATATCTTGGAGAACACAACTCATTGAGAAACAGCTGTACAGACATCTCCTGCCTGTTTCTACTGTTGCAAAGGAAAGGTGTTTGCAATTTGCAAGACATTACTGGTGAGCTAAACAAGGGTTGGCAAGTGACCTGCTGCCACGGATGCCAAAGCATGGCTGTACTTGAGTAGGCTGACCAAACACAAAGTATATAGATCAGTTTGCCAGAGATACTGGATGCCTCCCTGAACACCTCTCTCAGCTAATACAGGACTGAGATGGATGGGCATGTGTGGATTAAAAATATCTGAGCAAGTCCAGCCAGATGATTGTGGTGACCCCCACCCACTTCAAAATTGCTGGCTCTGTGCCTAAACCAGAAACCATTCTTTTATTTGTCAGAATCCTTCCATTGCTAATAAGGAGCTTACGAATGAGAAACCGTTTCTACTTCGGGCCTTGTTTTTCTATCTGAGGAGACAAACAGACCTGGAATAGAGAGGTCATGTCTTTGATGAGGTCATGATTGGCAAGGGAGGGACACAGATGCACCTGGCTGATTAATTGATTGATTGAACCATTAATCAAACAATTTGTTATTTGTATGATTTTCATAAAAAATAATATATGGAGCATTGATAAATGTCTTGATTATTATTTTGTTTCTTTATTGCAGGGAAGGTGGTCGAAGCAGAATTTTCACGAAGCGTCGAATATTACAGACTTTACTTCACATGATCAAAGTAGCAAATGGCTACATACTCATGCTTGTTGTTATGACTTTTAACACATGGATATTTGTGACAGTCGTCTGTGGTTTGACTGTCGGTTACTTCTGCTATGGTTGGTCTATACAGGACAATTCTTCACATAGACCTATCTCCAAGACAAAATCAAAGTCTAAAAGCAAAAACAGAGCCAATGCCAAAACAAACAAAGACAGAGGTCAGACAAATGGCCAAACGAACAACCCACCGCATCTGCTGAGCCGAAATGTCTTGTATCCTGGCGAACACATTAGTCATTTTATAACACTTCTAGATCAAGATTTAGATGTTACAGAAGTTTAACAAATAAAGAGATCGTTTTTTTAATGTTTTTTTCTAATTAATGTTTTGGTTTGATAATTTGATGTTTTGTATAGAAATGTTGGAAGTTAATTTTTGCAGGAAACACCATACAAATGGTCACTTGTGATTTCAACTGGATTATTCTAAGTGGATGAGACAAATCTTTAATTAGATACATCGTCATCATTGTCATATCATCATCAGCATTATTATCCTCTTCCTCCTCCTCTAAAGGACATGCTCAACTGGTTAAGGTCAAACAACTGACAAGCAAATCTGTGGTATTGAGCAGAATATTTGCTGTAGCCCATCTTTTATACTCCAATTCCGCCGAGGTCAACTTTGCTTTTCATCCTTTTGGAACCGATAAATTAAATACCAGTGAAACACTGGGGTCGATGTAATCGACTAGGCCCCTCCCCACGAAATTTCGGACTTTGTGCCTTTAGTAGAAGGGATTATTATTACCTCCGCCTTCACAAAGGCGTTGGTATTGTTTT
>NC_068988.1:1883616-1886059 GCF_001194135.2 Octopus bimaculoides
GATTATTCATTTTGACGATGCTTTCAACTTAAGAATTCTTCTGGAAATATATCAAGCATTGATGGCAGTTATGTGGACGTTTGTTGTTATAAATCAGTCGTTTTCTGTGACTACTACCTTGGCTCCACACACACACACACACACACACACATTGGCTTAAAATTTTGGCACAAGACCAGCAATTTCGAGGGCGGGGGTGAGTCAGTAATCAACTGCTGCTTATTTCATTGATTTTGAAGGGATGAAAGGCAGTCGACCATGACATGATTTGAACTCAAAACCTAAAATTGGGAAAAATGCTGCACTAATGATTTGGTCAGCTTGCTGCCTCTCACACACACACACACACACACACACACACACACTGTAGAAACGGTATGGGCAAATAATCAAAAACTTCGCTTCACATCACGAGGTCCTGGATTCGACCCAATTATCTGATATCTTGGGTGAATGTCATTTTCTATAACTTCGAGTCGACTAAATACCTTGTAAGTGAAACTGAGTGAATGGAAACTGTAAAGAAGCCCATCGGCTGGTTTGTACTTGTAAGTCAAAGATGAGTAAAATCTTGTTACTCTCTGTCACGTTGATTCTGCCCGAGAAGTATTTTAAGGGTACGCATTTTTGTGGAATACTCAACCTCTTAGGGACAGATGAATCAGTTGATCAAGTAATTGAGTTCACAGCGTTAAATAACGGAGATCCACACACACTCGTCTGTCTGTCTGTCCGCCTGTTCAGCTCAGGCTGTTTGTCGATTTCATAAGTAATAAAGCAAAATAAGAGTATCAGAGATACTCTGCTCCACACACAAAATGCAGGAGATTACTCTGAGTTTTTGCAATCTCTTCCATTGGCGATGCCTAAAGCCATCGCAATAACCTTTCCTGAGCATGTCTATACTCTAATAGAAATGTCTAATCTACATAGCAGGCCACAGGTTTCGGGAGAAGTGTGATAGGGTTCTCTATTTAGAAATATATTATCGATTCTGACGGACAGAGGAAACATAGAATGTCAACCCTTGACGGTTTTGAAAAGAACACAGAGGGACGTAACTAAATAACGAAGAGATTGAATTCCATGATCTTTGTTTACTCCTTATCAACCCGGCATTGACTGATTAATAATAAGAAATTCTAATATCAATCTAATTAAAAAAAAATTTTCAAGCATCAGTAATGAATAACTTTTGATATTATATGAGAGAAGGGGAGAGAGGGAGGTGGAGAGAGATTTGGCGGTGTCATAGTTTCTGCTGTTATCGACAACTCATTTTAATAAAACTTAGAAATCTGTCATTCAAATCGACAAAATAGCTATCCAAGGGCAATTACTCTTGCATTAAAGAAATTGTCTTCGGAAGAGTTATGTCTCTTACTTAAAATTTCGTTATTGCTAATGAGATTATCTCCCTTCGATATATCGACTTGTTTTTCGCCCGACCTCTTAGAGCTGATCATCCCGTTTGTTCTGGAATATTCTCTTTAGACTTAGATTCTACAATAAGTGACAAACGATTGCATAGAGCTAAATGCAAATCTAATCCGTTCAGAATTCCCACAAATACAAAAAAAGAAACATCGTAAGTTCATTATCATCACTGAGCACCGACCCCGGTTATGGTCGACAGAACAGAAACTTAATCTTATCAGTTTTACCGCCAGACAGGAACATACCAAATAGCAATCCTAGGTTGTTACACTGCAATATGTACATCTAATTATTGCCTGTCGTAATGTAATAGTCTAGGCTTCAGGCAAATGGAAAATATGGTCAGATCTGTTAAACTGTAGGTTGCACCTTATCATTCGACCGACTACTTCCATGCCATAAGTTTATTTGATCAAGGCTGACTGGGGCAACACAACAACGACAACAACCCGGAGTCGTTTTAATAGTATTATAGGCCCTCTAACAGAGCATTGAACCGAGGCCTCACGCGACCACAGCATACTTAGAATAACATTGAGCCACAAGAATCGTTAGTGTCAACCCTTTTGTTACTATATTTCTGTTGAAATATTCTTGCCGTTGTTTCAATTAATTTTTTAGATAATGAATAATTTAGTAAAATAATTCTATCATTACTAAGCTGGTAGAGATTGTTTGCCAACATAACATGACAGTCCTGGTTTTGGACGAATGCTGCTGTAATTTAGCCCCAGGAGACATCGTCTCCAGCTGGCTAAACGACACGATCTAAATTACAGCAACATTCGTCCTAAACCAGGACTGCAATGTTATGTCGGCAAACAATCTTCACTACAACTTTCTTTTAACATTGATTTCAAATTTTGGCACAAGGCCAGCAGTGGGTAAGTCGGTTACATCGACTCCAGTGCTCAGCTGGTATTTGTTTTATCAACCCCGAAACGGATGAAAAGCAAAGTCGACCTCGGCTGAATTTGGATTCAGAATGTCAAGACAGACGAAATGC
>NC_068988.1:1886119-1889669 GCF_001194135.2 Octopus bimaculoides
GCCACTAAGACCTTTGTCCGGTGCAGTAACGACCCTGCCAGCCCATTGCCTGGAATGTTCTTTTAATATTAAAATGCTGAATAAGGCGGCGAGCGGGCAGAAACGTTAGGACGCCGGGCGAAATGCTTTTGTTTGTCTTGACGTTCTGCGTTCAAATTCCACCGAGGTCGACTTTGCCTTTCATCCTGTCGGGGTCGATCAATTAAGTACCAGTTGCGTACTGGGGTCGATCTAATCGACTGGCCCCCTCCCCCAAAATTTCGGGCCTTGTGCCTAGAGTAGAAAAGAACATTAAAATGTTGAGTACAGCGGCGAGCTGGCAGAATCGTTAGCATACCAGCATTTCGTCTGTCTGTACGTTCTGAATCCAAACTCAGCGGAGGTCGACTTGGCCTTTCAGGGTCAATAAAATACATACCTGTTGAAAACTGGAGGTCGATGTAATCGAGTTACCCCTGTCCCCCCGAATCTGCTGGTGTTGTACCAGAATTTGAAGCCAATATTAAAGTGTTGAGTATCACAGTTGATATCCAATTGACTTTATCCCCATCCAACCAAATCTTTCGATTCTGTTTGTCAGAAACCAATACAAGCGTATAAGAGATCTTAATTTAAATTATTCTATGTCATTTAATTAATGAAACCGGATCATTTGTCTGTTTCTGAAGATAAACAACTTTACTGCAGTCTCCAATTGTGCCGTTCCAGAAATATTTGCTAGAAACAAGAGCCAAATTTCCCCCTAAATCTCACAATGTCGTCCTAGATATAGACACACATTTTTTTTCTCAGGCATTATCACTACTTTAATGTCAAGCTGCACGAATTGATCCAAGTAAAATAGGAAGTTGTGACCGTCATGCCTTTTTACACACAAATAGTTATGTAAACAAAAGAAAATAGCTTAACTGGAACTCGAAACTGCATCGCCGTTTGAAAGTGTTGAAAATCACACCTTGCCGTGTGATGGCATTGGAAATGTAGATGGCCAGAATACTTAAAATATAATTAGTTTATTTTTTGTTCCAGTTTCAGATTCCTCTGGAGTCGATAAAATAAATACCAGTAATACACTAAGGCCAATCTAGTGAACTTCACATTTATGTTTTTCTTCTTTTTACTTGCGTTTTATGAAAAAGAATTGTGACTGAGTTTGAGGCTATGATTGAAGCTGGCTGATAACTTTAACTGAATGTCTTAATACCATGTATATGACGACTATCAGAGTTGGCCCTAAGGATGAGTCCTTTCCCCGTTTTATATTTATCCTTAATCAGAACAAGAACAAGCTACTGGCTCTATCACCACAGTAGAATATGGAATAAACCAATATTAAATACATTTGTATTTGAAATAAGTAAATAAGTAAATCGTGGCACTCCGTCGGTTACGACGACGAGGGTTCCAGTTGATCCGATCAACGGAACAGCCTGCTTGTGAAATTAACGTGCAAGTGGCTGAGCACTCCACAGACACAGGGGGAGATTCAGCATGACACAGAGTGTGACAAGGCTGGCCCCTTAGAAATACAGGTACAGCAGAAACAGGAAGAAAGAGTGAGAGAAAGTTGCGGTGAAAGAGCACAGCAGGGTTCGCCACCACCCCCTGCTGGAACCTCGTGGAGCTTTAGGTGTTTTCGCTCAATAAACACTCACAACGCCCGGTCTGGGAATCGAAACCGCGATCCTATGATCCTTTGTCGCTTAACAGTGACAAAGCTGTCAGTAATGTTGCAAAACACAGACAGGCTGTGTATAGCTATTAATAATGAAAGCAGTTTTTGTAACGGTCTGACAAGGTTAAGGCCCTGCAATCTGTGTTTCGATGCCTGTTACTGATGATGCGAAAATACGTTGAAATCCCGTGATACAGTAGTCATACCACCAATGCTGATGAGATTCTTCTGCCGATATAATCTGTGCTTTTTTTGGCACTATTGGTCTCTACGAGATGATTTCTCAGCATCTCTAATGTAGTTCATGGTGTTTACACAACACATCCTATCTAAACTGGTTATACAAATTAATATATATATTTATGTGTGTGTGTGTGTGTGCGTGCGTGTGTGTGTGTGTGTGGTTGAAACTGTTTGAGTTACGGTACACCTGTGTCGCAAATGCTCATTGTGCAACCTCCATCCATGAGTCGGGGGTGAAGTGGGGGTTATTATTAACTAAGCAAGAAATCAATATGTTCAGTTCAATCGAGCTGGCAAGCGTTCTCTACAAGGCTGTAAGACTTCTCTAAACTGTGTGTGCGCGTGCGCGTATATATATATATATATATATATATATATATATATATATATGTGCATGTGCATGTGTGTATGTATGTATGCCGTCTCTTCTAACTTACAATTAGAGACAATCATGGAACCAAACAAATTAACAAATTAATTTAATTAACTAAATTAAAATATAAATTAACGAAACAAATTAAATCAATAATAAAATCGATATTTTATTTGATTATTTTTGTGGTGGGCGCCGTAATAGGGAGAGAGTTGTCAGCAAGTTGAGTTTCACTCATCAGATTAAGTTCCTTGTTGAAGCTGTGTTAATGTGTTTGGGAGAGGCATGAATGTCTCCAGCCTACTTTTTTTTTCTACTTGGAAAATGATAATGTAGTTAGTTAGGAGAAACCAATGTTATATTTGATTATAATATGTATCGTAGAGTAAGAGGTAAGCTCTCGATAAGCAGAGACCGCAGTCCTGTTTCGATTCTTGACTGGAAACCTCTCACTTCCTTTGTGTGACAAAACTGAATTATCCGAGCTTCGGATAATTCGGTTTAATTTCCCTGTTAAATCTAATCTTTGTGCTTAAAACACAGAAAAAAGGAAACGCCATTTCACCTACATATCTCACACCGAGTTAGCGACTTAGCATTCTATTCACCGAAATCGACTTCACTAATCTAATCCGCCAGGGATTCGATCAGTGGTATTAACAGATAAAGACCAAATTTATATTTAGTACATTCCTTTGCTAGATGTGAAATGGCTTAGTGGCTTAGCAGTAGACAGCGAGTTCAAAACCATTGCGAGTAACCCCCTATTATTGTTATTGTCATTTAACCCTAGGTCAGACTTAACTGAACAGATTTACAATCAAAGGCGTTCCAACCATGTACATTCCGCTTGTTTGTTTGTTTTTCAAGTATAAGTTATATTTAAGATCACATTATCTGGTGGGTACCTTAGCGCTTTATTTTTCTTTCTAAGGGTATTAGAGAGACTGGAGGGAGACCTGGCTGGTGAGCGGGCAGAATCGCTAGGACGCTGGGCAAAATGATTAGCGGCATTTCGTCTGTCTTTACGTTCTGAGTTCAAATTCCGCCGAGGTCGACTTTGTCATTCATCCTTTCGGGTTTCATAAAATAAGTACCAGTCGAGCATTGGGATCGATCTAATAGACTTAACCGCACCCCCGAAGCTGCTGGCCATGTACCAAAGTTTGAAACCATTATTATAATTATTCATGAGATTAGATCTCGTGTTTAATACTAAAAGCAAGACTATAGGAACCACTTGGCAATCACGTATACAA
>NC_068988.1:1889965-1890512 GCF_001194135.2 Octopus bimaculoides
CCCGACCCTTCACATAATTACGGCTGCCTATGTCAGAGGTCATCATAGCTATAACTGAATCTCTATTTCTGAAACAAATTGGTCTTGTTTGGGAAGCGAGGGAGAGATGAAGAGAGAAGAGGGGAAAGAAAAAGAGAGAGAGTGTGTATAAATGATTGAGAGAGTCAGCGAGAGAGATAGAGAGAGAGAGAGAGAGAGAGACGGAGAGAAAGAGAGAGACAGAAAGAGAGAAAGAGAGAGAGAGAGAAAGAAAGAGAGACAAAGGGACAGGCAGAGAAACAGAGAAAGAGAGAGGGAGAGACAGAGAGAAATACAGATAGACAGACAGAAAGAGAGGGAGAGAAAGAAAGAAAGAGAGAAATAGACAGAGAAACAGAGAGGAAGATCAAGAGAGTCTATGTGTGTGTGTGTATGTGTGTGTGTGTGTGTGTGTGAGAGAGACAGAGAGAGAGAGACTGATGTCGTGCAGCTCATTCATTTCTTGAGTCATGTAATGAAACTGAATCGGCCCCTGGGAGAAATCGAAACCAGATCGCTGACTGCATTC
>NC_068988.1:1892488-1894640 GCF_001194135.2 Octopus bimaculoides
TATATATATATATATGTAATATATATATAAATATAAACACACACACACATACACACCCATAAATATATGTATACAGACACGTGCGCACACACACGTGCGCACACACACGTGCACACACACACGTGCGCACACACACGTGCGTACACACACGTGCGCACACACACGTGCGCACACATACGTGCGCACACACACACATGTATATATACATAGAGTCGTACAATGTATAATAATGAAGCCAAAGCAAGCAATGGTATTTTGAATGCGTTTAATACCTACGTTTCAAATAATTGCGCAATATATATATAGAGGGAATTTCATCTCTTACGCAAGATCTCCCTCAGTTACGTCTTAATTCAAAATAGCATTACTTGGTTTCACTCCAATATATATATATATGCACATGCTTACATTCAGATATTCATAATCGTCCGAAAATTGGCTGCGAGAGACTCGCAGTAAAAACTTGAGAAGTTTTTCAGTTTCTATTGAATTATGTCCCTCTACTTTCGGTATTGAGCACACACTTTTCTCCTCTCGTTTTGTATCTATTTGTTTATTAACCTATACATACATACATACGTGTAAGTATAAATGCATGCATGCATACATACATACGTACATACATATTACATACATACATACATTCACATAGTAACATATGTACAACTACACAAACACGCGCGTACACACACATACGTACGCATTGTTTACTTAAACTGTAAAATCACAATCTATATCAAATATTTTAACTCCGACTTTGTTATTTTCTCCACTTCCTTTCAATATCGATATACATACATACATACATATGTGCGTGTATGTGTATATATATATATATATGCGTGTATGTGTATTCACTTCCTCACACACAGACATACATATATATATATACACTCTTAAAGTAAAAACAAAAACTAAAAGAAAACACACATTCATTCACATCACACAGGATAATCACTCTAATTTAAGATTTTTATTATCCTCCAGCTTCTAATGAAAATTCAGATAATACCAAACATTAAAAATAAAAAAGAAACAACAAAGTAGTAAAATTAATTAAAGCGAAATTGTTCAAAGCTAGATTTCTGGTTTACATCTTGGTGCATGTTAAAACAGTCGTGTAAGAGATTTAACAAGAGAACAGATAGTCTTCACTTTGATACAGACATCAGATCGTCTGCACTTTCATTTGTCTTGTCTTTCGTTTTCCGCCATTGCAATCTTTTTTTGGCTGAGTAAATCAGTGAATGTTGTTGTTTAGCGCCAGGTCAGTTGCGATTAAAAAGACTAATGATTAAAATATAGTCCAGCCGTGACTGTCTCGCTTTATTTCAGGCAACAAAGTTGTACCGTGGAAGTTTTTGTTGAGCACCAAGTTAATCCAGATCAAACAGATGTATAATGAAAAATAGTCCAACTATGACAGTCACATACTTTCAAGCATCTAGATTGGACCAACGAAATTATCCAAGTGTTCTGCCCTTCCTTTATTTCAGGTCAAAGTTTGTTTTTATTAATAAATACATGTTATTTCTATTAAGTTTCCAGTCCACCACATATAAATATCAGCGGCAAAAGATCAGCTTACAATTGTTCATGTGGCGAAACGTAACACACAGAAACCCATTTGGATTTTCTAGTGTTATTTTCAAAGAATTTGAAACAGAGCGTACAGACGTACGCATATTAATTTCTCTCTCTCACTCTATACATACATTCGTACATACATACATACGTACTTACAAACATGGATACATACACGCACGCATGTATACATACATGTATACATACATGCATACTTACATGCATTCATATTCATATATACATACATGCATACATATATACATACATGTGTTCATGCATACATACAAGCATACACATTCACACACATAGACGCATACATGCATACATACATACATGCATACATACATACATACATGCATGCATACATACATGCATTCATAAATGTATACATAAATGCATATGCATATATACACATAAACATATATACATATATGCATACATACATTCATGCATATATACATATTTACATACATATATACATGCTTACATGCTGCATACATATGTATATACATACATGCATATACATACATATATGCATGTATAGACACATACATGCATATGTGCATAC
>NC_068988.1:1896937-1898419 GCF_001194135.2 Octopus bimaculoides
ATATATATATATATATATATACATATATATATATACGTACATATATATATGTACATATACATACAGTGTGCGATGAGTAAAAAATATATATGCAGGGGTGGCTGTGTTGTGAGGAGACTTCTTTCCAGCCACATGGTTCCAAGTTCAGCCCCACTGAATGGAACCTTGGGCAAGTGTCTTCTATTATAGCCGAAAGCCTTGAGAGTGGATTTGGTAGACGGAAACAGAAGGAAGCCCGTCGTACACACGCACACACACGCGCGCGTGCATATACAGGATGTCCATAGAGTCATTATATAAATCGAAAATTTTAGCAAAATTAGAAGGGAAATTGGATACCGTTGAAATGTTTACATAATATGAAGTAAACAGTGAAATTTATATAGAAATAGTTGGACGCCATTCGTGCACGAAGTACATCTAATCTAATCGATATTCAATTTCTGTCCATATCCTTCTCAATATACATTCATCAATAGTCGTAATGACGGCAATTAGTTTTTGCTTATGGTCATCGAAGTCCTTTACTTTAGTGTAGTACACAATATCTTTCATACAGCCCCACGCGATGAAGTCAATGAGCGTTATATCTGGGCAACTAGGGGCCCCAGGAATCAGGTCACTTCTTCCTATTCAGCAATCTGGAAACCTTTCATTTAGAAATCTGCGAACGTTTATTCCCCAATGTGATAATGCTCCATCTTGTTAAAGGATGATATTTAGATGGAGATCCTAATTTCTTGCATTATGCTACTTAAATTTTCCCACATACATGGAAAATTGCCTCATTTGTAAAATGATACAACCAAGAAAGTCATCTTCGAATTTTTGTAGGATTGTAGCAACAAATTCTTTTCGTTGCAGTTTGTCATTTACCTTTAATTGGTTGCAATAATTGAATTCTATATGCATAAAGCCTCAGATTCTTATGCAACACTTTATGAATTGTTAATCTCGGTAGTTGCAGTAGAGCAGAAGCTCTAAGGAAGTTCTAAGGATGGAGAACGTTGAAATGACTGATGAGTACGCTTAATATCTTCTTTAGATGTTCTTGGCCGTCCATTCTTTGGTTTGCGTAGCACCATCCCTGTCTCTATAAATTGCTTACGTCAGTTGCAAATCAACTGACGTACCGCAGCTTGGTTTCCATATTCAACTTTGTAATTTTTTAATGTTTGAATATCCAACTTTGTTTCGATAAGCCAAGGCACACATTGTCTCTTTTCTCTTGTGGAGTAGTAATTGTCAGAAACATAAAATCAACATTAATTGCAGCGTGAAACATAAAAAAATAACATTAACAAAACTATTAAATATCATTAAAAATACTTTAGTAATAATATATATTAAATATGCAATAAAAATTTAGTTGCCACCTCATCTAAGTTTCTCATAATGACATTTTGAAATTGTCTAAAGACCCGACCCGGTGAATATGTCTGTCTGTCTGTCTGTCTGTCTGTCTGTCTGTCTGTCTGTCTT
>NC_068988.1:1898489-1902155 GCF_001194135.2 Octopus bimaculoides
TGTCTTTCTCTCTCTCTCTCTCTCTCTCTCTCTCTCTCTCTCTCTATATATATATATATATATATATATATATATATATATATATAGAAAGAACGCAACAAGCAACGTAGGGAAAATAGACGCTGACATAACAAATGGGAAACTGGACGAAAACTAGATACACAGACCATTCGCAGCCGATTTCGCGCTTTTTTAACCCTGCGACCGCTTGAATCTAACAAGCGCCAAAGCATTAAGCTAAAAGCACTAAGCTTCTGGGAAAAGCAAACGAATGTACACAAGAACGAAAACAAGAACAAGAAAGCTGTATATGCGTGAATGTGTGCGCGCGTTTGTGCGATTGTTTAAAGAGAAAAGATTGTAATAACCCAATGTAAGAATGTTTAACGTTTCTGACGTCTCTGGATTTAGTACAGAATTAGCGTGAGACAACTAAACTGCATGTAGATGGCACCTGAATGCAGAATGGTAAAGAAGAATGAAGGGTGACTTCATCTGCGTAAAAGCAGGCGTTGTGCTTGGCTGGATGTGTCTGCCTCAGATAAGCCACTTATACCTGCATATATCTCAGTCAAGAACTCCCTACTTGAATGGGCCATGATACCCCGGAACATGGTAGCTCCACCAGATAGGATATATCAAGTCCATTTTTCAGCCACGTTTTGTGGTATCATGTTCCATTCAAGAAAGAAGCTGTTGACTGAGATGTATCTCGGTATAGGCGGCTCATCTGGTATCCCTTGAAGAAATTCGTTTTGTTTGAAGGCGATGGGAACTTTTTCATCTTAGATGTGTTTTGGGATAATGTTAAATAATGAAAATGATGATAAAAAGGAGTAAAGAAAAAAATGTTCTCTTCTAAAAAGTTCAAACTTTGCCAAAACACAGCATTACAGTTGTGATCGAGAGGCAGAGGCCCTGGAACAATCAGATTACGTCACGAGTACCATCTAGTAGGCTGGTTAGACGGGACACTAGCGATGATAAATTTCTTTGTCAGCCACCCAGCTCCTCCACATTTTGGGATGACTGTACGAGATTTCAGACATGCAAAGAGATAATGTTTAAATCAATTTATTTCTAATTGGTATCCTTTGAATATAATAAATAAACAACATTTATTAAACTAGCTTTTGATGTGAATAAATAAACAATATTTATTAAACTATAAATTGTGTTGATAAATATTTTTCCTGTCTATCAGTTTTGTAGCTTCCAATTAAGAGTATCTTATTTATATAAGTATCGATTGAACAAAAGTTTCTAAACTTTTCATCTAATTCTGGCTGTTTTGAAAAACAGCAATCACCTTCACCTGGTTCTATTAAGGATCATAACAGTAAATAGGTACCGCGTATCTCTCTCTCTCTCTCTCTCTCTCTCTATCTATCTATCTATCTATCTATCTATCTATCTATCTATCTATCTATCTATCTATCTATCTATCTATCCACATTGTTCCGGTCCAGTCAGCAGGCAAAAATGAGTTGTACTTGTAGATCAAAGGACCAGCCTTGTTACATTCTGTGTCACACTGAATCTCTATGGGAACTAAGTTAAGAGTACACGTGACTGTGGAGTGCTCAGCCACTTTCAGGTTAATTTCATGAGCAGAATGTTCCGTTGATTGAAGCAAGGTTTTAGTGTTGTTATTGGAGTGGAACGTATGAAATCCACACCTGACAAACCATAACATTGGCATCCTTCTAAAAATGAACGACATTCTTGTGCATCTGTGGTCAGAGAGAATTGTCTCGTAGTAGAATTGGTTCTACTTCAGTGGTTCGCGACCATTTTTTTTACCTACGAACCGCCTTGATTTCTCTTTTATTCGGATGGACTCTCTGAGCCATTCGATGTTTGAAACAAAATCCCATTGTATTATTTAAAATTAAATGTGATGAGAAACCGTATAAAAAATATTATTTTCTACTCTAGGCACAAAGATGGTGGTGGGGAACAAACACTGGCACAGAGACACATACATACATACACACACATACAGACTCACACACACACAGACTCACACACCTACATATATATACGATGGGCTTATCCGTCTACCAAATCCACTCACAAGGCTTTGGTCAGCTTGAGGCTATAGTAGAAGACACTTGCGCAAGGTGCCACGCAGTGGGACTGAACGCGGAACCATGTGGTTGGGAAGCAAGCTACTTATCCACACAGCCATTCTGTAAATATATGTGTGTGTGTGTGTGTGTATGCGTATTAAAATAAAAATATATATCTTATTTCAATAATGATATATGTCTCTCTCTCTCTCTATGTGTATATATATATATATATATATATATATATATATATATATACACACACACATAGACAGATAGATATATATAGACAGATAGATATATACACACACATGTGTGTGCATATGTGTGTGCGTGCGTGTGTACACACACACACACACACACACACACACACACACACACACACACATGCACACACACACACACACACAAATTGCTGAGCTGGAGCCGGTTTTTAACATGTTTTTCAAAATGAGAAGCGCTTTTCACTTTTTCATTGACCGCTAAAGAGAGAACGACCGAGAAAAGTTATGTCAGTCAAGCGAGGTGAGTTCATTGGCCAACGCTGGTAATTCATTTGGTTTTTATGTGGAAATTAATCACAATGCTTTCTGCGTAATATGTTCTATTTCATTATTAATTTGGGAAAGTTGTTGGGATCTATTTGGTATAATGACTGTACGAAAAACATACATTATTGTATATCTATCTATCTATCTATCTATCTATCTATCTATCTGTCTGTCTGCCTGTCTGTCTGTCTGCTTGTCTGTCTGTCTATCTATCTATCTGTCTGTCTATCTGTCTGTCTGTCTGTCTGTCTGTCCGTCTCATTGTGCCTCGGTGTAATTGTACAGGTGATGTACTATTACACCAAGTAGGGCTTTGTTTCTGCTCCGATACTCTTGCCCCATTTCCTCCTCTCTATAATACTAGAACCAGTTTGCTTGTTTGTTGTATCCCCACCCATCTCCCTTCCTCTTCCTCATCTCCCTTCCTCTTCCTCATCTCCCTTCCTCTTCCTCATCTCCCCTGTAATACTTTGACACACGACCTCAACTGCATCTAATTTATTGTTCATCTTTCAGACCCTACATCCTTCATCTCGCATCCTGAGCTTCCCTTGATTGCTGATCCTGCTTCCGACCAAATCAATTCATCAACTCTAGTTTTAGGCTGACCTTTTCATCCTTCACTGACCAGCCAAAACGACAAATCATTTTATTCAATAATATTTGCCGAAAACAAACTTTACCAGTCTTGTCCAGTTTATATTGACTGACTTTTCCCTGACACAGAAGACTACCGCTTGTTCGTTTGCATTCCGCATTTAACCCTATTTCAATATTATATTCAAGAAAACGTATTTTAATGAAGCGATATTTTATTGTCGAATTCGTTTTTTTTTAATACTGAATATGTAGTTAAAATGTTTGTAGTTCAACGAACCGGATGCTAAAATATTGGTTGTTCGGAGTATCCCTGTGTGTGTATCCGTGAGCGTACGGGTATGCGAGCGTGCGTGCACGTGAGAATATATATACATATATATATAAATGTATTTTATTCTTTTATTCTTTTACTTGTCTCAGTCATTTGACTGCGGCCATGCTAT
>NC_068988.1:1902411-1903210 GCF_001194135.2 Octopus bimaculoides
TATATATATCTTTCATTATATTATGAATATATGTATATGCTGTGTATATATTACAACTTCGAAGTCTCTGTTAATACTATTTTTGTAAAAGAATCATATATGTATATTAGTGTGAGTTTAGAGGGTTATATTATCCGGGTGGATACCGTGGTAGCTCTCAGTTATGTTCCAGGTTATGGCTAACCACATCGATTAGTATTTAACATCTAAGACTACAAGGAGTTGTCACTCACGCAGTAAATTCCCTCGATGGATAATTCCGTGTTCGCTTCACTGGATCATATTATTATCTGTAGTGTATATTTGCAATAATTTTAACGACAAAGAACACAGACACACATTATTATCATTTATATTATTTATAGTTGCTCACTGGTGACCCAGGACGTCCATCACTGTACATTGCTGAAGCAAACTGCCAGCAATGCCTATGCAAAATTTTAGGTCCAATAAGGCTTGCACACCACCTCAAAAACTTATTCCACCCTACTGATATGATTCAGAGACAAGCTAGTGCAAAATATTCAACGCCAACGTGGGTTCAGGCTCAGGAATGTAGGAGTGTCATGAGAGACGAAAACTGAAAGAAGCTCGTCATGTATGTATGTATGTATGTATGTATGTATGCATGGCAATGTTCAGTTTTATTTCAAGATTTCTTGTCAATGGAGAAAGAGCCGGTTTCTAACCTAGATCCAAGGCTCCTTCATTGGAATTTCAACATCAACAGGGCTTTTTTGTATGTATGTATGTATGTATGTATGTATGTATGTATGTCTCTTCTATGCATGCATGTATG
>NC_068988.1:1905088-1907040 GCF_001194135.2 Octopus bimaculoides
CGGGAGGACACTGAGCTACATGCATAGGTGTAGACGTGGACTGAAGATATTGGGTGTGTAACATGCGAATTAAGGTTCGATCTCGTTACGAGGTACCATTTGCTCAATTATCTCTTTTGTCGCATCTTCAGGTCGACCAAAGTTTTCCGAATGAAAATTGATAGAGACAAAATCATCGTGGGAAACTGTCAGAGAGAGAGAGAGCGAGAGAGAGAGAGAGAGAGAGAGAGGGAGAGAGAGAGAGAGAGAGAGAGAGGGGGAGAGAGAGAAGGGGAGAGAGAGAGAGTTCCCTTCCTGGCTCATAAATTCAGTCCGTGTCTTTGATTTAATTCTAATTTCTGGCCCTTGGCGACCATTAGTGGAATATATCTGCAATTAACAAAGCCATCTCTTCAGTGTGAGGATATCTTTCTGGTTCTGTTCTTCCCGCCCTTGATGGAAGCCCTGAACAGTGTTAGGGGTCCTGTTTCTATTTCTCTAACCGAATCATTTAAACAAAACATTGCTGTACGTCTCCGTTTTGTATTCAAATCCTGATTGTATCGACTTTGCTTTCAATCTTTCTGAAGTTGATTAATTGATCAAATATAATAGCAGTAATACTCTGGGGTCTATACAAATGATTACACACACACCCTGACAAAATATTTCATTGATATCTTGTCTTCATTTGCGTCTCGTTACTTTCTGTCTCTTTGACTCTTTCTGAGCGCTCCCCCCCACACACATACACACAAACACAAACGTACACACACACAGATATACACACACGCACACACAGATACACACGCACGCACACACACATACACCCACACACACACACACGTCACTCCTGACAAAACTTTTCCTGTTAGAGATGAGAAGAAATTCCTTTTGGAGTAGAGATAAATTCTTAAGATATATTCATCTCCTTCTTTAATCGAAGTTATGGTCAGCTTTCATATCTTTCTTGCATTCTTGGTATAATTCTGAAGTGTTTTTTTTTACTGACAGATCTTTAGTGAAACAGTGAAGAAAAAAATACCATTTCTAAAATCTGTTTTCAGTACTTGGAATACTTGATTTCCTGTTGTTTCTGTACTGTTTTAATACTCGACACAATTTTACCGATTCTAATAAAGTTTGAAAAATCAGCTCATTTGTCATAAAATCGAATTTTATGTAACAATTGGTACACTTTTGTTGAGTATCTGAGCAGTAGACTTAACATATTGAACTCAGGGTTATTTCTGATATTTGGATTTCTCAGAATAGGCACGAAACATTCAAAGACTCCATTAGTGGGAAATTTGTCTTAGCCATGAACACTGAGTAAGTCCAATGATAGATTTATGATCTACGTGTCACACGTCGGGTGTGATATGAAACTAGTCACCCAGTTATCTAGACAAAACCACATCATATTTCATACTAACACATCAAGCATACTAACACATTTCTTTATATCATATAACAATTGATATATCGTATCACCTCTAGATACGTCATACTATAACAATAGATACTACATCATATCACAGCTTCCATTGCTATATACAACTCATTGTGACTCACCGACTGTATTCGGCATTTCATTAGTTTCTGCATGGATAATGTTATGATTATGTCACTGAATGCCCGACTCATTGGTTTAGCGTTTAAGCGAATGAGTACGTCTTGGAGACGTGTTCCCTTAACGGGATACTCAAGTGGAATCAGCGTGACGCATTGTATGATAAGGTAGTACCTTCATGACTCACAAATATAACCCATTCGATGGGCTTCTATGCAGTTTCCGTCTACTTAATCTCACTCATGAGTGTGGGTCGACACTTTGCCAAAATGTCATTCAACGGAAGCGAAACTGGGACCTTAGAAATGCTAATCGAATTTATTAATTTTTTTCTCTGCGTATGTGAGAAAGGGAAAGATAGAGATAGAGATAGATAGATAGATAGATAGATAGATAGATA
>NC_068988.1:1907346-1907696 GCF_001194135.2 Octopus bimaculoides
CACAAGTAAAGTTTATAGGCCAACAGAATGTGGCAGTCCTATAAAGGACGATGCTACTGTTATTTTAGCCCCAGGAAAACATCTTTTCCAGCTGGCAATCGACACAGAGTCTGTGTCCGTATATCATTTTCAAGAGAGGTCATCACTCCCATCTCTAGCCTTACGTGACACTCACAAAAGAGGTAGACCGTGTGTCGATGGCCAGGTGGAAAGATATTTTCCTGGGTCTAAAACAACAGTAACATCGTCCTTTATAGGACTGCCACATTCTGTTGGCATATAAACATTACTATTTGGTGTCGCTGCTGTATATCTCTTGCTCAGAGTTTTAAAACAAATATATGTATATA
>NC_068988.1:1908383-1910620 GCF_001194135.2 Octopus bimaculoides
AGGGGTATGTGGGTAGGGGTATGTGGGTAGGGGTATGTGGGTAGGGGTATGTGGGTAGGGGGTGGGTGTAAGGAATTGGATGGGGTGGAGTGGGATGATATATATATATATATGTATATGTATGTATATGTATGTATCCATTGACGGATCTTGTTTCATCCCGTAGGGTGTCCAAAAGGTACTCTTCTCTCCTGTATATGACAAGCTGCCCCATACTTTCGGTGAATGAAATCCCATTCCCAAGGAACTAATCAGCTCAAAACTGAAGTAGAAGACATTACTCAAGGTGCCAGCGTTCTGCTTATTGGCATCCAGCCCGGAAGCACGTGATTGCTAAGAGCACGTGGTTGCGAAGGGAGATACTTAACCACACTCCTTCTTCTCTTCAAACCCTTGAACACATCACAAACAACACCATTTCAGAAGTACAATGTGCTGTTATATGATAGTTCCACCTATTCAGCGGAGTAATCGAAGCCTTCTGCGACAAAGTACCAAACCATCTTTGAAGTAAGGAATTCGTTCTTGGTTCCTAAATCTAAAGATAATGTACCATCACAATGAAGACGAAAAGAGCAAAATTTGCTAAAACAACCGAGAGTTGTAGATTTATTTCAACAAGTTAATTCCATCTGAGTTGGATCCGATTTAATCAAATATCTTTTCCCATAGCCTCCGCTTAGCGCAAGACTTGGGTGTAGGGTATAAGGAAATTGTGAAGAAGCCCATCTTTGATCATAAATGTGCACAGGTTGGACTTGGGTTAAAAAGCCGTAACAGCGACTCCATGACGCTTTTTTATGGCGAAACGGAGAATGATCAGAGTTGGAGTCCTGTTGTTTGAAATAACGGCAATCATTTATCTGAGTCAACGTGAAACCCATGCTGCATCAAAACGGTTGCTCGGTAACCTATATTCAGATATACAGCGTGAGAAATCTACACAGCCAACAGGTATTTCATTAATGAATACACTCAGGTGATTAGACCGTGAAATTGTTTTTAGTCACTCATTAGAATGGCATGAAAAAAGAAAAAGAAAACAAAAAAATTAGGAGAAAACCAAATCAAAATTTAAAACAAAATAGACTATATTTAGATATTAATGATGGGATAAAGGTGACGTAATACTGTGTCTTTGTACACTTAACTTCTAATTCTTCTGATTTATATTCGATTCTGGTAATGTCTCTATGAATACATCCTATTTTCAAAAATACTATTTATACATGCCGGAAGAAAATATCTTATTTACTGTATCGGTTTTGATTTATTTTTAAATATATGAGCGCTAACATGCTATGTGAAAGGTATTATTTTAGCAGTACAATGTACTTTTATATACATATATATAGTAATTACTTCGTATATAATTTTGCATGAGAGTAAGGGGTATATGTCAAAATATATGAATCAGAGAGGGAGAGGTTAAATGAGAAAGATAACTCTGTGAAACTGACGTATGTTCAGACTCTGGTTGAAAAACGAATCATATTAGCGAACTCTTTTCAGCCAGGCGCTTATCTAAAGGGTAAAAGTGAGGTTTTCGCCCCTGCCCTCACGAACGTAGTTATACCATTGCAAACTGGGCGACAACACCTAATATAAGATTTACCCAATTTTAATATATACAAACATACACACAACTGACCACACATAATTTTAAAATGAATCCTCCCACCATCCCCATCTCTACCCTCTTATCAACCCACACCTCTACAGCACTCGCCCTCACCCTCGCCTAACACCATGTACAGCAAGGAGGCTATTTTCATCCTAATCCAGGGGACATCCACTGAATTAAATCGTTTCTTGTCTTTGACTTCGGTGGTTTTGCCAAGAATTTAGTTCCGTTCTTTAACAACAGTCACAAAAGACACAAACTGGATGTAAGACTCGCAGGTCTCCCGCGACGAAGACTCCCGCGCCATAAATTCCTTTCATCCATTTCCATGAAACAAAATTCTTCGGCTATTATGAGATTATAGCATTGTAGTTCACGCGCAGGCGTGGCTGTGTGGTAAGAAGTTTGCTTCCTCAACCATATGGTTCCGGCTACAGTCCCACGGCGTGGTACCTTGGACAAATGTCTTCTACTATAACTTCCGATCGACCAAAGCTTTGTGAGTGTATTTGGTAAACGGAAACTTAGAGAAGCCTATCGTGTGTGTGTGTGTGTGTGTGTGTGTGTGTGTGTGTGTGTGTGTGTGTGTATATGTATGTATATATGTATATAT
>NC_068988.1:1910939-1911683 GCF_001194135.2 Octopus bimaculoides
TATATATATATATATCATAATGCATATGTATGTATATAGAAGTGCGTGTGTGTTTGTTCGTGTATGTGTTTCTTCCCCACCACCGCTTGACAACCAGTGTTGGTGTGTTTCCGTTTTTGTGACATAGCGGTTCGCAAAAACAGCCGACAGAATAAGTACCAGGCCATAACAAAGTACTGGAGTAGATTCATTCGACTAATAATTCTTCAAAGCAATGTCGTAGCATGACCGCAGTCTGTCTGTCTGTCTGTCTGTCTGTCTGTCTGTCTGTCTGTCTGTCTGTCCGTCTGTCTGTCCGTCCGTCTGTTTACCTAACTGTCTGTCTGTCTGTCTGTCTATCTATCTAACTCAATATCTATCCGTCTGTCTCTCTGTCTCTCTCTCTCTTCCTGTCTTTATGAATTTTTAAGATGATGAAATAAGCAGACCTTATTACAGGACTTACTCTCTATGGCTTAATCCGAGGAAGAGAGCGGCACCCGTGGTCCCTATGATCTTTTGCAATACACCTGAACTGTTTGTAAGACGGGATTAAATTATTCTGAGATTCGAAACCTGGCAGGCATTTTCACAAGCGAATGGACTCTGTTAAAGACAACCGAAGACTAAACAAATGTTTACATATTTTGAACAGATGGTTTTGTAGATACACAAAGAGATCATAAAACGCGTGATGAAAATGTAAGAAAATAAAAATTAATGTAGTTTCTTTTATGTTCGCTTTGTTTATCTCTGGATATACAA
>NC_068988.1:1913526-1914816 GCF_001194135.2 Octopus bimaculoides
TATATATATATATATATATACAAAAAATAATTATAGCAGTTTTTCTGTGTCTTAAGATTTTAACGACACATGTTCTTTGTGATATAGGACCGTGGTCACTTACAAGCCTTGTCATGGAATTTAAAAAGAGATGGATTGGTGGGGGGGGTATATATAATTAATGCTCCGAAGAGATATGTTGAAAGCCACACTGAAGACGTCTGAAGGATCCTGGATGAGTATTTGCTGAACAAAAATATATTTGCCGCCAGTTTTGGTGATAACTTAGTGTGATTTCGGATAGAATCCCCTGTTGAATTAGTCTTTGTATACGGAATTTTTTTCAAGTCGGTTGGTGAACTTTTAGTTTCTGGTAGTCATTTATTCCTTAACTTGTTTCAGTCACTGGACTGCATCAATATTAGGGCACCTCTTTGAAGAATTTACCCCACACGAATTGCCCCCAGAACTTATATTTTAAAAACCTGGTACTTATTCGCTTTGACGAACACTATGCAACTGGAACGTAAACAAACCAACACTGATTGCTAAGCAGTGGATATATAAACAAAGACAGGCACGCGTGGGCGCACAAACACACATGTAAACGATGGGATTCCGTGCAATCTCCGTTTACCAAATTCACTCATAAGGTATTGGTCAGCTTGGTGCTATAGAAGAAGATACTTTGCCAAAGAGCTGTGGTGCAGCTGGATCGAACTGGAAACCGCTTGATAACGAAGTAAACTTCTTCAACATAGAGCTTTGTTTACAATTTGTTGCTTTCATGTGATCGCAATCTGACCAAAAGATGAATGTAATATTGTGAACAAGAAAAGACATTTCCTATTTTAGGATTCTATAAATATCTTTTGGGTTCCATACTTTTATATTTAAACATTTATGATGAATATTTGAACATTTCCGCAGATTAATAATTATGTAATTATTCCAGCTTTTTCGTAAATCTATTTTATATTTAGTGAGAAACAAACATTTGGTGAAGACGCGGGGCCTTCTGGTTGGGGAGTTGCACTTACAATCTTTCGCTCGCGGTTTCGACTCCGGAACCAGGCGATTCTTGAGCAAAATACTTCATTTCCACTCAGCTGTAATAAGTAACCCTTCAACAGGCTGTTGTCCTGTCCAGGGAGTGGTTTGGGGATTTCGGTCTCATATACGCCATGGAAATTGCTATGAGTCGCAGGACCGGAGACAGAAATGTCCAGAAGTTGTTGATGATGATAGGTGGTAAGAGGCTTGCTTCCCAACCATATGGACGGAAACTGAAAGAAGTCCGTCGTACACACA
>NC_068988.1:1915091-1917265 GCF_001194135.2 Octopus bimaculoides
ATATATATATATATACACGACGGGCTTCTTTTAGTTTCCGTCTACCATATCCACTCACAAGGCTTTGGTCGGCCCGAGGCTATGTTAGAAGACACTTGCCTAAGGTGCCATGCAGTGGGACTGAACCCGGAACCATGTGGTTGGTAAGCAAGCTACTTACCAATCAGCCACTCCTGCGTCTATATATATAATATATATATGGTGGTGGCTGGGGAAGCTGTGGTGTTCATGGCTTTCTGTAAATGCCTAAGTTAAGTAATATACTTCGAAGCGAATGCAGAAGCTTCATGAAATATCCAGCTGACACGTTGTAAATATTCTCCATACCTTGTGCGAATATATTAATAAATATTTGAAATATTTTATTTTTCATATAGACTGATAAGCGCAAAATGGAACTAACAGTTATCTCTCTGCTACTCACCTTCGGAATATGGAAAGTTTATGGTAAGTTGATTTCACTTAACACTTTGTCATAAAAGAACATGAAATAGTTATTTATGAACTGAACGAATAAATATTTTGATGCTATTTTCTTTGTTGTTAGGGCAGTATTGTTGTTCTTATGAATAGCTGCGTTGATAATGAAAATATATATATATATATATATATTTGCTGTTTTAGAGCAGAAGACTTAATATTTGATTTGTAACTTTTGTGAATTATTAGTTATTATTGGAAGAAATCGATCCGCAGACGACGTACAACTTTCAAATCCCGCCATAGTGGGCTTTGATTTTCTATCCTTCCAGGATCGGTAAAATACAAACAAGGCTTACAGAGAGGTAAGAACCTTTATTTAGATTTAATCCACTGCAGTCGTCTCCTTTGGATTTATGTCCGTATACCAGCTGCAATAAATCTTCTAATGAATCCACACGAATTCTCGACAAAGTACGTAAACCATTGTATTCGAAAGTACTTTGTAAAGAGCTTGATATAATCAACGGACAATTAAACTGCAATCTCGTTGTTTGTTTAATTAGTTATAATGAGCTATTATTGGTGTAGATGTTGTTTAGCCCCCGGACATCCTCGATCAAGTGTGTCTATGAGCAAAAGGATTCCCGTCTTGATCTTGAAGGGAAGGTTTTTGCATGTCAAAGAGGACAATATTATCCAATGCATCCTTTAAAAAAACAATAAATGGGTGAGTGTGAATAGCGTCAGTATGTGTGTGTCTCAGCGCGCGTGTTCGTGTGTGCGTGTATGTATATGTGCTTGAGTGTGTGTGAATTTGGCTGCTATTTTTGCGGGAAAAGCGCCCACATTGACACTCCTTCATTGGTTTGTTGCTTAATCACTGAGAGACAGACGGATATGTCATGTTCGACGCGGATGATGTCGGGAAAACACAGGACTTTTAAAGAAACTCCCCCATCCTCACATATAAAGGATTTATGTCGTAATTACATGAGATAATCTCCCAGATGCCTTATCTTTTACTTCTTTCACTCATTAGACTGCGGCCTTGCTGGAGCACTGCCTTGAAGAATTTTAGTCAAAGGAATCGACCCCAGGATTTATATATATTTTGAAGTCTGGTACCTGTTCTATCGGTCTTTTGTCGAACCTAGTGGTTCAGGGAACGTAAATACACCAATACCGGTTGCCAGTCAGTGGTGGAGGACAAACGCAGCCACAAAGACATACGCACACAGAAACATACACACACACACAGACAGACGAGGACAGACACACAACACGCAAGCGCACCCGCACACACACACGAACATACACACGCACTCACACACACATATACACACACAAATACACACATATACACACACATATATATACACACAAGCACGCACATTCACACAGACATACAAACAGAGAGACACACGCACACACACTCACACAAACAAGCGGAAGGACATACACACCCACGCACGCGCGCACACTCACGTACATATACACACACACACACACTACGCACACACACACACAACTTGCTTTCTTTTGGCTTCCGTTCTCCAGGCTGGCAGGTAAATACTTTATCCAAGACAGAGCAAAATTTCCTGCAGCGACCAGACAAACCAGTTTAATTATCACAGGCTGTTAATTTTTAATAAACTCTTGTCTTCTAATTAGCTGATGTTTGCAGGAGACTACCACAAAAAGAACGTCTGTTAAACTGATAAACACTACTAACTCTTACTACCTTATATATA
>NC_068988.1:1918619-1918784 GCF_001194135.2 Octopus bimaculoides
ATATATATATATATATACATATATACAGGTATAAGTTAGAGGTGTTTAAAGCCTCTAAGGGATAGATATATCCAAAGGCGCTCCTGGTGATTACCTCCAGTAGGTATTAGTCGTTGGTAAAAGGTATACGGCAGCAGGTAATTTAGCAGGTAAACCGTAGTTTAA
>NC_068988.1:1918794-1919138 GCF_001194135.2 Octopus bimaculoides
GCACGAGAGGTATTGGTATCTGGAAGACCCAAAGAGTGTCACGTAACGCTAAGTGCTATGGAGAGACCGTAGTTAAATTCTTGGTTCGATAATTATGCGAGTAAGGAGTCTAATGTGGATCTTGTATTAGCATGCATGTATATATTAGACGGGATTAGATAACAATGCCAAGGCTGTGAGGAGTTTTCAGGACATTTATATGGAAATAGCCTTACAGCTGTTTCTGGGATATTCTGGGAACAGCTGTAAGACTATTTCATTATAAATGTCATGAAAACTCCTCACACCCTTGGCTTTGTTCTCATTCTGTCTAATTATATATATATTAGATAGAAATATATATA
>NC_068988.1:1919577-1924716 GCF_001194135.2 Octopus bimaculoides
ATATATATATATATATATACATACATACATACATCTATAAATGAATTTAAAGGGCTATATTATCCTGGCGGCTTCAGCTGCCGGTTAACCACAAGGGTCCTTATGTGGTACTCGAGCTAACGATAAATTGCAGGCTCAGGTAACTTTTCTCGCTGGGTAAAGCCGAGTGTCCTGCTCTGGATTGCATATTTTCTGTAGAGTAACTATTAATAATGATAAGGTGAACGGAGATTTCTAATATCAATAATTTTATTTAATAGTTACTCTGTATGTATGTATGTATGTATGTATGCATGTATGTATGTATCTTGATATTTAGCAGAAGTAACAGAGTGACTGAAGAGCTAAGAGTTTCGACCGTTAATAAAAATATACATATACTCATATTTTGAGTTTTATTTTTCCTATTTGCACCACCATATCTGCGTTTGTGTGTGTGCGCGCGCGCGCGCGCGCGTACGTGTGTGTGTGTGTGTGTGTGTGTGTGTGTGTGTGTGTGTGTATATATATTATCTGAAGTGTAGTGTTATATATCCTTTACGGCTGATCTTACCCATCAGTTTCACGCTATGGGTTCAACGGAGTGTTAAGTAACAATCCGATTATGTAACTCTACGCTCATCAGAGGTAGTTGCTATTGAATGAAATATGACAACTACTCTCTATTTCTGGAGGTGAATAAACACAATGGTTTGCAGTTGCTGGGAAATAGATGATGGAATGAAACGAGTACGGGAGTAAATTAATAGTTATGTCCCTTGGAACAAAAACATCGTTTCTGTTGTAAGTCGGTAAGAGTTATCTGGAAGTGTTCCTGGGAAATATGTGCGTCCTTAAGGTTGGTGTTCTTGTGGAAATGGAATTTGTATAGCGGTGCTGTATGTATATGCATAACCTTTGCAGGGGGTGTGCCCCTACACACACTGCATGCACACATAAAAGCCTCACAAACTTAACCAATACATAAAAGAAAGAAAACACACTAACGAACACAGATCTGTATGCAAAGGTTATACATATAGTACCACTACACAAATTCCATTTCCACAAAACACCAACCATTTCGCTTTCGAGTGTCTTTCTAATGTTTTATTTTATTTTTCTGTTGGTTTGGTCTCGAGGAACAAGTTGCTCCCAGGCCTTCACATGCGCTCTGAGATAAAGTCAGTAAAAAGGAAGACAGAGCCGCGTTGGTGGGGGAGAGGAGAAAGGTACGCCATTTTAGAATAACTCCATCATAAACAAAATGAACAAACGAAGCAAAATGGTTGCAAGAAATAATAACCAAGTCTCCTTCGAAGTGCTATTTAACGTCCTAAAAATGGAACAACTTTTTTATCTGTCAACTGATGGCTAAGGAAGCTACATTGAACTATTTAATCAAATAAAAGTAATTGACTAATTTATCTTTTTTTCTCATTCTGTTTTCTAATTGTCAGGAGCCAACCAAATATTTTGTTATTACACTAGTTTCGCCCAAACACGAAGAGGAATTGGTAAATTTGTCCCAGAAAATATCAATCCATATCTGTGTACGCACATCATATTTGCTTTTGTCGACGTTTCCAGAGATGGTCGCAGTTTGGTTCCAGTTAACGATAATGATGTTCAAACCGAAAGAGGCAAGTCATGTCAGATAATTCTATTAGAAAAGTCTGTTTACTCCGCCTTCAAACATTGACTAGAAACAAACACATTTTCAAATGTCTCAGTTTGATACGAGAAATATAAATAACAGTTGTGACGTCAAGCCTTAACCAAGCAATTCAGTTACGAAAAGCACGTCATGAACTCAGAGAGGTGACAAACGTGCAGTTATACACTCATACATGCAACCATTGAATCACGTATAGATCTACGCACACGTGCATCTAAGTTAATAGATCAATATTTAATTATCTTTCTAAGATGATGACGTCAGAACGCCAGTATTTTTCTGTTTTTATCATGTCTTTACAATTTTAAGTCCAAATATCACAGGTGGCTTCATTACCTTTTGTCTTAACTGAATCAATACAACATTTACGTGTGTCGCTTCAATCTATTGAAACTCTTCTTTGCAAATTCGTTTCGGTAAATTATTATCAACATTAGCAGAACCCATGGAAACTCCACGGCCTATTTTGCAGTATAATATCAGCCATAAGCATCTCACCCACTCAGTCATAATCTCATGTTGTTTCTTTCATAATCTTTTGATTAATTTCTGAGAAATCTTTTCTATTCTTTCCACTTTTATTTTCTCTTCCAAACTCTTTACTCTTTTTCCGATTTTTAAAAAAGGTTCTCCTCGCCTATCGTCATCGTTCATATTTTAGACTTTCTTTCCCATTTTTTCCTGTTAGTTTCAGATTCGTAGTTCAACATACGACACTTTCTAAATACGTTGTGAGTAGACGTATAATATCCCCTCCACTCTCTCTCTTTCACACACACACACTCACATACACACACACAGCTAATTGTCGTCTGTGTGTGTATGTGCCAATAACGTTCATATGTGTGTAAATGTGCAGGTGCCAGTAGTGACCGTTTGAATCTCCATCTCTCTCTCTCTCTCTCTCTCTCTCTCTCTTTCTGTATAACATACACTTTTACCGTCCCCTATCCACAGCATGACAGATTTTTTACACCATCGGAATTTATCGTTCGCACTTCAATGTAATAGATACATTTAATGCTGGGAACATTAAAAAGCAAATTTGAAATAAATACAGGAAGATTAAAGGCAGGAAGTCGTTACATGAAACACAAGAAATGTTTCGTTTTTATTCTGACATCATTAGCAAATCATAAACTTCAATGAAATTGTTTAAATAATGACGAATGAATTGCCAAGTAAATATACCGGAGTGTAAATGTGTTAATGTAGTCGAAGAGAATCATTGCAGGAATAAATATTCAGAGAATTCATTGGCAGAAAAACTATATATTAGTTGGTGGAAGCTTCTTACCAAATTGACTTTGATTGAGATCAGTGATTGTAAGCTAGTTTTTGCATATGGACCCACGTTGATTCCTATTTCACTTGGATGGATCTTCTGAGCCATTCCATGTTTTAAAAATTCCAATTGTATTTTTATAATTAAATATCATCGGCAATTGTAAGAAAAAACCTGATAAAATATTTTGTGTAGTGTAGAAGTATTACAGATAAACTTTAACAATAAAATCTTTTAAGGGTCGCCAAGGATCATATGGACCCCCAGTTGAGAACCACTAATTTAAATGGACAGTTAACATACCTCGCAATATTTTCTCTATATTCTATCAGTAAAAATTAAACCGGTTGCAAAACAAACGTAATTCATAAACATTACTGCCAAGAATATGAAAAAAAAAAGAAAGAAAAAAGAACTACAGTTATTTTACCGATGCAACAATAACATGGAAATTATTTTTGTTTACCTTGATTCCTTCTCGTACACTTTATTATATTTCGAGTCCTAAAAATATACAATTTGATGCACATTTTAGGTCTTTATGCTCGGACTTTGAAACTAAAACGAAAAAATCCTGATCTGAAAATTCTTCTGGCTGTCGGTGGTTGGAATATAGGTTCTCAGCCCTTTTTGCCAATGATTTCCAATCGATTTAACCGTTATTCGTGGGTAAGAAACGTAGTTAGATATCTACGACGGTAAGTTCAGACTAATATTTCTTTTGAACTATTCTTTAAAATTTTGTTGTGTCTGGGGTGAGTCATATTGTCTTAATGCCTTATTATCTAACACACTCACCGGTTCGATTTCTACTCATTTATTTTTTATACTTTTTAAAATATTTTTTGCATTTATATTTTTTATATATTTCTATTTATGTTTTTTTAAATATTTAAAAAAATATTTCTTTTATATATATATATATATATATATATATGTATATATATATATATACATACATATGTGTGTGTGTGTGTATTTTTAATATTTTTAATATTTTTTCTTTAAAAAATTTTTTTGAAATTACTCAACATTGAAAAAAGAATTAAGATTTCTTCTACTAATCAGAAGGCCTCATATTTAAGCCGAAACATGGCTGCAAAAGTGAATCCTATATAGCTGTCCCAAACTAATAACATCGTAATGAGGGTCAAACAGCCTTAATCGATAATTAAAAATGCGTGACCAACTGAGATGATGAGTAATTCTAAGGAGTTCAATTCATCAAACAAAATATTGATGTCGGAGTATCCATTCAGTAATTAATATCAATCAATATGTACAGCAATAGATGAATAGAAAGAATTACGTTCCTAAAAGTCGAGTCAGGTAACTAAATTACATTAACTCGGCTCTGGTAACCTGCAGTGCCGTTGTGCTCAGTTTGCATCTCGAAAGTTACTAAAAGCATTGGAAAAAAAGTTAAGAATAATTTTAAATGCATAATTTCAAATATACCAACAAAACAAATACACACACGCGTGTGCAAACACACACACCTGCTTTATCCAAGACATGTGTTTTAGAGATGCTCCACTGCCATCGTATTTTGTGCCACCGCCTAGGCTCAAATCTGGATATCTCATGCCGGTCAGGTGTCTCAAAGACATGCCACATTTGTGACACTCGTTTCACGTCAATTTATATGTAGGGAAATTTTTTTTACTTTAAGACCAGATCCAGTTGGAACGTTTTCCGGCCTCTTCTTTCATTGCCTTTGCGGCTCTGCTCTCAGAAATTATATAGCAATAAAACAGACTGAAAAATACAAACTCCCTGAGCCTGCTTATTGCTATCTGTCCCATTCCCCTCCGCTTACGTGCAAAGCTTCTTTCTGGTTTCCTTTGTCAGCCCCTCTCTTCCGTCTTCTCTCTCAAACCATATTTATTATATAAAGAGACATACCATAAACAACAGCGGGTTTATGAAACTTAGAGTAAACACGATGCAATCACAGACATAAATGGACAATGTTCAGTCGTTGTAAAATAACGAAAAAAGGTAGAAAAATAATAAATAAATACACAGACATGAATGTAATTAGATTGAAATGTCAGAGATTATTTATTCAATTATTTTCGATATAATTTTAAATAATTCAAAGCTAACTGTTCATTTAATCAGAAGAAAATGACATATACACGCACGTGAACACACACACACGTGCACACACACACACACACACACACACGCACAC
>NC_068988.1:1925129-1927681 GCF_001194135.2 Octopus bimaculoides
TATATATATATATATATATATATATATATATATCGAGTCGAATTTGTTTTATATGTATACATGTATTATGTTTTATGTAGATATAAGTATGTGTATATATATTTGTATGTACATGTACGTACGCATTATTCTTAAACAAGAATATTATTGACAGTGACTTCGAAATTTCGGCCAGTTTCGGACTGCCCGACGATGGCTCAGGTGATCGAAACTTCGAAGTCACTCTCAATAGTATTATTGTTAAAGAATATGTTTGAACTCTGCCAAAGCAAAGAGTAACCCGATCAGATTAATGTAAAATTGTTTTTGTTATAACTGAACAATAACACACGCATATGCACCCGCACACACACACACACGCACTCACTCATACACACATAGGCACACACACACATACACACACACACACACATACACACACACAACCAACATGGTTACTCCCAGCCATAACAAGGGTGGTTGCCCTACGTTCCATTTTGTGAGAAATTCTGTTAAATTTTCTCGTCATTCACCTCAAGAAAACGTTTTTTTTGCATGATGTAACACTTTTGTTCATCAATGAAGAACACGTCTGAAACAGCTGCAGTGAACCGCAACCCAACTGTATGATTATGTATATGTTAGACTTTTCTCATATTGAAAATGTGACATTGTTTTCGTTATCTAAATTCCAAAGATGGAGCTTTGTATCTTTGTTAGAAATCAGCTCCTTCTTCAGGGGAAGAATTTGAATAATTAAATACAGAAGAGAACATACATACATACATACATGCATGCATACATACGTACATACATACATACATACATACATACATACATACATACATATACACATAGTTAGCATTTACAGAAAAACAAAAGACGAAGACAGGTGTGTAAACAACAAACACGTGTATTAGTTTAACGCTGGGGAAAGTGAGGAAGTCCTTTACGTTTCGAGCCTACGCTCTTCAACAGAAAGGAACACGAGAAAATAAACAGTGAGGGAATAAAAAAATGCTTTAGTGGCTAGCAGTCAATCATGGCGATGGTCCGACAGAGGTGGTTTGATAGGGGAGTAAGAAAGAAAGGGAGATAATGAAGTAGTGACATTCGAACTCGAAGCGACAAGTCGCGTGTTGACGTGGTAGACTATTTATCGAAATACGATGATGGATACTACCTCCAGCTTTGTTCATTGATGAACAAAAGTGTTACATCATGCAAAAAAAAACGTTTTCTTGAGGTGAATGACGAGAAAATTTAACAGAATTTCTCACAAAATGGAACGTAGGGCAACCACCCTTGTTATGGCTGGGAGTAACCATGTTGGTTGTGTGTGTATATGTGTGTGTGTGTGTGTGTATGTGTGTGTGTGTGCCTATGTGTGTATGAGTGAGTGCGTGTGTGTGTGTGTGTGCGGGTGCATATGCGTGTGTTATTGTTCAGTTATAACAAAAACAACATCAACAACAACCGAGGAACAGAACGGAAACATACATACATACATACATACATACATAAATGTAGTTTTTGAAAGCTTTATGAATATAAATGAAGCCGTTCAAAAATGAATCACAACCTCAACTCTTCTGAAGCCATACCAGTACACTAAATCATAACTAAAATATTCATTCGTGGCTCAACGTTTTATATGAGATTAGTGACTCTTTTGTTAGTCATTACATTGTTTTTAACTTCCGTAAAACATTTTGAGCTGAGAAATAAAAAAGATATTTTAACAACAATTCAAGGACAAGTCTTAATAAAATGAAAGCAGTACAAAGTATAATTTCTTTAAAGGTACGGCTTTGATGGGTTTGATATGGACTGGGAATTTCCAGGTACACGAGGGAGTCCACCCGACGATAAATACCGATTCACCCAATTAATGAAGGTAAGAACGACGTTTATTATGATTGATAGGCTACTACTACTACTACTACTACTACTACTACTACTACTACTACTACTATTACTACAATTGCTGCTGCTGCCACTGCTGCTGCTAACGCTGCGACAACAATGACGACAACCACCATTACTATGCCACCACCACTCTCCCCCTCACTACTACTACTACTATTAACACCACCACCACTACTACTACTACACCCGTCAGCTCCACCACTACTATAGTAGTAGTAGTAGTATCGTACCTAATTATCAAAATGCCATTTTAATAAAATAAAGTTAATTATACAAAGCTTCTCATTTTCCTATTTTCATCTTGAAATTAAAAAGCTTTCATCCATGATTTTATGTTTTAAATCCTTTGCTCCGTTGTAATCCAAAACATATCAGATTAGTAATTAAAATAATTAAATATTTTACTAAATAACTCCAAATTCTTAATTAGTGTCAAAATTGATCGAAACTCATAGATATTTCATTGGAATATGGATATGAGATCTTTACTGGAATCCAATACAATATGCAATAATACTTTCAGGAACTCTATGAAACATTTGCCGCTGAAGCCCGAAAATCTGGTCGCGAGAAACTTATACTGACTTTGGCGACGGCATCAGGATCCTTTTTCATAAGTAAAGCTTATGAACCCCGAAAAATCA
>NC_068988.1:1928594-1930649 GCF_001194135.2 Octopus bimaculoides
CCAACATACGCGAGATTGAAACATAGCCGACCTCACGCACTTCTCATGAGGAATTCCGGAAGGGGCTTCGTGAGACAACTACTGAGACACTTCCGGAAACACTTCTCTGGCCAATCGTTCATCAACTTTTTCAAGTACCACTTGAAAACGAAGGTGAGAATAGAGAGGCAAGTTTTGTCTCATGAGAGATTCAATAAAAGGTTGGTGAATGTAGCAAAGATGGTGCGCGTGATTGACGAAACCACTTTGAGCATGATCCTGTAAATTAAGAAGAGAAAGAGAGAGAGAGTGAGAGAGATAGATAGAGAGAGAGAGAGATAGAGAGAGAGAGAGAGAGAGAGAGAGAGAGAGCGCTTTGCTCTCATGTTTTTTCTCTGTCCAAGGTTACCGTGGTCTTTTTCGTAGGCTTTTCTTTCCACGGATAAACCTAATCTGTTTTTTACATTTTTACTCTGTTCTGTGAAACACGATCCCTTTCTATCGGATTCTTTCTTTATTTACATTATCCCTTTTGATCGGAATTTTTTCACTTTTTTTAAATTCTATTTCCCCCCTTCTTTTTCTTTCGAAAAGAAAAGCTCTACATTGTATTTGTCCCCTCTGTATTGGCCCTGTGTGGCCAATAAAGAAGCATATCTATCTATCTATCTATCTATCTATCTATCTGTTTGTCTGCCTGCCTTTCTGTCAGTTTGTCTGTTTGCCTGCCTGTCTCTCATATATGAAAGTCAACTTCTCCAGTATATTTTCTCTTGTTCCATTACACGAAGTCAATTGTAAACAGTGACGTCCTCGAGATATTATTTTTATAGGATTTTCGATTTACTTTAAAGTTGATTTTTTTTTATGAGTTGTAATGAACGGCAAAGGCAAAGAAATATAAACCTGATAGCGAATGACTTCGACGCGATTTCAAACCTTGCCTGAAGCTATGACCCACCACCACTAACGTTTTTTATAATTTCCTTCCGAAAACGGCATGAACTTCACAAACTCTCAGCTCCTTTGTAAATCGAGAGGACTTTTGTGTTTATTGAGAAAACCAATACATACGTTGTAGTAGTTGGATTGTAGGAATATCAATTTTATATCCAGACAGCCCAGCAACAAGGTTATCTTGGTGCTTATTATCAATCAATTTTGGAGTGTTTGTGTTCAGTAATTTACTTTCAAATTAGTTCAAAGTGTGAGTGATATCGAATAAATCAGTTTATTTCTTTACTCAGATGTTGTTTCATATTTACACGGCTAAATACTTTTATCTCAGAGCAAAATTTCTTTTGATTCGGAAAATGTAGTCGGCGTATTCGTTGCCGGTGAAAATGTTCCTGGTGTTATTGCAGTTGTAAACACTTTTATGACTACACACACACACACACACACACACACACACACACACACACACACACACACACACACACACACACACATTATGTATATGTATAAGTGAAATAAAGAGAACTCTCAACATATTGTGCAGAGTATGGTGTATATTTTTTTATAAATGGATGGTTGGTGAATCAAACATTGATTACTCGCACTTTTCATAAGCAGAAAATCACTCGGGAAATTATTCAGATTTTTTTTTTTGCCGTGAGTCAAGTTGTTGCAGGGACATACGACTTGCTTGAATGATACTGTTGTTATCTCTCTCTCTCTCTTTTTCTCTGTATATATCTATATATCTATATATAGATAGATAAAACCTACTTGGAAGAGGATGCGTGGCGTTCAATCATATAATCCCAAATCTTATTTAATTTGCTTTGCAGAAGCAACTGTTTTATCGAAAGCGTATATTGTTGTTAAATGCTCGAAATGCGAGAGTAGAAAAAGAGCCAAAAACTGATGACGGGTCGTTCTGTATGTTGTTTGTCTTGTTTTCCATTTGTGTCTTTCGTTGTTCTAAAAATTAGTTCTAAAAATTAGTTCATATTCCATGCACTCATACTTCATATTTTTTTTTGTACACGTTTCATGACGTCCTGTGCCCACATATGCATCTATCTATCTATCTATCTATCTATCTATCTATCTATCTATCTATCTATCTAT
>NC_068988.1:1930919-1932832 GCF_001194135.2 Octopus bimaculoides
AGTAAATCAAAATTCCATAAATACTATCTGTAATTCTGTATTGACTCGAATGGAGAAAAAATGTGTCGCTAAAGAAGGACTCCAGTTTGAACAATTCCCATGGTGTTTCATATTTAGATGCTTTTATTAAATTCATTCAGTTGTTAAACATAAATAAATCTTGGAATTAAACGGTTTTGATTTACTGTCAGGTGACTTTTGGCCAACCCTGTATATAACAATTATTATCAATAATTGGCAGAAATATAAAAGTGACATAAATGTCGAGAGTTTGGTGCTTTAACACTTACCAAACTGACTGCCGAACTCAGACTGTTTTCCCACCGGATTTTTCCATCGTAGAATTTGATTTCAACTCTGTACAGTTATAAAGAAGTAGAACAAGAATAAATATTCGTTAGATAGACAATGCTACCACCTCTTATTGGCTCTTGAAAACTTGAATGAAGGATTAGCAATACTATAATTTCAGTCTTCTTCATAAAGCCCAGCGCAACAAAATTGTTCTTGCAATATATTCTTGCAATATGTTTTGTCCACGAATAGATTTGAACACCGCACTACAAGTTTATTAATTGCAAAGTGTGTCCAAAATGAAAAGGATTAAAATTTCCTTTGTATCCATTATAACCAGGAGAAGAAGAATCGGCTGCTGTTGCAAATGTGTGGTTCTCTTTGTACTATTATTGATTGTGTCTGGCTTTGCGAGAGAACCTTCCGAGACCGACTTAATCTGACAATTGTCCTTCGTGATGTTGTTCTTGTATTGAAAGGATCCAACGTTGATAGATTTCGAGCTGCCGGGATAATATTTCATTCAATTGAAAGGCAGCGAACTGGCAGAATCGTTAGCGTGTGCCGGTCAAAATGGTTTGCAGCATTTCGTCCGGCTTTATGTTCTGGGTCCAAACTCCGCTGAAGTCGACTTTGCTTTTCATCCTTTCAAGATCGATAAAATAAATACCAGTTGAGCATTGAGGTCGATGAAATCGACTTACCCCTCTCCTGAAATTGCTGGCTCTGTGCCAAAATTTAAAACCAAAATTTCAATCAACTGCTTCTGTTTTTCAGTTACGTTGATTATATGCTGTTGATGACGTATAACTATCACGGCCAATGGGAAGAAGTGACTGGACATCACAGCGGAATTTTTAAACATTGGAAAGACGGATCTGGAGAGAAGAGTGAACTAAATGCGGTAAATGACTCCTAACTGTTTATTTGATTACTGTAGTAAAACCATCAAACACAGAGATGCTATTACTGTAGTCTTTATAGGATAAAGTAATGAAGAACAGACATTATTACTGTAGCCTGTACAGGATAAAAACAATCAAGAATAGAGATATTATTTGACTAATAAGTCACTAAGACATCAAAGATATTTTCGAAAGTTAAACAAGGATTTCTGCCAATAACAAGGGAAATAGAATTGTTAAATAGAATAGTTTGTGTCGCGAAACAGGGACAAGACTTCTATTCCTGTCTCAAGCCATTTCACTTTACGGGGAAAATCCATTGACGCTCCACATTCCCATCTTTTCGTTAGAGGATATTTTCTGATTATTCAACAGAAACCAATAGTATTGGTTTCCAATTTTGGCACAAGGCCAGCAATTTCAGGGGAGGTGGGTAAGTCAATTACATCAACCCCAGTGCATGACTGGTACTTATTGTACCGACCCGAAAAGGATGAAAGGTAAGGTCGACTTCGGCGGAATGTGAACTCAAACCGTACACACGGACGAAACGCCGCTAAGCGTGTCGTCCGGCGTGCTAACAGTTCTGCCAGCTTACCACCTTAAAGATACCGATAATACTCATTTCTAACTTTGTCACAAAATTCCTTATTGCCAAAGAAGAAGGCAATATGTCGCTTAAATAGAGCCCAAAGAAGAAGGCAATATGTCGCT
>NC_068988.1:1932842-1933243 GCF_001194135.2 Octopus bimaculoides
TCGCTTAAATAGAGCCCAAAGAAGAAGGCAATATGTCGCTTAAATAGAGCCCAAAGAAGAAGGCAATATGTCGCTTAAATAGAGCCCAATGTGTCACCTGAATGACCTTGAAAGGGCGAAAGGAAAAGTTACCGTTGGCAAATTTTCAACTTAATATTTAAAACGTAACTGGTGGGGGCTAAAACACGACAAGGTATTTTGTCTGTGAGTACATTGCTTTTAAAGAAAGTAAAAATCTTGATGACTGACAAGACAACTGCAGCGAGAGACATTGTTCCTTCCCGACAAACCTCTAAGTTACGGGGACGTAAATGCACCAACACCGGTTATCAAGCAGAGGACAAACACACACACACACACACACACACACACACACACACACACACACACACACACACACA
>NC_068988.1:1933253-1935753 GCF_001194135.2 Octopus bimaculoides
CAATGTGACGCGCAGTGGGGCTGAACTCGGAACCATGTAGTTGGGAAGCAAGCTTCTTGGGAAAATGGTCGTTTCTGCCAAGCTAGCTTATTTTTTTACCCACATTTTTTTTTTATAAAAAGTCTTAAAGTGAAATGGTTTTTTAGTGTTTTCTTTTTAGTGAGTTAAGCGACATTAATGCAACTTACTCAGTGATCTGGGCATCATTATTTTAATATAACTTACTCAATGAGCTAAGCGACATTACTTTAACATATGAGGAGTGCTGAAAAGTTCCCGGCTTTAAGGGTGTTGCGAAAGGCCTGATTGGAACCGAAACTTCTGAGTTCATTTACGGGGCTTAGAAAAACTGAAGGACCACTGCAATAAGTGTGTGAATCTGAGAAGAGAATACGTTGAATTAAATCATAATTAACTGATCCTCCTCTATTTTCTTTTATTCAAAACCAGGAACTTTTTGCACCCCATCGTAACTTACACAATGAGCTAAGCGGCATTAGCATAACTTACCCAGTAAAATAAGCGGCATTACTTTAACACAAGATTTTAAGATCGAGGGGAAACATCTGTGAATTGAATATGAAGTTTTCTTCTTAGATGAAATAAAGGAACTCTCACTATTTACACATTAGTAAAGAGATCTCGTGATACAATGTCGTTTGCATCACGGATATCCGCTGTCCTGCAGCTTGTCAGATGATTTCCTGTAAAGTTAGTCGCTCCCTCTTTTCTCAGATCAATGGTAATTTAATGGAATCCATTGATATACTCTAAAAAGTGGGTTGTAATCAAAATACTAATGAATACCTATCAAACAATAACTGCAAAATTTAATAATACTTACAACACAATAACTCACCTGATATGCCCCTGGAGACACCGATTTGATGACAGACGATTCAATACTTCTCAAGACAGGTATTTGAAACTAGTTATTTCGCATATCGTAATGGCACTATAATCGGCGCTTCCTTCTGTTTCATTTGTATTACAATTGGAAAAGTAATGCAAATTAAAAGATTAAAAGATATACTTATAAGAACAAGTATAAAAGGAACCGCATCAACCAAATAATTCAAAAATATCCAAAGAGAAATTCTACATATGTTTCAATCTAACAATATTTTTGAATCATCAATAATTGCAACTTTTATAGATGTAATAAGCGATATATTGTTAGATCGCTTCAGGAAAAATAAGTATATTATAGTCTTGAGTTACAAAATGACTTATTTGAGGACTGTGTTTGGGAATTTTTAAATGTAAATAAAACTACTTAGTAGGACGCAGAGTTCATGTAATTAGAAATTTATCGTTTAAAATTTAGCTAATATCGAACGTTGAAATGCTGTTAAAACATCAAGTTTATTTGAAAAATATATCTATTATTATATTTAAATTTAAATATATTTATAAAAGTTTATGTGAGGGAGATGGTAGAAAGACGAATATAACTAATCATGAGGGGTGTAATATACAAAGAATTATGTTGGGAAATTTAAATAAAGACTGGATGAATAACATTGGTGTTATTTTGGATTAAATTAGTTGGGTTATAATTACCGGTGTAATTTGTGCTTGTCCCACCCCCAACTGGTGTTCGTGTGTTTATGTCACCGTAACTTAGAAGTTCGGCTAAAGAGACCTGATAGATTAAATACCTGGGTTAAGGGAAAAAAGTCCTGGGGAATTTGAACTCAGAATGTGAAGATGGACGAAACGCCGCCAAGCATTTTTCCCGGTGTGCTAACGATTCTGCCAGATCGCTACATTCACAGTGCTTAGTTATAACGGTTTCAAATTTTGGCACAAGGCCAGCAATTTTGAGGGAAATACTAAGTTGTTTAAATCGATCCCACTACTCAACTGGTACTTATTTTATCGATCTCGAAAGGACGAAAGGCAAAGTCGACATCCACGGCATTTGAACCCAGAACGTAAAGGCAGACGAAATACCACAAAGCATTTTTGCCCGGCGTGCTAAAGATTCTGCCGGTTCGTCGTCTTACACTTTCATAATACCATAATATAATTCAAAGCTCCTCGCAATGATAATGATACGGTTTATCATGGAATATTCTTTTCTTTTCAGGAATGGTCTATTAATTTTTGGCTTAGGGCTGGTATCCCTCGATCTAAACTCATTGTTGGTATCCCTACCTATGGAATGAGCTACACTTTACAAGATCCTAATACTCACGACTTATTTGCTCCAGCAAACGGTGGCGGTAATAAAGGTGCTTATACAGACGAAAAAGGTGTTCTGTCATATTTTGAGGTAAGTCAAATTTAATGTATTGAGAGAGAAACTTCTAAACATTCCACTTGAAACATTGACTTTAAAGTACATGGCTATAAAACGTTGATACTTTCGTGACAACGAGTGATTAAATTAAAAACCATTTAAACATTAAATCTTTTCATGGTTACGTACATACACACATACATACATACATACATGCATACATACATACATACGTACGTATGTATGTATGTATGT
>NC_068988.1:1940753-1941842 GCF_001194135.2 Octopus bimaculoides
GGCGTGCTAACGATTCTGCCAGCTCGCCACCTTAGGAAGAAAAAAGAAGGACAGAAAAAGAAAAGAAGAGAATGCTAGATTTGGTTACCTTGGTTAAAAAAAAACACAACAAAAACGACTGGAATAATTCTAAAGTTGCTTCAAGTAGAAGAGATGTGCTGAAAGTTAAAGGATCTGAATAATTTTATAAAAATCATCTCAGAATAATAAAGATAAACATAATAATTTGGGACTTTAGAAGCCGATTAAGATAGCACTGAATTAGAGGAATGCTGGAAACCTTCTTGGGATTGTGAAATAAACGAGTTAGAAGGGGAACGCAGTATTTGTAATGCCTTCAGCAGTTTTACATTTGTAGATACACAACAAAATAACAATGAAATAAGGAAAGTAGAGGAACAAATAAAGAAATCAAAATAGCAGCGAATGAAGACTCGAAACAAGAAGGAACCAGTAAACAACAAATGCAAATAAAAAAAAAAGATAATGTCGTGTGACGTAACGTTGAATGAAACATATGTATGTAAAGTTACATTCGACACGCTCAAGTGCGCTTGGACGTGAGAAAACCTTCCGTTACTGATCTACTCCCTGGACAAAATTCTCCTCTTAGACATGTGTCAAAAAAACAAAATAAGAGAAAACATTGATTGAAGATTGAAGAAGAGATAAAAATGAAATGTGCGCACATCTAAGCGAAAGGAGAATTAAGGTAACAAACGAAACGATCGAAGCTAAGTAATTTTGAGGATCATTAGTTTTTAACAATGAGATCTGAGACTTTATCTTCGAGTGGAAATCGACATATACTTGCGAGGGTTCGTATACAGAGTTGCAAATATTCTAACAGCATGAAGACATCAATTGAATTACGTCGATAAACTATTTCATATTTTATCTACGTAGTATTATAATTCAATTTTATATCTTGTAAAAAATTTCTTTGCATGCACAGACAGATTTTCTAAAGGTTATATTTGTTTAATATAATTACTGTTATATCTTTATAAAACTTTGTTAACTGTTATATTTTGAATAGCCTGTAAAAATATATTAGTTGCAACTTGTGTTTATGCATTATGTGTATAT
>NC_068988.1:1942150-1943933 GCF_001194135.2 Octopus bimaculoides
TATATATATATATATATATGTATGTGTGTGTGTGTGTATGTATGTGTGTGTATATGTATCTATCCACATACACACACAACACTTATATGCGCATACATACTCTCGCACTCACAACACTCAACCACATACGCATATGCATATATATCATATATATATGTACATCCATCTATCTATCTATCTATCTATCTATCTATCTATCTATCTATCTATCTATCTATCTATATGCAGATTACTAAAGCTGTGTACAGATTAGTCAATCAAAATCTAACACGGTTCGATTTTCACACTATGTTACAATTTTCACAACTACTTTCACGTTTTGTTAACAAATCAGATAAATGTTTATGGAGAAGCAGCATTAACAAACAACTAATGCAGTTCGCAATTGAAAAATTCTGTCAAATGGCTGAATTTTTCCTTTAAATACCTTTTGGCAGGCTCCCGCAGGCTGACACTTGCGAAACCTATTTTAACCAATCAGCGTGCAGCTTGAATATGGCACATGGCGGCATCTACAACGCTTATTCATAAAAAGATTTTAACCCGTCAAAGTCATCAACAGAGGATTCAGCTACTGTCAAATCTTGGGAAACATCTGATACTACAAACAGTAGTTCCGCCTTAAATATTTTTTTAATGAAATTGAATTCAAATTGAACTTAATACTATTATTAATATAAGAACAGTTTCTAAGTAGAATTTAATGCAAAACAACATTAATATTATTCTTCATAGTAGAAACCACTGAGAATATGTTTGAACTTCTCAGTAAATTTCTTTTCTTTTACACTTCTAACTCCACTTGAGTCGTAAAAACATTCTATGACCGCATGTTTCTAAGTGATAACTTAATGAGATTTCACTGACATAAAAGTTTCTCAACTGTTGCCGTTGTACTCAGGCACGTTCTAATAGTACGTTTCCTGTCTGACCAAAATATATTTCTTTATGATTCTGACATTTGATGCAGTAGATCAAATTTCTACTTTGACAGTTCACAATTGGAATATTCTTCCGATTTTTATGTTGATATACTGACTAATATGTATGAACTGACTTACGCCACAAGAATTGTTAAGTGGGAATTTGGAAAGGATATCAAAATACTAGGCTAGATAAAAATTTTTCTTCTTGATGGGTTGAATTTTGATTAATTTCTTATCAAAGATTCAGTTTAAATTATTTTTATCGATGAAAAAGTAGAACAATTATTATTTTCGACAGACTTATAGGCTGATCTCTAATATGTGACTTTTGGTGTAGGCATAAATTTCAGATCTTTTTCTTCAACTTTTGGCATAGTTACATATATGTGTATGTACATATATTTGATGCACCCAAGTACACACACACACACACACACACACACACACACACACACACACACACACACACACACACACACACACACACACACATATGCACGTACACACACACGCACACACTTACACGCACATATATTTTACATATATTGGACATAAATAATAGCATTCCAAAAATTTGTTTGTGGTTGTATGTACTTTAATAACATATATTTAACAAATTTAACTCACCGTCACAATCATGTAGTTTCGAGTTACAATCATCATCATCATCATCATCGTTTAACGTCCGCTTTCCATGCTAGCATGGGTTGGACGATTTGACTGAGGACTGGTGAAACCGGATGGCAACACCAGGCTCCAGTCTGATTTGGCAGAGTTTCTACAGCTGGATGCCCTTCCTAACGCCAACCACTCAGAGAGTGTAGTGGGTGCTTTTACGTGTCACCCGCAATCTAATT
>NC_068988.1:1943943-1956289 GCF_001194135.2 Octopus bimaculoides
AAACTACAATTTTTTTTCTAAATGGATGGCCATCCATTTAGAAAAAAAATTTGTAGTTTAGAATCAGTAGTTCTTTGACTGCTATTTCTAAATTTTCAGTATGTTGGAGAAGCAACTCAATGCTAATCCCTGTATATTTATGATGATAAATGGTTTTACCGATAAAGGTTTTTTCATACTGAACTACTTGGCAAAATTGTTAATTATTAATTCTATTATTAATTGACGATTCCCTGCCCTTATTCTTGTATATATATATATATTTAGGTATGTATGCATTATGTGCATATGTGCATATGTGCAAGTGTGTGCACATTCCTACATACATATTTTTCACGTGTATTCTTTATATGATATCAGAATATTTTTCCTCGAAGTTAGTCAATAATTTGCAAAACACCATATATTTTTGTATGCCCGTCTTTCTACGTGGCAAATTAGTAAAATCCGACTCAACTATGTTCAAAATATGTGAAATATATAAAGATATAGTTTAATATATATTTTTCTTCCTGTTTTTTTGTGAAACACACTTAACCTCCTTTTACTTTGTATTGATGTTAGTCGTCCTTTTCGGGATGCGGAAATATTTACTAAATCTCAATCTTGATACACATAGGAAACCGTCTTCTGATTGTTGTATTCATATTTCATTTTCGGTCATATTAACTTTAAGAAAAGAAATTGTAAAACGTATGTAACAAAGTGGATTGTCGTTCACATATATATATATATATATGTGTGTGTGTGTGAAAGAGAGAAAGAGCGAGCGAGCGAGAGAGAGAGAGAGAGAGAGAGAGAGAGAGAGAGAGAGAGAGAGAGAGAGAGAGAGAGAGAGAGAGAGAGAGAGAGAGAGAGAGAGAGTGTTTGAGTTTGTGTGTGTCTATGTATGCCTCTGTGTTAATGAAACTTATGCATGAAAGAAATTTGAAAAGAATAGCTATAGAGCGCTATCGTGGCCTCTAGTATTCCTAACAGCAGTACGATATTTTTCTTAAATTTCCCAATCGTTTAGAATTCAGATTTACATCCTTTCAATTGTCTCATTTTTATGTGTAGCGATATTGATGTAAATTTCGAGTTATAACGAAATAAATTTGCAGGGTAGATCTTTGTCTTCTTTCCAGGCAAGAAGGAAAATTTGCTTTTTGATTATAGACACCCTGAAGAGTATTAGATTTTAAAGATACATATCACAAATGCACAGGAATAAAAATCAAATATATTTTCCCATATACAATACATTAAGGTAAACATGAACCTAATGGATAGTATTAAATAGACTGCGAATAGCTCTAAATATGAAAATAAGGAGAGTAAAGCTACACTTACTTCCACAAATTCTGTTAAAATTAAGCTACAGCAACCACACTCATACACTTAGAAACCTACATAGAAAATATGAAATGTCGACAAATATTTGAGAGTTAAAGGAGAAGAACACTAACTACAAAGTGAAGTTCTATATTGGTAATAAAAACCTCGCAATTTTTGCTTGAAACACAGCCATTCTACTTGCTACGAGTAATCTGCTAAATTCTGCTTATTGAGTGGATACCTTTGTATTTTATTTTTTAGCTGTGTTCTTTCTTCACTCCGTGATTGTATTAATGCTTCATCTACCTTTATCTAGTTACTTTTTATTTTTATTTTACTTTACACCCTGAACTCTGAATTTTCGACATAGAATTTTAGTACCTGTTCCTTTCAGGGCACAACAAACAATTCTAAATACTTCTCATTGTTGACTACCATTTCTTAATCGTTTATGGCATCCTCTCTTCTTTAGTTAATTTCATTTCACTAATTTTTGTTGTTCTCAGAAACCCAACTAATTTTCTCAACTGTTAATTTACACCTACCATAAGCCCCACATTTGTAAACTTACTTTGCAGTCTTCTCCGTGTATTTTGCCCCCTTGTCCACCTCATCTCTCCACTACTCTGCAGATCTCTCACACAATCAACTAATTATTTTAAACCAAACTCGTTTCCTCCCCATCTTTTGTTCTCTATTATCGTTACTTTCTTTGCATTTTCTCCTTTCCCTCTCTTATACACATCATCTTCAAAACAGCTGACATCGTATGTGCAATTCCCGTCTCTCTCACCAGCGACTTATCAATATGTTTTTCTTTACATCTATTTCTTCCTTTATAAATTTATAATCTCCGGAAACTTTATGTATTTTTCTCAGACATTTCTTAGGAACTATTTTACAAAGAAATAAATGACTACCAATTTCCTCATCATGTTTCTCCCATATTTTCTCATTTCCTTCCTTCATACATTTTCATCTATTTTCCTTATGTTACTAACCTGTTCCTTGTCTCTGTTTAACCACAATTCATCTACTGCCAATAATAATAAACTCTTCTATCATTCATTATGATATAAAACTTCTTAATCGTATTTACTAATTTTTAGAAAAACTTCCAAATCGTCCCTTCAATGTTGAACTATAAATTTTATTCTCGTTCATTTGATGAGCTCGTATACAGCGAAACATATGGCTATCTGTAAGCAATCACCTGTGCTTATATATGTGTATGTGTGAGTCTACTACTTTGGTGCATGATGAATTAAGTTATTAGATATTAAATGTCTCATCCATTCGTTCATGCATACGATAAATCACCAGTACCAAGATACCCTTTTGTAGGGAATTCGACACCTTATTCAATAAAACAAATATGAACCTGAAATAAATAAATACTTATCTGTTAACTTGCTTTTTCTTTCTTTTCAAAGGCTCAAAATATCATCAACAAAGGCCTGGCCGGGGCATTTATCTGGTCCCTGGAGATGGATGACTTCACTGGTTCATGCGGACAAGGTAGATTTCCGCTGACGACCAAAATCAGTAACATTTTGCTGTCTTCTGATGTTGATTACGAGTATCCAGATGACATTCCACCACCAAATACCATTTTAGAATTTACAACAAGGGCGGCAAGAGGTAGGAGTCTTAATTTCTTTTCTTGATATTATTTAATTACAAGATGGTGAACTGGCAGTATCTCGTTAGCTCCTGGGCCAACAATCCTACACCTTTCCAAATAGTTTATCATGACCTTCTCATAAAAATATAAAACACACGAATAAGATTACACACACACACATATATATGGAAGAATGTTGGTTATTAATTTCAGACTGATTTTGTTTTTTAAAAGATGCAATATGTTCGAACAGATTAACTTAAAACTCTTGCGTGTTAGGCTTCAGCTAAATATTTTTTTCTATTTCTGTTTTTCTGATATTGCACCAATTCACTTAAATATCGGGAATAGGTACCAGATTGTCTAGAAAATAAAACTGAATAAGTATGGTCAGCCATTGATCACTAAAAGGTCAAACTTCAGCAATTCTTTCGTTGTATTTTATTAATCAAGAGATTATTCAGCTTACTGGATACTTTGCAAATGTCAGCAATACCAACGGATTAAGTTTTCCACTACATACTTTATGAATGTAAAGAAAATTGTGTAAGATTTATGTCCAAAAACATAGTTTAGTCAGAAACACTGCTTCCCTTATATTCGTCTGTGTAGCTGAAATATCGATTTCTCTTGAACGCTACACATATGCCAGATTCCACCCTTTGAAAGATACTCAAGATACAAAAAAATGATATTACTATTACAATTTTATTTAAAAGAAAAATTTTGTTTTTCTTCTCTGATTTTGTTTCTTATTTTTTACTTTCAGTCAACAATGTAGATTGTACAAAAGCCCCTCGGAAACGTTTAGCAGACCCGAGATCCTGTAGGCACTACATACTGTGTCTGCCCAGTAACCAGGCCATACGAATGAAATGTCCAAAAGGAACACGCTTTGATCGAAGTATTAGTATGTGCAATTATTACCGTGGTGCAACCTGCTAATATAAATAAGTAAATAAATTGTCAAAACATATCGAGAAGATTTCATTTTAATTTTGTCGCTGTGAATTTGAATAACGACAAAAAGAAACAAGTCTTGAACAATACTTAAATGCTTCTCTTTAAACAACAAACTGGCACATTGTAACATCTGTGGAATTAGTCTGTCAAATAGGATTGGCTGGATTTAATCAATACTAAACTCGAATCTGTTCGCTTTGACACATTTTAAAATATGTAACTGATGACTTCTCGATAAAGAGTTACATCATATACAACTGCTGCAACAATCAATATAACCATTCAAGTTTTGTAAGGTTTTTGTTTTTTACTGATTGTTATCTGGTCAAGAATCCAGATAATTCCATACAATATTTCTATTAAAACAAAATATGTATTTTGTAATAAACCAAATAAAACAAATATCGAAAAATCAAAATGTGACCAAATAAGCGCTTCTGGTTTTGAATAACATTTAAAAACCGTTCCATGAAAGACGACGTATACTTCTGTCTCAACAATTATTAATCTTTTTTTAAATCTATCTCAACTCAATAAAATAAAGACAAAGAAAAATCATTTGAAAAATTGTTGCCGGTTCGAATTTTATTTTGTGTCTCTTTTAAAATATAAACAGGAAAAAAAGTTAGCTGCGTAGTTGCAACCAGCTATAAATTTAGTTTATAGTTTGGTTGTAGTTAAACATTTTATATTGCAGATTCTCAAAAGAATGCTAAACATATCCCCATAACCTTTTCACCAGACTCTCAAAGTCATCGCCTCTCATATTAAAACGCTTTTTCTTTTATCCTTTCGGGGTCGATAAAAGAAGTTCCTCTTAAGCATTGGGTCGATGTAATCGACTTACACTCTCCCAAGTAATTGCTGGCCTTGTGCCAAAATTTGAAATCAATATTTTGGTTTTACTTTGCAAATAAAGAACAAGGAACAGAACAGCAATGAAAATCTTGAGCATTTTGTCATTTATTCATAGAAAACAATACTAGAGATCGAGTCCTATGCCTCCTATAATTCCGGAGTGGGTAGTTAGAAGAATGCGTGTGATTAGGTGTTCAAATCCAGTTACAGACACATCTTTCTTATTTCTGATAAATGATTGTAGGTTGTAGAGTCACAATATCACAAATCAGTGGAAAAGGCGGTAAAGAAATGGTCGATTGATGAATATTATATTCTTCGTCATTGCGAAACGAATTTCTGAATCAAACGATCATCATGCCTGTGGCTCTGCATTCATCTTTGACGATATGCATCTCAACATAGGATTCTTTCTGAAAAGACAGCTAAATAATATTAGTTTAAATATTTAAAAAAAACCCCGAAAAACAAAGAATATGATGCTTTTTTTGTGTCGATATGTGCCCTTTTTCGTTTGTAGGAACTGGATATTATTGTAGCAGTGTCTGTATGACGTGACAAAAACTCTACAGGCTGGAATTCACTGTCGGAACAATCGTGTCTCTTGTATGTCTAAACGGGCTTTCCTTTGAAATCTTTCATTTTCTTCTGTCAGCGTTATGTGGATATGATCTGAGTGTTGGCTATGATGTCGCGACATGTGTTGTTGGACACTAGAGAGTATAGCTTGGAAATAAAAAAAAATGCATTCCTTATTTTTGCTCAGCTTCGTCAATTCAGAGAAGATGAAGGAATGTGTGACATTGATGAGGGGATTAAGTGTAAATACCTTACCGATATCGAAATCCGTATCCTTGGGAATTCAACTCTATGATGGTCACCACAAAATAACCGATATAAAAGTAAAAAATAATTAATAATAGATCAATATCTGATAAACACTTTCTTTAGATTAACTGTAGCTTTTAAATATTTTAAAATAATTTATTCATTATTTAGTTGACAACCCTTCAACACTTTTTACAAATTATATAATTTCGATTTTTCTTCTTATATCAGCGAAAACATCAACATTCAGAATTAGCGCCAAATATATTTCCTTTGCAAATTGCAAAATAATTATGCAGAAATTTATGGTCATATTTAAAACAAGCCAAAGCTGATTAATTTTCTGCACGTTTTCACAAATATTCTTGAAATTGGGATTCTACCCAGCAAAACTCTCTGAGCAGCAGATCTGGGATGCTACATCAGTAGTTGTTTAAAACATGATTACTTACGCACTTTCCGAGAGAAAACAAAAGGGCTGAGTCAACAGCATATAGACCAATGACTGAAGAGGTTGCCGGTTCGTGTCTAGTAACCATCACTGCATTGTGTTCACAGCTAGGGTATTCTAGTTTCGAATCCCAGTTTCTCTCTTGTTCTCCATGCGTATCAGTAGATTGGCCTCATTCGCTAAATCCAGTAAACAACAACAGCACAGTTATTTTAGTGCTTTTCTTTTTTACTTGGGAAAATGAGTCCAACTCCTCCCATGAAAACATCTACAATAAACTTCAGGAATACAAGCGTTCAAGTGATATCTCTACGAGCCAAAATATTTCAATGTGTACCACTATGATTAGTTGAACGGCTGACACCTCTATATCGGTGCTGGTGTATGCATAGGAATGCATCACTAATGAGTTTTTGTTTTGCTCTCTAACAATGTCCTGCAACACGTGTGTATTTGTGGGTTTCCAGTGAAATCGGTGAAAGCAAGACAACTGCCATATTTTCTATCTGTCTTCAGGTGCTTTTTTTCACAGGAAATATTCAAAACAGCTCGTAACATACGATTGTGCGATCCAGCCTTGTCTCCGGATGTTTGGTAAGTGTTCAAGTAATGGAGTCGTAAGAAGGTATTTCATAGTGGCACATAAAAATCTTCTCTAAAGTTTGCGGAATATCGACAGCTTCCAGATGATGCCGAGATCATCAAGAATAGTTCATGCTTTCAGGAGACAAATTTTGAAGAAAATATTGAATAATTATATCCTTCCTTGCTTTCACCCCCCCCTCACCACAATCTATCTATCTATCTATCTATCTAGATAGATAAATAGATAGATAGATAAATAGATAGATAGATAGATAGTATGTATGTATAGATATGTGTGTATATACATGTGTATTGTGTAAGCACGTGTGTATACACGTATATCTATATGTATATATTATTACAAGTGTACATTACAGAGAATAGAATTTTATAAGGTTATTAGTGTGTGGGAATTGAAATCGGATCCAAGACTTGCGTCGTAAGGAGCCTATATACTCTACGATACTCACCAGCTTGTTCATTATTGCTACAAGTCCAAAGTTTGCTAGGATGTCGTATGTTTTATTAAACAGACACAGTTCAATAGACTAAATATCCTTTATTGACTGATTTAGAGCATAAACAAAACATTTATTTCTCACTATAAATATATCATTGAGAAATAATGAGATATGTCCATTGGAAGTTACTTGGGAGTACAAACATATTTCTAGTATATATTAATCCAAAATCAGAATCGATGTGAGAACACGTGAACTGGTGCAAAAAGTAAGGCTTTCAAATAAGAGACTTATGTTAGTTTTAACTTACAATTTGCGAGTCTTAAGTTCAAATTTCACTGGATCCGCAAAACTGTAGCAATTCTACTTTATTATGATCAAAGTTAAACGATCGTAGCTCTTCCTTCTTTGCAAATATTGATCTTGTAGCAAAAAATGTTTCTAAAAAGCTTTGCGATAATAATTTCTCGATATTCCGATTCCACGATTAGACCAATTTACTTAATGTCATTTCTGTTTAGGAACTGTCACAAGTCGCCATTTAAATTCCGAGAATTCATACCATAAAATGATATTGGTTTCCTATTGCCTGCTAAACTGTGTTATGTTGAGCGGTGAGCGACATCGTTGATTAACAGGTAGAAAGCAATAAGGTCACTCCACCCCGGTTTTAATTCTCGTTTGAACGTGTCGAATGCACCTCAGAAAAGCCTGCATATCATTCTATACAATCTCATTTACTCTCTCTTAAAACTCTGCAGTCTTAAACTTTGAAAACCCAATTAACTCCTACAAGGGTTTCTATTTACTTTACTCGATCTGCTTAACAAGTCCTCTGATCTCATCTATGTTGAAACTTGGACAGTTGCATCTCGTTAAAGTCATTTGCATAATTTGAATTTCTAATTTTAATTTGAGAATGTTTTTGTAGGATAAATAATGTCCGATTACAGCTACAACTTTTAATAAAATAAAATTCAGTCCTAGTAAATAATATATAATTTCAGTCTAAATATTAGTTTCAAATGTTAGTACAAGGCCAGCAATGTTGAGGGTAAGGTAAGTTGATTATTTTGACCCTAGAGTTCAACTGGTACTTATTTTATCACTCCAGAGAGGATGAAAGGCAACGTCGACATTGGCAGAATTCGAACGCAACGTAAAGACGGTCGAAATGCCGCCAGGCATTTTCCCCGGCGTGCTAACCATTCTGCCAGCTCACTGCATTAATTCTGTCTCAATATTAATCAAAGAACACTAATTCTTGCCATCAGTTTTGAAATAATTTCAATATTTGATGCGTCACAGTCAGAGGACAAAAATGTATAAAAGGTGTCGGGGATATAATTAAGGGAATTGCTTGTTTTCAAAACTTATTTGCAAAAAACGAAGATGACCTTATATAGCAGGATAAATGAAACTAAATATTATAACATTTATTCCTCCCTACCCAACGGTCTCGTTTGCTTCCACCTCACTTGACAATACCCTCAAAACACACGAAATATTAGGTTTTTACTTTCATCTGATGAACACGTATGTAATTCCAAGGTAACCAACACTGCAGTTTATAGGGAAACGTCATATTAAACGTATGTTGGAAACGCCAACGCAATACTTTCTCAGACTGAGAAGGGCAATTGACCAAACGACCAGCAAACATACACCTCGTAGTCGGCAGAATTAGGTTTTTTGCAATATCGAAATATTTTTCAAGAACTTCCGGTTCAGTATGTACGGCACGAGTCAACATGCCAGGGTCTGTAACGCTGGCTTTAAATATATAAAGATCGATAATTAAACCTTTGTATTTCATTTCCGTTGGCTTTAGAGGATCAACCGAAATACTGTATTTGTTTTTTAAAACTGGAACAACAACTCTTACGACTTTGGCTCTATCTGCGAGTAAGTAACCAAAATCCCCATCGTGATCCCACGGTATGATATCTCCATATCTGTGAGCACCGAGTAAAGTTCCACCTTCGATCCAATGCGTTATATTATATTCGTTCATGACTTTATCGAAACTGTGAATCATATAGCGCATGGCATCCAAATCTGCCGAACTGGTAAAGCAAACGGCGAAAGGCCGCAGCGATTTAATGACAGTCCAGTATCGATAGGCACAAATACAAACGGAGAGGAATAAAAGAGAAACAAACGCAGTCTTGACATTTTTGAGCGTGTTACGCATTTTCTTTTTCTCACGTCGACCTGAAACCAAGGCAAAAATATTTCAGTAATTACTATTATATGACTTCCAATACATACTTAGGTGTATGTAGATGAGAGAAGGAGAAAAAGAGCGACAAATGGATAGGTAGATAGATAGATAAACAGATAGATAGACAAACGCTACATAGCAAAACGATTATTGGCTTTTTAGAATTATGTAAAATTATTTTACTGATCAAATTATAAAGAAAAAAATTACTCCAAAAGTTGGTTTCTTTCAAACAATATTAAATCTTCACGGTCTTTTGGAAGCTTAAACCGTTTATGAATTTATCTGTTGAAAATTACAAATAATAATATAGTTTTAGAGATCTCAAGTGATCATTTAAGTTATTTTTTAGCGAACATTTTTAAATGTTTTACAACCATTCTAAAATGTTTTGTCAGGTGAAATTGATTATTTTCGTTTCTAATTGATTATTTTTTGTCACTAATTAGTAACGATGGCGCTACTTAAGACGATAATCAAGATTTTAAATCGTATGACACAGTTAAAGCTACGAGGTTCATTTACCAGAAGTAGAAAGTTTTTGAAATAATGATAATATTATTATTTTTATGAAAAATAATTTCAGTTCACTTGTGCTTGTGTTTCCTGTTAATCTGTTATACACACGGCTAAGATTTACAAGTTAATTTCTACCCAAACTAATTTACTTTTTCTCATTGTTATTAAGAGTGACGATATTGACCTCAAATATTTCCGCTCTTTATGAACAGTAGAATTGTTGGTCAGAGGTTTTTAAAGAGTAAACCACTTGTTCATTATATTTCCAACTCCAAACAAAATAATATTACCATAAATGTTACGAAAAGCAGCAGTTTAACAGTTTTCTCGCTGATGCTTTCATCTTTCTTCCTCTGTATATGGGTGAAACATTTATGCACCTATCTATATGCGACGGGCTTTGACACACAGTTTCTGTCACTTAAATTCCACTAATTCAATGTTGGTTAACCTGAGGCCTCGTTTCAATACGCTTGCCCGTATCGCGGAATGCCATACACTGAACCATGGAGTTGTGAAACAAATTTCTTAACACATCCAAAACCTGCATCACTTGATGGTAATAATGATTTGTGTTGGTAATAGTTCCTCAATGTCTGGAAGGGGAGGTAAAATCAATTTAATCGAACCCAATAAATCACTAAAATTTATTTTTCTTGATCCACTGAGAAAATAAACAGCATTGTACTCACTTGCTGGGATTGGAACCAGCATTCTACAGCTTTTGTCACAACACCAGTGTTTCGAGACAGATCCCCAAATAAGTGCTGTACAAGAATAATCGTAAAAGCTGACAATGTTCTCAACTGTCAAAAATAACGATCCAGTTTTGATGTCTTAGGTAATTAAATTTGTGACAATCCGGTCTTTAACCAAAACACAGTTCCTTAAGATTTCATGTCTTTTGTAATCTTTATGAAGTGTTAGCCGTCTTACCTTTAAGTAATTTCTGAAACCAAGACGGGGAATCGCCAGAAATGACAGAAATTTTCTTTAAATGCATCACACTTCAGGTTTTCATCGATTATAGATCTAGATGAAATCAGAAATATGCTATAGCCATTCCAAAGAGCCCTTATCGATCTGGATATAGACCTCAGTATACCTTTACCGACTGATCCATGGTGGTTATAGGACTATTTGTCCCCGTTGGCTTATTTTGGATTGGATGGAGTAACCCCGTGTTTGGTTGAGGAGCTCTAAACAATGGCACTTACTGCAAATAGCCAGGACAAATACTGCAAGACACCTCGTCCAACGTTCTAACAATCCTGACTGACACCCGATTTGATCCCGTCAACCATATCAGATTTTTTCACCGCCTACTTTGGGAAGCATTTCTCTAAACTCACTTTCCCAGAAAGCCAGTTCAAGTCTAGCGACCTACCTCTCACCACTAAAATCTTACATTTCCATTATAATTTACAACAATACAATATTTTAAATTTGCTTCTGACTGAATCATTCAAATCAGTGAGAAATGAAAAACAATATTAAAGGAAATATCAAGCAGATATAAGTAGTAATATATTTTCTTAAAATTTCTAAACACTAATGTTCCATTGAAATTAAGGTCAGTTCATTTAGCATAGCTTTTCTTTGGCTTTCGGTGAATTGAAATAAGTCTGTGCACGCTTAAGAAATAGGAACAGATATGTTAACGGCTTTACCTAGCAGGCGACTGAATTGAGTCTGGCAATGTAGCAATTAAAGGTGATCTTTGATATTAATGTACCACCTTCTCCTTCTCAAATTTTAGTATCAGTTTGTGTACATAAAAGACAGACAAGATAATAAACTTACGTCGCAAGTGAGTGGATAATGTTTGTTGTTAACAATCAATTTCAGGTAATCCTTGATATCAACGTACCACTTTTTCTTTAGCTTGTTTATTATAAAGAATATTTGGGGTACAATTTCGTATTATTCCTAGCGAGAATTGTAGAAATTTCACGTTTTGTAAATTTTATTTCTATTTTCATGTATATATGATCTTCGTAACTTTATTTCGTTCGGTCTATAACTAAGAGCGTTCAAACGTCGACCACGTAAAATAATATAGATTTTTGTGCTGTTATTTTCATTATTTTGTCACGTGAGAAGGCAGTGCGCATGACTCATTATTGGGCGGTTCGTGAAAACATGATATGTATGTATGTGGGTGTATATATGTGTGTGCGAGTGTGTGTTTCACTGTTTAGCTCGCTCGTGTACATGAAAAATGACGGGTGTACGTACGTATGAGCGTGTGTGTGTGACTCTGTTTTTTTACTATTTAGCTGAAAAAAGAAAAATACTAAAGAAGTAAAAATTTTTTACGGAAATTGCCGAATAACTAGTTACAATTTCGTTATAACTCCTCCGAAGGATAGGCCCAACTAACCAAGCAGACCACAAAAAGATTTAAATTCTGAACGGGAACAAACACCACAAGGCATCCGGTTCTATGTTGTTACGTCCTCACAAAACCACCGCTTTAAGACCCTTTTTTTTTATCGATATCCCCCACCACTATA
>NC_068988.1:1957268-1958687 GCF_001194135.2 Octopus bimaculoides
TTATGTAGTCGGCACTTAATGTATATCGGCTGAATGGACGTCAGTGATTGGTTGAAATTACAGAAATACGACAACTTTAACATGGAATAATTTATGGATTTCTTTTTTTTTAAGAAGACTAAGAGAAAAAGATGTTTTATATGACACATTCTACCAGTGTTCCAAGTTTCAAAGTGTTTCGTTAATGAAAAATGTGGCCCCCGTTTTAAAAAAGATCCAAAGCTTTTAAATATTTAATTTGCTCGCGAATGTTTTAATGTTAATTTCATTCGTGTATATTTTAATGTCTTGACTGTTATTTCTAGCAATGTTTTGACATGCCGATTCCCCACTCCCACCACGTGATGATGGAATTTTGAACACCTGTAACATTTTGACAAAATTTTTTTCTGGAATAAATGAATAATAAATTCGGATTCAGCGACATAAATTACATCTATAAGATAAGGTACATTAAAAAAACCTGTTGAGGATAATTGTAAACAGTGAAGAAAGCGACAAAGATCTAGGACAAATGCCACACTCTATCGATTCAGCCAATTCAGTTTTTTTTTTGTTCAATTTTGCTTTGAAATAGTTGTTTGAGAATACAGAATAGGACTATGAAATTGCTAACAAGCTTTGTTGTTGTGTTGTTGTAGTTCAAGATAAGCAGGTATGTTTACAAGAAGATTTGACTGCGATGTCTAGCAGGCTGGACGAGTGCATAAAAAAACACAATGATGAAATAAAATAATACAAATTATTCCCTTAATGTTTATCATAATCAACCTAATACTCCAGTGGTAATAATCATAAACAAAAGAAGATTGTGTCATTTTTTAATATTATCTTAATAATTTTACAACAGCACGAAAATAGTTTTACAACGAATACTCACCCAAAATAATAATCCTGCCTACTAAAGGATGTCTTTTTATAACAAATAAGCCACCCGTTAAAAGAAATAAAAAAAAAACTGAAAGAGAAAAAACGCTTCTGTATTCGTCAATGACGCTGCAATGAAAGAAAACGTACGTTGAATCTCGGGATACAACGAAACGAGGTTATGTTTTTCTCGTGAGATAAGTACTAAGCACAAGATATAGAGGGGGAAGATAGCTTTAATAGAGACTACATCTGTATCCAGGAGAGACAAACCCCATTTCAACAATTTTTAACAAACGTCAAAGAACGCAGTTCGAAATAAGGATAAATTTTTACTTGCTTCTAGATTCCCACCCCGTTCACGCACAAACTCCTTCTTTCACCTTCACAGAATGAATATTATGATTGTTATGTCAATACAACTGTCACGGAACTTCCAGTTCGGTTAGCAATTACTGTCTGTCTGTCTGTCTGTCTCTCTCTCTCTCTCTCTCTCTCTCTCTCTCTCTCTCTCTATATATATATATATATATATATATATATATATATATA
>NC_068988.1:1958910-1962042 GCF_001194135.2 Octopus bimaculoides
ACACACACACACACACACACACACACACACACACACACACACACACACACACATATATATATATATATATATATATAATATCTATCTATCTATAGTGTGTGTGCACGCAGCATGGCCACAGATGCAAAGAAAGAAAATAAACAAATGGTATATTCTTTTGTTATATTTTAGGATGGTCCTTTTTTTTTGCCAAATATCCACACGCACTATATATATCTGGACCTTATTATTCTTAGTTTCCAGTCAGAGTTCTGTGTCTAAGACCTGTAGCCTATACTTAGGATGCTTGCTAGGATGATCTACTGTTAACCTTGGTGAATGAAGTTAGCTATTTGCTGGACGCTCTCCATGTTGCTACCTTCTAGTTCACAGACACATTGTCCATGGACAGGAGAAGACACGTGAGCTGGGGAGTCGTTAAAGAGATGACAAGATGTGAGACAAAAGATTTCGGACCAAGGGCACTGAAATCATAAGAAGAATAACTATGAAATGAAGAACGAATGTTTATTTGGCAAAACAAAAAAAATGACCATTCCGAAATCTAATATCTGTTTCAACACACGATGTGAACATCAGAAATCTTGGAAAAATTCATAAACGAAATGTTCTTTTTTATCGCCTGCGTTACTTTCAACCACGTACAGAGCAGACAATTAATTAGATAATTAAATACATAAATAAAAAAAAAATATCGGGTAGACTTGCCCAATTCGTACGTTTGCAAAATGTAATTTCAATTATGAGGAATGTCCAAGAAATAACTTGGCTTTCCGAAAATAATCGAACTGTTTTCATTTCTCCACATCATCGTTAAAAGAGAAAAAGTTATTAAACTACTATTTTTTAATATGAAATAAAAAATTAATCATTTTTTAAAAAGTAAGCAAAAATATGAATCTCCGGTCAAAAATTTCTCCCCAGGAAACTTATAAATACATATTCATCTGTTAACTTTTGTTAAATAAGAAACATTATCTGTCTGTCTTAAGCTGTCTTAAGCTAACACAAAAAATAAGCTAGACTCACCAGTGCTATATGTCCATATTAATTCCCTCCCTTACATCATCGCAGAAAGAAGTTGATTGGTTAATTTCTTACAGCCATTTTGAAGAAATTCATTTTACCATTGAATAATTTATGATTTACGAAGAACAAAAATAAGTAACGATGCAATGGCGGCAGCAAATGTGGGCATCTAAACTGCATCAAAGACAAGGACGTTCTCTCTGACAAGAGAATGCTGAGAAACAACGGAAACTCATCGGAGACATCCAGAAGAACGAAGAGTATGGCATGAAACGCTCTTGGGCATAGGATTCCTAGAGAACAACTGTCCAAGGAATACTGTCATCCTGTTCTAACACGAGAATGCTACTTAACACAGATTATGTCAGCGAAATAATCAACGAGTAACACTTAATGTTGTCAGTAGCCATGATAGAGAAGATTTTCGACCAGATAATACTGATATTTCTCGTCACACCTTTGGATTCATGTGAGTGGGTGGTCATTGGAACGCTTCCATGTTTTCTAGTGAGCAAACAAAAGATAGAAAATAGTCCTCCTTCTTTTAGCCTACACCCTGCAAGTATTACTGATCTAAAGATGTTTTGGGAACAGAGAGGGAATTGACAGATTTCAGAAAAAAGAAAACAAAGACAAGAAACTCTTGGTAACGAGATTCTATAACTGAGTATGAAGGGTGGTTCTCTTAAAAGACTGAACCTCTCGTTTCTATATGTTCTGGATTATTTTTTTTTATTGAATCAGTTGTTGAACTGTGTGATTTATGCAAATCTAAAACAAAGTATGCACAACATCTGAACGTGTCTTAATTCTGTGGTAATTAACAAAAAAAATATAGGAGATCAACGTTTAAAAAGTAAAGGCCATGTTTATAAGTTTCTTGGCCACCTGTTGTTACTTGGTGGCAGACATCCAAGTATTGGAAATATTCATTTCGTTAGAAGCCCAACAAACTGACCCCTTCGCCTCCACAAATTCTAGGTTAAAATGCAGAGATTGCATCAGAGTTCCAAGATATTTTACAAGTATATTTATTACACACGCACACGCATACACATACACACACACACCACTTGTATTTAAGGCAATTCTTTATGTCCATTGGATGAAATAAATAGCAATTTAAAAGCCATTATACATGCAGATAAAACTGCAAGAATTTTTCGTCATATATTTGCTATTTGGAGAGTAAACCGATGCCTTTTACAACAAAGCTTTTAAGTATTGGATATTTGCCCATTGATTCACCTTATGGCTCTATATCTTTAACGTAAGCTTTCTGCAATACTGTTTGCTCAAACATATTAGTACAGAAATGCGATATTCAGTAGCCTATATGGAAAATCCTACAAGAAAAACACGTTGATCAAAAACTAGCTGACAGGAATAGTAATATTGACACTGAAGAAAGACGCAGTCAGTAAATGAGAAAATTCGTGATAAAATCCTGAGTAAACTGATGAAAAAGCAATTTGAAAAAGCAGTAATATATCCTGATTAATATAGAAATCCCTTGAAGCCATTAGAAGTAGTATCTTGTGTGTTGAAAGAGATAGCATGTGTGTTGATAAAGATCTTTATTTCTTGCCTTCAACGGTTGACATTTTCAAAATTAACTTTTGTTATAATTGTCACCAGTTCGAGAATAAAACACTAATTTTGTTTCTTAGCAGCTGCAACACTACTTTTTTTTCCTACTCACTGGTGAATAGATCGTACTATTTGTGTACGATTTATAATATTGGAAGAAAACCACGCATTCTTAGAGAAAGATTATTTAAATTGGCCAATAAAATAGGACCTGTCTATTACCGGTATTTATGTTATTAACTAGAGTGCTGCCTGTCAGATGACGAGTAACTTTGAAAATATCCTTTTGCCACCATGGGGTTACATCAGGAATCAATTATAATTGAACTTCTATCAAATTTCTCGTTGCTTAAACAAAATGAAACGAATACTAATTTTCCAAAGAAAAGTATTTGTTAACTTAAAATAGAAGTAAATAAAATAATATTCACGGAGTAAAAACAAAATCACTGTGTTAGATTTATACAATGGAATTTTACACGTACGCAGGGAGAGAGAGAGAGAGAGAGAGAG
>NC_068988.1:1962057-1963340 GCF_001194135.2 Octopus bimaculoides
AGAGAGAGAGAGAGAGAGAGAGAGAGAGAGAGAGAGAGAGAGAGCCATTAGGAAGAAAGACAAGAGGTGTATATATACATACATACATACATACATATGTATGTTAAGAGAACGAGAATAAGTGTGTACGTGGCAGCGGTCATATACTTATTGCCTTTCATCAAGCCTAGTATGTGTATTCATCTTGCATCTCTTATGGTAACTCGCTCTGTCTTTCTATATGATGTAATGTATAACTACAGAAACCAACCAGCCAACCAACCAACCATTATATCGGTTATTTTATTGAGATTCTGGTAATATTTGAACTAAAAACAGAGGAAATCAAGTAGATTGGAAGGAAATTTAGTCCGGTGTATTTTTGTTATTTCTTTCTTCGCTTCCCCACTCTCGCAGCTATTAGCACTTTCTGCTAATCTAAGCAGTCGAAGGAAGTGGGTAAATGAAATGAAATAAAATTAAAAATGCAATTTTGTTTTAAATAAAATTTGAGAATTGTTAAATTAAATTCAGGATGAATAATATCCACTTAGGTAAGAAATAATGTTTGTAGTGAAGATGTTTAAGATAAGCATAATTTCACTTTTATTGCGTCAATTAACTTCTTAGTCTCGTAAATACATGAAGCGATCTTGAGATTTGGCCAGTAAATATACTCAAGAGGAGGTTTTCCCCGTATTTGATGTCATAAGACGTACTTTATTATTAAAGAAACGTCTCAAAAATCCACCCCGGGTCCCACATGTGAAGTCTGGCCTATATAACATGCTTTATTATAATGAAGTCTTTTTCCTCCTCAATATGCGCTGCTGAAATTGGTGTGCATCTAATCCACCCCTATGTGATACGCTGTGCACAGATAGAATCGGGTATGTTCTTTTCAAAGTGGGTCCGACATCCGAGAATGTTATCAGAAAATCTGAGAGATAGTTTGCCTCGGTGAACTTAGGCACGTAGAATGAACTGTTGAGAATGTCTTGCTTCTAATGAAGGGAATCTATTAGAAATTTCAACAATTCATCACTGGTAATAATTCAGATGGGAAATCAATCGGTGATCGTTCAAATCGAGAAATCATGCGAGCAAGACGTAACCAAGAGTTGCTGGGTGGTTAAGAAGCTTGCTTCCCAACCGTCTGACCTTGGTTTCAGTCCCACTGTGCGACACTGTTAGCAAGTGACTTTTACTATTGCATCGGGCCGGCCAACCAAAGTTCATTATAAGCACACACTCACACACACACACACACACACACACACACACACACACACACACACACACAT
>NC_068988.1:1963681-1964229 GCF_001194135.2 Octopus bimaculoides
CCTTTCTTTCTCTCCCTTTCTCTCTTTCTCTCTTTCTCTCTCTTTCTCTCTTTCTCTCCCTCTCTCTCTCTCCCTCTCTCTCCCTCTCTCTCTTTCTCTCTCCATCTCACTTTCTCCCCCCCTCTCTCTCCATCTAACACACACAAGATGCAATAAACACAACTCTACCAGACAACGTCTGTCAATATTGCGAAATTGATACAGTATTGATCTACGTTGCCTATTATATATATATTGATTAAACAGATCGTCTCAGACTCTATTGTCTTGACGATGGTCACTCAGGCTTGTGCTGACGATGAGAAACGTACTGTAGGTCTTGCTGTTGGCTACTGTCATACCGAATAAATATGAATGGCTATGCTTCACTGAGGAGGTTTAATACGGCTGAAATATGGCCAAAGTTGTTATCGGACATATTTCAGTTTGCCTTTCTCACATTACTCTATCTATTTCTATTTTTAATTACTTGGGACACTGGCGCATCAGACTATTATATATAGACAGATAGATGGATATATATATATATATATATATATATATATATA
>NC_068988.1:1964792-1966204 GCF_001194135.2 Octopus bimaculoides
TATATACATATACATATATATACATACATACATATATATATACATATATACATATACATGCATACATACATACATACATACATACATACATCGCTAGCCACTAAACCTTTTTATATTTTCTCTCCCTGTTTATTTCTGTTCCTTTCTGTCGAAGAGCGTAGGCTCGAAACGTAAAAGACTTTCTCACTTCCCGAGCGTTAAACTAATACACCTGTTTGTTGTTTACACACCCGTCTTCGTCTTTTGTCTTTTTGTAAATTCTCACCATATATATATATATATATATATATATATATGTATATATGATTTTGAGTTGTCAACCCTGCTTTTGTTTATTTTTGTTGTTCAACAATATTTAGCACCTCCCAATTAACATATTACGTAAGTACTTCAGAACGTATTTGACTTTCAACGCAGATTGCAGTAACTCTCTCTCTGTAAATCTTATTCTATAATACGGTTAATATATACCACATTTATCTCATCAAACTCCATAGTACATTGAAATTAATTGTGATTAGAAGTGGCCGAAATGAGGTTCCTTCGAATGATTTTTTGAGTAACGTTACTCGACAGAGTTTGTTGCTCGGAGATCAAGGAGACTCTCTATGTCGAGCCGCTACTTCACCACATTTAGCGGTCACAGTTCTGGTACTGCAGAGATGTGACTAAAATATTGCTGGAAAGGATTGCAAGACGGATATTTCAAACGGTACCAATCGGCACAAAATCTTAGGATGGACAAAGAACAAGATGGCTGTATAATATACATCGTCTCAGTTGTTAATGTTTGGGAATCCAGCTGGAAAGTGTAATGACCGTTGCATAAGGGCCCTATGGAAGAGATGCCTGAGGAGTCTACCCCAACGACTCTTCAGGAATATGGGTGAAGAAAATGGGTGGATGGATGGTAAAATGATATATCTCATACAATTTTAAGACTATTTACGAACGATCGAATCATCCCTGAAACCAAAAATTAAGAATAGCGATCAATGATTAAATATAACAGTAAATGACATCTGGGAATGTTTTAAATAAAGCTAAGCGGTTTTCAGTGATGTTTGTTTTGACACTGGTAATGGACGGCGTGCAAATGGAATCCCGGTATCTGTGTAGAAATCTTCCAAAACTTGTTAAACTGATGCTCTGTACATCAGTTCTGTAATAATGTTTGTGTTGAAAGCTTAACCTTATCTCTGTTACACACTCAATAATATAACTTTAGGTTAAATGATGAAAGAAAAGTTTTAGCGTGTTCAAAACCGAAATAAGAAAATTGTTTTAAAGTAAAACAGACGACAACTTTAGAAAGAAACTGGGAAAAAAATTTCATCAACAAGTTTTGAAAAAGGTAAATCTTGATAACGAGAGAGAGAGAGAGAGAGAGAGAGAGAGAGAGAGAGAGAGAG
>NC_068988.1:1966214-1967395 GCF_001194135.2 Octopus bimaculoides
CACACACACACACACACACACACACACAGGTAAATAGAGAAAGAGAAAGACCCCCACCCACAAACACAGAAGGCAGATATATTAATGTCGTGGTTGAAGGTAAGTAGTGAAGAAACTTAATTTTTGATATAATTGTCAAGATGTTCTTTCTACAAAGACGTGATGTGACTTGTTAGTGTCTTGCTTGTTAGGAATTTTGAAATGATGAAGAAGATAATAAAGAAGATGAAGACGTAAGTAACGTCTTTGACAGTTACAAAATATCACTGAAGACTGACAAAGTAAAAGGGAGGCGGGGATATGATACGAAGTGGAAGAAACAAGGAAGCAAAACGATGAATAATGATAATCGTTTCTACTAAAGACTCAAAAGCTGAAATTTCGAGGGAGGGGGCTAAGTCGACTACTCAACAGATATTTATTAACCCCGAAAGAATGAAATGCAAAGTCGACCACGGCGGAATTTGAACCCAGAACGAAGCGACGGGAGAAATACCGCTAAGTATTTCACCTGGCATGCTAACGATTCTGCCAGCTTGCAGCCTTATTAATAATAATAATAATAATAATAATAATAATAATAATAATAATAATAATAATCAGGAGAATAATAATTATAATAATATGCGTATAATTTTATAACGTATGTATATATAATGATATAATATATAGGTATATAAAATGCATGGTGTGTACGTCTGCATATGTGTGTTCATGTATATTTATAGACATGCGTGTGTGTACGTATATATGTATATATATATATATATATATATACACACACACACACACACACACACACACACACACACACACACACACATTTATATATACGTTTATTTATGCGTGCATATTTATATATATATTTATATTGATAAATATAGACATAGATATATGCTTGTATATATACATATATATATATATGTATATATATGTTTGTCTGTCTGTCTGTATGTATGTATATCTTTATCTACATCTATCTATCTATCTATATACGAACTGAACTTTTTCAAGAAAACTCTACACTGATGTAATTTTGCATGCGTGTTATGAAATCCTATTCACTTTCCAAGAAATTAATTGTAAAAAAGTTATATATATATATATATATGTAAGGAAAAAAGAAACACAGAGGAAAAGAAAAAAAGAAACATGGGGACGTAGCTGAAGCAATATATATA
>NC_068988.1:1970794-1971302 GCF_001194135.2 Octopus bimaculoides
TATATATGTGTTTGCATGCGTGTGTCTGTGTGTATGAATGAATGTGTGTTGGTCTATGTATGTATGTGTGTGTGTGGGTACGTGTGGGTACATATGTATGCGTATGTATTTAGGAATGCATCTGTGTGTGTTTGAATACCTCTGCGTGCGCATTTGTGTGTGTGTGTGTGTGTGTATGTGTGTGTGTAGAGGAGGGAGTGAGCGAATCAAAGTAGAGAAAGGAGGGGTGGATGTACAAACAGATGATTTTATTAGAACACAAGTTGTGGGGCGTGTATAAGAATGTGTATGCACGCATAGATGTACGGATATATATATATGTGTGTATATATATATATACACATATATATAGATGCATTCTTTTATTCTTTTACTTGTTTCAGTCATTTGATTCCGGCCTTGCTGGAGCACTGCCTTGATACATACATACATGCATACATAAATACATACATACATATATATGTGTATACACAGGCACACACACACACACACACATATATATATATCT
>NC_068988.1:1971869-1979369 GCF_001194135.2 Octopus bimaculoides
TGCGTACGTGCGCGTGTTTGCGTATGTTTGTGTGTGTGTGTGTGTGTGTGTGTGTGTGTGTGTTATTTACTATAACTGAATTCGCGTGGCTCAGTGGTTAGTGTATTCAGCTTACGGTTTTAAGGTCATGAGTTCGATTCCCGGCAGCGCGTTGTGACATTGAGCAAGACACTTTTCTTCAGGTTGCTCCAGTCCACTCAGCAGGGAAAAATGAGTTGTGCCTGGAATTCAAAAGGCTTGTCACGTTCTGTGTCATGCTGAATCACCCTGAGAACTACGTTAAGAATACGCATGTCTGTGGAGTGCTCAGCCACTTGCACGTTAAGCTGGCTGTTCCGTTGATCGGATCAACTGGAACCCTGGTTGTCGTAACCGACGGAGCGCCAGTTAGTCGACAAATGGACGTAGCGTCAGGCTCTTTGCTTGGACGTATGCTTGGCTCTTTGCTTGGACAAATGGACGTAGTGTCATGCTCTTTCAGTGATTCGTAAGGGTGATATTGTTGGACCCTAATCCTGAATAGCTACAATTCACTGCCTGCAAGGAAAATATGGTCAAGAAGGAAATCCTGGTGATTGAGAGGAAGAATTGGGCATAGGGGTCAGTCTAGAACCTGAAGGGACTGGTGGTGGGGGTAGAAGGAGTGAGAAAATATTTGTGAAGAGAGACGATGTCTGTCGGATAAGATTGAGTAATATAAGATTGGCTTACTCCAAGGATAAGAAGCTTATGTAGTGCCATCTACCGAAAAGATAGAGAGAGGTGAGACAATGTGTCTATGAGATGGAAATTGTAGGTGTTTAGAGAAGTTGGGTTGGTCACTTTGAGATGGGCATAACAACAGCATTATTCTAGATGTAGGAAGAGAACTTCTTTGGGGTTCTCACTCGATCTTTATAGATGTTCGGCAGCTGTTCGGAGTTGAATTATTTTCTGTTTCTGAAGAGGAAAACCAGTCACGGTATGGGGTGGGAGCAAAGTTTTTTTTTCTTCTGTTACGGTAGAAATATGTCATTATTAGTGATTGATTAAAGCGGAGGGCTGGAAAAAAATGTTACCGAACCGGACAAAATGCTTAGCGGCGTTTCGTCCGGCTTTACGTTCTGAGCTGTAATTCCTCCGAGGTCGATTTCGCCTTTCATCCCTCGGGATCGATAAAATAAGTCAGTTGAGTACTGGGGTTAATTCAACCGACTAAACTTCCGCTCCCAGAATTGCTGGCCTTGTGTCAAAATGTGAAACCATTGTTTGTGATTGATCACTAAACCAGATCAATAATGTTTAGTATTTGTAGCAACGTGGATGGTTTTAATCCCGTTTACTTTTTCTATTTGCTTCAGTTATTGAATTACGGCCATGATGGGGCACCACATTGAAAGGTTGAATCGAAGGCTTGTACTTCTTTATTAAGTGCGGTACTTTTTTCTTCATTGTCTTTTGCCGAACTTCTAGATCACAAGAAGGCAAACAAACCAATACCGAAAGTCGAGAGGTACTGGTTTTCGCCTATCAAATTCTTTTCTTTTTTACTCTAGGTACAAGACCCGAAATTTTTGGAAAGGGGGCAGTCGATTAGATCGACCCCAGTACGCAGCTGGTACTTAGTTTATCGACCCCGAAAGGATGAAAGGCAAAGTCGACCTCGGCCGAATTTGAACTCAGAACATAAAGGTAGACGAAATGCCGCTAAATGTTTGGTCCCGTCTACTAAAGATTCTGGCACCTCGTAGCCTTGAAATTTTACACATTTACAGAACTTTAGAGCTCTCACTTTTACCAAGGGGTAAAGAAGCCTGTTCGTGCTCGCTCTAATTTCTAGAAATAGAGGCTAAATCTCCCTCAAACTAGACCTTAAAGCCTTGAAAATAAAGAACAAATCATATTGTGTTCTCCTAGAGACTCAAACAAGGCGGTATAGTCATGACTGGAACGCCTTTTATCATAAGACGGTCAATTAGCTTTGACTGACAGTCAAACAACAATAACTTTCTCTTTCGTCTCTTCTTCTTTTTCTTCTTCTTCTTCTTCTTCTTCTTCTTCTTCTTCTTCTTCTTCTTCTTTCTTCTTCTTCTTCTTCTTCTTCTTCTTCTTCTTCTTCTTCTTCTTCTTCTTCTTCTTCTTCTTCTTCTTCTTCTTCTTCTTCTTTATCGTTATCATACCCAAACCAACGATCTAATCACCCTTCAAGAAAATCTAAAATAGTTACCACAGCAGAGTAATAATATTTGTCTCAAGTTTAAGATTAATTACCATTAAGATAAGTCACATAAAAATAGTTTGCTACAACTATTAGTTGCTACAACTATTAGTTGCTACAACTATTTCAAAAGCGACAGACTGCAGCCTTTTATCGGGAAAAGAATCTCAGATTATAAACTGGCCGATCGTTTTTCAGAAATATAGCACCCCACCACCCCGCCATTCCACCGAAATCGATTTGGCAGTAAACTACAGGTAAACGAAGTATGTGGAATCTAAATTTAATTTGATGACAATAGTAATTATTACAACTCTCAACACATTTGACCTTATTCTTCAGAAGATAAAAACCTCTGCCCTGAGCCAGTTTCACGTGATGAGCTAATCTTTATGGCTCTGCCACCGTAGATTTATGACAAACAGCCTTTACTTGAAAGATAAAACAAATAATGTGAGAGATGCTACACTGAAGGCGTTGCATTCGAATGAAATGTCAAGTTTTGATGTTTACTGTTCACAGCAAACGGACGATTTTTGTTGCACACTTACTATAATAAAAGATGTCCAGCCTAATTTAATTTCAGAAAGATTAGGATTAAATCTTCAGTGAAAAACTACAGATCAGCCCAGATTAACATCTGTTTTATGCAAAGCATCTATCAACAAAAATAAAATTGTTAGCCATACGACTGGTGTCAGCTTGTTTCACACGGAACATCAGCGTTTTTATAACTAGAGACATTACACCATAAACATCTTTATTTTATGGAATTCGCGACAGACGCACAAACACACACTGACTAGCCCTTCTGTATTTACAAGCCAACCATGGCCTCTCGATTTGATAGAAATTGCAACAAATCTTCTTCAGCCACACTAGATTGTCTTAAAATACTGGACATACACAACACTATGAGCTGCGATACATTATTCATGAATAGAATATATATATATATATATATATATATATATATATATATATATATATATATATATATATATATATATATATATATATATATATGTGGGCATGGTTTATAACTGGTAGTGCTGGCATCCATATTGTATAGTGGCGGTATTCGACGCGAATACCAGTTATATGCTGTAACCAGTAATGGATTGTTTGACAATATAAAGATATACCCACTCTATTGCATATTTTTTGTTTTTATTTTTGACTTATGGAGAAGTAACTGAATTTACACACACACACACACACACATACGCATGTGCGCGCGCCTCTTTTCATATGAAGTAAAAACAATTTAACGTTAAACAGAAGTGGTACTCAATACTTTTAGTGGAATATGTTTACTTAACATTTACGAGGCAAAGTTGGCATTAAAGAACACAAGCAAGCCAAAGTTCGGGCCAGATTGTATGCGTCATACCATTCATACATACATATATACATACGTGCATACATACATACATACATACATACATACGAAAACGCAACAACAACAGCAGCGAGTAACACATTTAACTCACTTTGACATTGTCATTATCAAAGTTTTGTTGTATAATGTTATATGATGACATTCTTAAAATGGCCAGTAAATTGGGAGTAGGAATATGACCAGTAATTACACCCGCTAAGTTGTGTGTTACTTTCTTTTTATTCATAAGCAATGGAGTCAACAACTTTTAGAGATGATTCCAAACTATCCAAAGTAGGAGGAAGCTTTCGGATCACAGATATGTTGTATGAAGATTATCGCTGTTGTCTAATCTCAAGTTGGCATTGACCTAACAGACCTATGATTGAAAGCATTTCAGTTGACCGTATCGTAATTTTCTCGGGTATTTCATATCCAGAATTATAGTATCCAAAGAATCCTTCCCCATTCAAGATGATAGTGTATAATTCGAGAGAGATGTGGCTCCTAGGTTTAGCAAATGACTGTGTAAAACGGTGATGACAACCAATGATATTCTTGACACGTGACACGTGACAGATTTTGAAACGATCCGCCTCCAGTCTTCTTGATACTCTTTATAGATACATTAAAAAATCTGATAAAGAATTTTTAAACTTTAACATATTATTAAAAAAAATTATAGTGTTTCAGTGCTGTCTAAGGACACATTACTCTCTGTTGTAATCAGAAGATTTAAAATCGATTACATATTAATAAATTAGCACCGTATTATTAGTTATTCGTATAGGCTAACACGATATGTCGAACACGTGATTTCAGCCTTTTTTGTTTTCTCAATTCTTCTTTCTTATCAATGTGGCAACAACTGTTTATGAAAAGATTATTTCGAAAAGCAAAGTTTGAAGATTGGTGTGGTGAATAATATGGCGTTGTTGATACGGGTGATATAGTTCTTTGGATGTTGCCGGAGGATGTAGTTGTGAGTAGATCATGAAAAGGTTTCTTGACATTAAGCATTATCCCTGGGTACAGAACCTGCTGTCAACCACAATGAGTCTGTGTCCTAACAGCTAAAACAGAAATAATCCCAACAACCAAAAAACATGTTTCAATTGTTGGCAGGACATTCTCATTAAGTAGCTGTGATTTCTTGTATTGTTGAAGCAGAAAAAAAAAAGGGAAAAAGAATGGTGAATTTATTAAAGAAGCTTTTGTTAAACCTGCACCACTTTTAGTTGAAGACTTTCGTAATAAGGACGCTAAGGGTGTGAATGAACTGGCAATAAGTAGAAATATTCTGAAAGGCATTTAGTGCCAACGACAATGTTTCACAGGAGAACGTCGATTTTCAAGAATGTAATTCTCCATAAAATCAGAAGTTCACAGCCCAAATCCCGGATTACGTTTACATCTTCACGTTGACATTCATTCTTTTCTGAACCCTTTCGAAATATAATGGATTTTTGCTTCCCAATGGGATTTCATTGGAACGCTAACGCAGGAAATCAAATTCGAGGACATTTAAATCGAAGCAAACTAATTTTTTCTGTTAGTCTTGATGGGTTCACTGATATTACGACATCGGTTCTTCTAGCTGTCTTTAGCTCAATAATTTTAAAAAGATTCTTTTCATGAGGAGTTGATTACATTAGAGAATTTGCCTCAAAACACGTCAGGAAAAGACATAAGTGCCTCTGTTGTTAAAGAGTTTTGGCGGCTAGAGCTGAAGGTACGTCTAATATGGTAGGCAAAAATGATGATTTTTATAAATAAAGCAATTTATTAAAGCTCTTGATCATCTTGTTTCTTCCTATTGTTTTACTCATCAAGAAGTACTTTTGTTTAAAATAGGCTTTCAACATTTCGATGATGTGATGAGAGTTGTAACAAAGGTCGTTAATTTGGTAGCTGCCAGAGCTTTACATGAACGAGAATTTGATTAACTTTTAATGAAGGTAAATTAGTTTTTGAAGATTTACTAATGCAAGATGGTAGAGCTGGGGACGAAGTTGTCGACTGGTTTCTTGATTGTTTAAGTAAAATCAAACTTTTCGTGAAGCACAATTTTCTTCAGTTAAATGTTTGTCCTTCATTTGCGGATTTTTCTTGTCTCTTGATGAATTTCATATTAAAAATAAAAAATAAATATTAGCGACGGAAGTAGTATTAATATCCAAAAGAAATCTTTATATACAATGTGACGTGAACAGATTATTAGAACACCGAATACTGGGGCATTTGCCCTGGCTGGTTCTCTAATGTTGTTTAAAATTACACGCAGAAAATGTCCGGAATGAGTACCGGAACTACAAGACTTGGTGATGTCAGCGTACTGTACTACTGTCGCTAATATCTAAGATAAGGCTGAAGGCTATTTACAACATCGGTGTCTGAAGAGACACTCTTGTTCTATATATCGCTGGCAGTGATATGCTGTGAGCAGATACCTACTACTGAAGAAACACAGCATGAGGAAATCACATGATCTGCTAGTTCCGGCACCCATCTCACCTCCGATATAGGTGTGTGCTTTTAAGCACCGTGTTTGTATATGAAAGGAGATCTCAGAGCGAATGGCGCAGTATATGGCGTTGGAAAACATGTTGTCGTAATGTTTGACTTCAGTCAGAGTTTTGGGAGTAACCTGTGAGAGTAATCTTGATTTGCTAACGAAAGGTTTCACATATCCTAAGAGCAACAAAGTAATGTCTTATAGAAACCAGCTGTAAGATTCATCAACAACACACAAAAGTTCTAAATGTCGTGACTGTATAGTTTTCTTCTACGTTTATCGAACTTAGAGTTAGAAAAAGACAATACTATTTATAAAAATAATCTTAATGAAGCAAACCTCACGCTGTATTTCAATGCTTGAATTAAAGCTATTTCGAAACACAGTAAGTCTACTTCTAATGGAATTCTATTTGGAAGCAAAAATCCATTATATTTCGAAATGATCTGAACAAAACGAACGCGAACGTGTGAACGTAGTCATGAATTCGGATCGTGAACCTGAGAAGATGCTGAGAATTGCATTCCTGAAAACCACGTGAAACAGTGTCATCAGCACTGAATAATATAACACCGAACAAAACGGGAATAGAAAGAGTATGGTGCCATTCCATGTCAGAATGTCATATCACTCCCATATACTGCCTTCTCGAAGACAGCAACGGAAAAAAACCTATAAAATTAAAGCAACTTTTTAACATTTCTCTAATTTAAAAAGTCATTCCAACTGTGACCATCCAATGTTTTTTTCAGACTGTACCTACGACTATATTATCAAATGTGTCCAAGTTATTTTTTAAATGGTTGGGTGATAATTGAAGCAAATTTAGCTCCTGTTTCTCTCAGATCGAGCGACCTTGTAAAGGTACCATCGTTGATTCGCGCGTCGTTCTTCTCTAATGGAGATTCTGTAGACTGGTCAAAGACCACAACTGGCACTGATGGTGTAGCCAATTAAATCTACCCATCGTTTAACTGGGGTGTCATTTTATAGAGTCCTAATTGGAATTCGAACTTCGAACGCATTATCAAATAATGCAAAGTATTATGTTATTAGGCTGCTGTGACATAACGGATGTATTAACCCCTACAAGCGAATATACTTGACAAGCATTTACAAAACTATTGAGTAAATAAAAATAATATAAAATTAACAAAATGTAATGTAATGCTGCAGTTAGGTGCAAGGGAGCTAACTTTTGCACCTAACACCCTCCCATACAAAAAAATCCTTTAATTGCACTAAAAATCACGGGAGGCAACTCTTAAACGGAAAACCCGAGGGTACGAATGCTTCAGCGTTCTGTTGTAGAATACTGCTGCACCATAATAAGATCGATTTTGCAGCAATAGACAAATAAATGCATGACAAAATAAATATAACGTTGCAATTGAAAAGAGAAAATGT
>NC_068988.1:1981388-1988396 GCF_001194135.2 Octopus bimaculoides
GTTTAGAAGCATAGTTGAAGACACTCGACTGACACGCTGCGCAGCAGGATTGAACCATAAGCCACGTGGTTGCAAAGAGAGCCTCTTCACCATACAGACATACATATGGAACACAAAGAAATATTTTCAACAGAAAATACGTCATAAAAATCCTGTCTTGGGAGGGTCATTACGCCAATGACGATTTCAGATTTTGGCATAATGCCAGCAATTTCGGCGGAGAGGTTAAATCGATTATATCGACCCCAGTACGCAACTGGTACTTAATTTATCGACCTCGAAGGGATGAAAGGCAAAGTCGACCTCGGCAGAATTTGAACTGAGAATGTCGAGACGAACGAAATGCCACTAAACTCGGCGTGCTAACAATTCGGCCGCCTTATTTCGTATAAATATTGATCTCGTTTTACTAAAAACAAACCCCGTGGCTCTTTCGATTTTGTTTTAAGCGCAAACCAGAAGAGAGATTCCTGCAAGGCGATGGCGTTCGTCATACCTCACCAGCTTCGTTGTTTCATGCTTGTCGGTTATCCCTGTTCAGCTATGATATATCAATCGTTGTTTAAATATATATGTTAATTACTTTCATATGTTAATTGGTTCCATATATTAATTAATTTGAAGTCTAATTTTTGTAGTTAAGACACATAGTAGAGTAAATCGAATCAATGAACGACTCGTTCAATATACTCATTAAGTACGAAACTAATTGCTATAAGGCAATTAAGCTTGGCACTCTTCCAAACCAAACATCTCATTCAAAAAGGAACCAGCAAAGAGGAGATTCGACATGGTCGCTCGATGTGCTAGAAATAGCTGCCAGATTTCACTTAAATCGCATCCGCAGTCTTAATGTAGTCCTTGTTAGATGATGATATGAAAGTATGTGGCCTAATGGTTAAGCTATTGAGCTGACAACCATGACGTTGAAGGTTCGATTCGTGGACATTTGACCAAGACAATTCACTTCAACTGCTCAGTTGAAAGAACAAGCCAAGTACTGGTGCAACCCTCTTTCATTCCCATATTGTTGTATCGTTTATTCCAGTGAGTCACGGGTGGCAAGGCCGAGACAGTGTCTATGTCTGCTAGCGACATTATAAAGACCAAAGCAATTAACGAAAGTATATACTGCCAAGACATCCACGATTCCAAGTGATACACCCGAAATATAAAAACGGGATGGCCACGGATGGAATACCATTGATTATAGATCTGTTCAATCGGGGCTGACCAGAAGTTAAAAGCCAGCAACAACCTTCGGTGTAAATTCATATTTATCAAACCGTTTCAAAATCGTAGTCCGATCGGTTTCGGAAGTTTTATTGCAAAATAAAGTGGTTTGATTTTTCACAGAAACTTTTAAAAAATGTGTTTATAGGCAAAAAGAAAAAAAAAAAAAATAACGAGTTGGTTGAGTGATATTTATTGCAACGGAAACACAGTAATGGAATAAAGTAATTAAATTAATTCGCTAATAAAACAATTAGATTAATTACGTAATATAAATCTACTTACTCGTAAAATCTATTCAGGAGAAAAAGGAAAACGAAATTTCCATAAAGTTGAAAATTGTACATGCGTAAATCCGTTAAGGCGAATATCATAGATTGAACAAACTAATTAATGAACACAGAAATTGAATAGAGGACCCCGAGAAAAAGAAATATCAGACGTTTTCTGTTTTTATTGTTTATGTCTGCAAGTATCACTTTTAAACGTATAAATAATATCAATATTTTTGGTGTACCGAGATCCATGGTGTCTAATGTGATACAATATGGAACAGGATCTGAGGAATAACCCGGAAAGCTCAAAGAACAGCCAGTGGGATATAAGCAAATGTGGGTTATTATTGTAGTCTTTCGCGTTTACTTGTTACAGTCATTGGACTGCGGCCATGCTGGGGCACCGCCTTGAAAGGTTTAGTCGAAAAACTCAATCCCAGTATTTCTTTTTTAAAGTCTGCTACTTAAAGTATCTGTCCCTTATCTCTACGTTACAAGGACGTCAACAAATAAACACCGGTTGTGAAATGATGGATTGGGGACAAACACAAAATATAACACAATGCACACACACGCGCGTACACACACACGCACACACACAACGGGATTCCACACAGTTTCCATCTAACAAATATACTCACACTGAAGATATTCCTCAGATCACAAGCATTACGGTATTATATACCGATGATACACGACGTTGTAGCTAGGACACTCTATAATGAAATCCGCCGGAAGGAAAATCCCAAGGACAAGCCCACAAAATGCTAGAAGCCATAACCACTCATAATAAAAAGGAATACTGGTGGAATGTCCCAGTGAAGACCTCAATAAAATGTAAGCACAACAGACCTGATATTATGTTTTGGGATGGAGAAGAGAAACTATGCACAGTTGTGGAAATCAGCTGCCCAGCGGATGTTAACATGAAGCTGAAGATCAGTGAAAAAGAGAACACCTATGATGAACTATTGAGAAATCTGCAGTTACTCTATCCAGATTACAAGTCGAGGTTTATACCTGTAATTATTGGAGTCCTGGGGTATGTAACACACTGCCTAAATATCAATCTTGTAAACTTATGCTTTTCAAAACCAGAAAGGAGAAAGCTAATTCGAAGACTACAGATCCAATCCATCACTGGAACTGTAAAAATCTGTAAAACTTTTCAGAAGTTTATCATTTAAATATATATGAGGATGTCTAGACATGCAACTATATACATGAGAATGCATACATAAAACATACATACACACATACATACATACATACGTACATACATACATATATACATACACACATACAAAAACACCTTGTTGATGTTGAAATTCCAATGAAGGAGCATTGGATCTAGGATAGAAACCGATTCTTTCTCTATTGGCAAGAAATCTTGAAATAAACTGAATAATGATATACATACATACATACATACATACGCGCATACATGTTTTCATTCTTCAAAGTAATTCAAATGTACAATTGCTTCTACAGTCTATCGAATAGTAATTATGCAGCGGACGAGACTCAATTTGTTTTAACTATTGAAGCAGTTATGTATAAATACAGTTATGTATATTACAAGAAAAGCATCAACATCACAACATCATCACATTGATTTCTTCTTTTTCCTTAATTTAATGAGGCTAATTATTTAATAGATATTTGAGAGAACGGAAATTCAAGTAATTATTACTTTCACGTATGATAAATAAAATATCAATTGATTTTTTTTATTCTACTGAAAATAATTCGATGTCATTTTTAAGAAAAGTGTTCTTGTCACTTTAAGACTGTGTTTTGAAAATGTTCTTTGTTTTCTTGACTTTGTTTAACATAGGTTATCATCTCTTTGCTAAAGTAGAGGAAGTTGAGTTAATCTTTGTCTGATCTCTGGCTCGGTGAATCACCCATTCTCTAACACACATTCTTTTATCTATTTAAGAACGTATATGAATAAAAACATCCCTGTAATACATACATACATGCATCAAAACAGGGGATTAGAATTTTTTTTGGTATTTATTCACCATTACCCGTGTTTCATTTCCTAACAAGTGTTACAAAATTTTACATGTAGTAGTAAGCATGTAAAATATTGTTAAATTTAGGGACGGTCATTTTTTTTTTTTTTTGCCAAATAAGCACACACTCTTTGCATTCGTTCTTCACTTCAGCATTATTATTGTTCTTATTCTTGTAAGAATAATAATAAAGCTGAAGTGAAGGACGAATATATGTATAGTGCATGTATTTATTTGGCAAAAAACAAAACAAAACAATCCCGAAATATAACAATATCTACATCATTTACATTATTTACATTTGATGGATATTTGTCCTCATCTTGTTTGTTGTTAACACAACGTTTCGGCTGATATATCCCCACCCACCAGCCTTCATCAGGTGTCTTGGGAAAATTTCAAACCTAGGTTCTCATTCCTAAGGTATTTTTCGATGCCATTATTATTATTAATATTATTATTATTATTATCATTATTATTATTATTATTATTATTCAGGTCACTGCTTGGAATCGAACTCGGAATCTTGGGGTCAGTAGCCCGCGCTCTTAACCACTACGTCATATGCCCGTGGGCATAATAATAATAATAATAATAATAATAATAATAATAATAATAATAATAATAATAATAATAATAATAATAATAATAATAATAATAATAATAACAATAATAATAATAATGATGATGATGATGATAATAATAATGATAACATCGAAAAATACCTTAGGAATGAGAAACCAGGTTCGAAACTTCCCCAAGACTTCTGATGAAGGCTGGAGGGTATATCAGCTGAAATGTTGTGTTAACAACAAACAAGATGAGGACAAATATCCGTCAAATGTAAACAATGTAAATAACGCACATAATTCCTCATCTCTTAAATATAGAACTATAACAATATCTGTATCGACGCACAAACTCACATCAGGGAAGTTGCAAAACAAATATATGATCTAAAATGTAAGACATCCCTTTTGGAAACTTTTTAGATAGAGACTTAAATCATAGAGAAAGAGGAAGTGGTGTTTGATTTTCTGTCTAAAGAATTTCTAAGAAGCGTTATCTTACAGGTTTTCTACTACAGGTACAATTTTCTAACACTTCTTAGCAAATGAAACACGTGTAATCGTGAATAGATAATACCCCCCCCCCACGTTTTTTTTCCAATCTCCTGTTTTGTTACATAATTACTATGCAAAACATATTTTCCAGTATTCTGAACTTTTATGCATACCTCACACAAATAGAACATCTACATAGAGATTTGGAACACTGAAACAAGCAAAGAGGTCACTGCTTGGAATTTAACCTTATTTACACACACACACACACACACACACACATTATAGAATAGTTACTAATCTATACATGTTGTAGTGTAGAAGAAATAAATGAAGTTCAAAATGCTCAGAGAGTGTTTACGAAGATCTTTTTTATATTGATGGTAATTCACTTAACCGGTTTCATATATGAAGGCCAGTTGGCAGAGACATTAAACTGTCAGCTAGATTGTTTTGCAGTAATCATCATGAGTTCAAATCCCACCGAAGTCAACTTTGCCTTTAATCCTTTCGGGTCAATATGGTACCAGTCTCGTACTGGGTCGATTCTTATCTTTCTCTCACCCGCAAGAAATCCGGTGTGGTCAAGTCTAAATGCGGATGGACTTCGCCAGTTCTAAAGATGTCCAAGACGCTCCGTATATGATAACGACTCCATGGAATTAAGGAATCATGGAATTATATAACAAGTTCAGTTCCTAATCACAAGGTCTCAGGTTCAATTCAAGATCTTCACCTCCGACCTAAATCTTAAAATTAAAAATCTTTAGATTGAATTTTATTCACAAAATCATATTTCAAAAATCACCAAGTTAAAAATTTAATGTTTTAATTTTTGGCACCACGCTATTTGATTCCTTTTGTAGTGAAATTCATATTTAGAATGAACCATTGCATATTTGAAATTTTTCACTGTTTGGCCTATCCACCCCGATCTGTACTTGTCTGTCTGTCTTATATACACACACATGTGATAATGTACGTGCATGCATGTGCAAAATGGTGTTTCCGTTTCTCATTCTTTCTAAACCCCCTCCTGGAGGTGCATCGTTGTAATCTAGATGAGATTTAAACGTTTGCAGAAACACAGAACTCTGTAGATGGTGAAATAGAATAATGTGTATAAATGTTTTCTCATATGCGAAACGAACAACAGTTTCAATAGCAATTAATCGATTAGCGTCAAGATCTTCCTTCCATTTCTTTAGAGTTTGTTTAGTATAACGAGATCATTAATGAAGACCATACCATCAAGTTTTCAAATTAGTTATTGTTAACTCAGGTAAGAGATGAAATTTGCATCTTAAATATGCAAATCTGGAAGGACGCATTGAATAGATAACGTAATCCTCGATATAGAATCTGATTATATGGTCACATGTGTAACGGTTTTGATAACAGGTTCAATTTTGACAGAGATATCCTGTTTCGTCTGATTTCCACCACCATTTACTTTTGCAGTAGTGTCGTCGTGTTGATAATAAAATAATTGCTATAACACATCCAGAAATATCACTCATGGTACCATCATAAACTGTATGTCTGTTGGATTGTCGTATCTTATTTCCAATAATATCAACAATTTCTTTCATAGTTCGATAATAACTAATATAATTTTGACAGACGAGATCCCATGAGAAATAAAAATTTGGTTATTGAAATCTTTAATATTTTATCGGGTTGAAATATTCCAATTATAGATCTCCCAATGATATATGGTTGTGTTAAATTTTCATACAATTTTCGGTATATTTTAGAAATATTTTTGTTCTAAAAATGACATATCTACTAAAAAAAAAAGCCCCCAAACATTTCGTATCTTTACAGTTTAATTCAGTTTTAGGATACTCCCCCAAATGGTATGTTGATAGATGCAGAGGTAATTAAATATTCTTCTCACCTTATGTCTTATGGAATATCTGTAGATCTATTCGTTTAACTTTTACAGCTCACAGTAAGACACAACGTTATCAGGTAATAAGCAAGTGTTTAATTTGTTGTTGTTTAACCCCAAGTTAATCCTTATCGAGCTAATCTGTTATCAAAGGCTCTCTTTTCTATACATCAGCCCCTTCTTAATTTCTAGCACATCACACCTCTCAATTTAACCCTTCCCCGCCGACCTATAGTCATTAGTAGGGTTCACTCTGTTGCAAGCGTTCAGACCAGGCAGGAGATTCCCAGAACTGCCGTTTCCTTGTCACTCTTTACACTTTCTCAAAAGCCCCCAAACCGGAGCTAATACCCATTGTTTCCGTTTCGACCTTGATTCCACTCATATTTTATAAGCATGCTATTCCCCACACGCTATTCCTTTTCATGATACACATTTCTCATCCTCTGTCTATAATCCATCTCTACAGTTCAGGTTATCTCTCTCTCCCCCTCTCTCCCCTCCCCTATCTCCCCTCCCCT
>NC_068988.1:1988526-1991196 GCF_001194135.2 Octopus bimaculoides
CACCCCTCTCTCTTAGGTGCCACGCCCAAATTGTTGGATATAGGCGATCGTGTCCTGTCACAATTCCTTGTTTTCTGCGACACTTCCACTTTCTGATGTTTAATGTCCCCTTCTTCCAATTCCTCAAAGCTTCACATCCATATCATCCTTCTCAACCTTCTGCTTCTTTTCCCTTCAATTTTCTCGGTCGTCGCTAAATCCTTCAGACCCTCTTTTCTCACCACATGACCAAAAATCTCACTCGTTTGGCCCCTATCTCACAAACCAGTTTCCTATTTACCGCAGACCCGGTCATCACTTTCTCATTAGTCACTTGGTCTGCACATGCTATCCTCAGTATTCTTCCTAAGAACCACATTTCCCAGCTCCCCGAGCACCTTCTTATTTCCGATGTAAGACCATGCATCACTTCCATACATTAACACAAGGTAGACATAGCATTTCAATATACGGATCTTAGTCTTGATGCTCAGAGTACGGATCGGTTCTCAAGATGTTATACAATTTTGAGAATGCAGATTTTGCCAGCACCATTCGTCTTTTGGTCTTTTTCGCACATCTTGCGTCTTCTGTGATCGACGTTCCAAGGTAGTTGAAGAATGATACCTGCTTAATGATTTGATTGTTCACTTTCAGCAGGCACCGTTTAAGATACACTCTTTATTTAACTCTGGGATTATTTTTGTCTGCGCATACGTAAATTCCAGTCTTCCCACTTCTCATCTCTCACCTGGATATCTGTAATAATAACTTCCAATTCCTCTGGCTCAAAGTCGTTATCCTTTACCGTCGTTAAACAAAAGACGAAAAAACCGGTTAGATTTTGTGGTTCCTGACATACAGAATGAGGGAACGGTCATCACCGGACTACTTTTGATCGTGAGTCTACTCGACCAGGTCCAGCATGGAGTTAAACAACAATATCAAAACCTCTTTGGTAAAGGAGTCAACGAGAACGTTTTTTACAGGCCTTGTGAGTATATTAAACTTGGTCGTCATTCGACCTGAAAGAAGTAACAGTCAAATCACCCTCAAATCACATCCTACCCTCTTAAAATATGAAGTACATGTATAATAGTTTATAAAACAGGAGTGTTCCCTCGGGGTGACTTGAAATTAAATAGCAACAACAACATCCACTTGAATATTTTTCTTAACAAAGACTTGCCCCACGGAGAAAACTTGACATTTGAGATATAACGATACAATTACAATGTAAGTTAATATCAAAGTGAAATGAAAAACGGTACATTTGAACAGAAATACCTTGCATTGTTCAAATCTGTTTGAGTTATCTTCCCTTATATCGGGGCCCACTTTGCATTTTTACATCTTTCGCTGTCGATAAAATAAAGGCCAGACAAAATACTGGGAACGATATTGTCGACGACAGGAAAAACAGTTGATGACTATATCTCAGCATGGCAATAGTCAAAGGACTGCAACCAGTGAAAAGGACTAAACGAAAGTTAAACGAACTGAACTAAAATAGAAATCGTTGATATTTCACTTTTACTAAACATGATTAACTCTATTCGGACAATCATATTTCCTGAACTTAAATACACTTCAGATAATCGACTAAATTAAAGGAAGAGAAGCGAGTGCTTGGGTTTAAAGCATATGCAAGACATCTTAAAATAGGAGAATCTATTTGTATAAGTGGACTTGTGTGACGACAAATGTTCGTTGAACAACGGAGACAACGATTGTCGATTAAGCGAAGACAATAAGAGAAAGTCGAAATTCAGATTTTTGTACAGCACAGCTTATCATCAGTTTTAAAGTATTGGAGATATTGATATTGGCTGAAAGAAGAGATGCTCTCTTTCCGAAGGAGCATGTGAAACTAAAATACATGCATATATATATATATATATATATATACTTACCACACAGCCACTCCCGCGCCTATATATACACATGCATATATATATATATGGCTGTGTGGTAAGTAGCTTGCTTACCAACCACATGGTTCTGGGTTTAGTCCCACTGCGTGGCACCTTGGGCAAGTGTCTTCTACTATAACCTCGGGCTATAGTAGAAAACACGTACTCTATTACACTATTATTTTTCAATCCATCCCAGAGCTGGCTCTCGCCAATTAATATACTCACTGATCTTAGGTTCAAACTCAAACTCAGTTTCTAATCAACAATGTTATTACGATATCAGATGTCCACGAAGAATGTGCGTTACAGATGGACAAAGGTAATGGCAGCGTTGAAGGTAAAACTAAAATTAAATGTCTTGTTTAGTTCAACGATTCAATCACATCAAGGTTTCCCTGGGGAAGAACTCTTCGTTTATCAGACATTGAGATTTATGGAAAAAAAAAAAAAGAACGGAAGAAATAAAGAATTCAATAAAACTCGCATAGAGGAAGAAAGAAAAAAAAACAGCAAGAATAAGAGTGAAATTAAAAAGATAATTATTTTAGTCTATGCAAATTGTATAAAGAACAAACCTGGACAAACAAACGCCCGCCATATTTGAGTTATTTACCTAGAAGAGATAATAACGACGTTTTGTATGTTGGAAAGTGAATTTTTGTTGTAGTTCAGTGAAGCAATTAACGATTGCCACAATCTCGACCTAATGAAATACTAATTTAGATAACAATGGCAAGAAAGAAGAGACACAAAAGCTTAGCAATTCACCAGGAAA
>NC_068988.1:1991523-1997098 GCF_001194135.2 Octopus bimaculoides
TATATATATATATATATATATATATGCATACACATACATATATATATATACACATACATATATATATATGTTTGTATATATGTATGTATGTATGTATGTATGCATGTATTTATTTATTGCCTGTCAATGAAACTTTGTCTATAATAATAATCGATAGAAAGATATAACAAATTCTATCACATCTTATCAGACAAAATATAAACTTCTGTGTCTCATTGGTGCTCCATTCCTCCCCCTTTTCCCGGCGGTTATAACAAACATTTATTTAATATTTGCTCAGGTTAAACCAGCATCATATAACATGCGTAACTGAAGCAGTGTTCTGTAAAGACTATGGAAGGCCAGAAAATAAACGATAAAAACCAACTGCCTTCGACTTGACCTTTGCCCTTCACTACTGAAATATTCCACTATCTCCAGTTTTGCCAGACCCATGCCATATATCGTTATAATGATGTCTGAATATAATAGAAATGATATAAGTAATGTTATTGAATCCAAAGTGCTGAGAATAACGCATTTAATTGCGTTTTATCGCCCAACTCTTTCGTTTTGGTGACTTAAATTTCAATAGAAGGAAAATCTATGAACTTTGCCAAATGGAGACATTGAATAAATTAATTGCTAGAAATACTCTTATTACTTCAAACATCACAGAGACAAATGACCTTCCTCATACTCTGACATCAGCCAATACATTCCCGCCTCTTAATATTTCACTGGAATTATTTCAACCATTTTCTCAGTTCCAAACGTAGACACGCCAGAACATAACTGTTCCAAAAAAGATTAAAAAAAAAAGACACTTCAGATATAAAACCACAGCTTGTTATTGCTTAAGTTTACATATTTAGTTTCGAGGTAAACCATTTGCATTCTTGGAATTGTAGATCAGTGAAATAATTATAGTCAAACATGAATGCGTGGTAAAAAAAAGTTCGCTTTGAAACAACGTGGTTCTAGGTTCAACCTTTGGTAAATGTTTACTATCATAGTCTTAGAGTGACCAGTGTCTGGTGAGTGAAATTTGGTAAACAAACTCTGCAAAGACACGTCACACATATTACGTACATACATACATACATACATACATACATTTGTACATCGGTATACGGGCTAAGCAAAACAAAGGACAAAATACTACGCGTATTGCTGTATACATTTTTGAGGGGTGCTCTTAGAATACTGTCTTTGCCCCGAGTTGCCGATACTCCCTTATCATTGTCGCTGTTAGAAAAAGCAAAAATCCAGTGATTGACTCATTGGAAACATGAAGCCAAGGAAGCTTTTGTTCACGAATTTCAATATTATTTAAATAGATCGAACAGTAGTAGTTTTGTAGAACTTGAATAATCCAGTTGATGTAAGATGAGTGAAACTGTTCCTTGTCTTTTTTCACGAACTCTAGTATTCGTCAACGACTGGTTATCTTTGTTGTTTTAGCTTTGAGACCACTGTGACCTTGATCCTCTTCGTCAATAACGTAGCGTGGGCAGGGCCACAGGGGTGGTTGTTTCGGGCGCTAAATTTCGAAAGTGAAGAATATTAAGGGAAAATAATAAAAAAAGAAACGGCAATATTTGCGTTACCCAGTGTACTAGTAACCCACGTTATGTCACTGCTCTTCAAGTTTTTGGGTCATAGAATTAGCTGGAATTAAGTCTTCATGTCACTGAGACAATTGCTTATGTTATAGTGGTACTTACACGGATAACTTATACTACCTTCTGCCACACACACACACACACACACACACACACACACACACACACACACACACACACACACACACACACACACACATACACACACATACATACGTAAATGTCAAACCGGACTATACATAACCAAATTACAACAGGTATATAGTCAATTTTTTGTTTATAGTGCATTGTTGTACCATTCTAAACTTTTTATTCTTTAATGAAAATAGGTGTTCAAAACCGCATTGGTGGATAACGTTTCTTTATTTGTATATTAAGGCTACCATTGTTTTCATGTTAAGAAACATATTTTAATATCCTAACAATTTTCGAGCCGATCACATGGAAGAATGGTGTTCGTCTCCATTTTGGATGAATATATATAATATGAGTGGCTTATTAGCAATTTAACAACCTAAAGGCAAATTTATAGACGTCACTAAAGTGACAGAAGGTACTAAGTGTTACCGGCATTGCTAGAAATAAAAGTCAGCCGACTCACTAGTCACAAGAGCACTATTTTAATGACTGACAATGGCTGAGCACTCATTATCAAGCGAGATTAATCTCCCTTGTCAGTCATTAAGAAAGTGCTCTTGTGGCTAGTGAGTTGTTTTGGGTCTTATTTCTAGCAATGCCGGTATCACTTAGTACCTACCCTCTGTCACATTAGTGACATTTTTCTCTCTCTTTATCTATATATTCATATATATATATATATATGCAGCCAATTGAATTGTACTAAGGGAAGTGTGGTTTTGTTTCACAAGATATAGTGCGGGACCATAATATGACTTTATGCATAAGGATCCGGTAACAGTTATCCATACTAAAGTATATATTTTCTTATTGAGCGTTTTGATTGGTATATTCACTGTTCGTCTTCTGGTGCTACATCTTTATATAACCTGTTTCTTTGAAGGTGCGAAGTAAGCTTTCAAATCGTAGTCATAAGAGTTTTTGGGAAAAGAAAACAGTGATAGGTGCCTCTTCTAACACGTTCACGACTTTAAATTTTGACGGTCAGAAATCCTTTTTAAGTTACACAAGACAACTTTTGTTTTGATATTGTTTCGTTTTTTTTTACGAAAGTGAAAGTTAAAAATAATATCATTCTGAACCAAAGAAGCAGTCGCCAAACAATTTTGTAACATCTGAAATAAGATTCCAAACAGAGTAAATGAAATTACAGATGTGGCAGATCTGTATCCCCGCCATGTTTTCAAAACAGATAGAAACAACAACTATAGCCAATACAACAGACAACAAACATTAGCAACAAAATAAAGAGGTAACAGGAAATAATAAATAAAACTGGATTTTCGTCTTATATTTTGTAATTTTCCCTTGTCATAAAGTGAACTAAAATGCCATCAAATATTATCTATGTTTAAAATTCATTCGTTATAGCGTAAAGTAAATTGGCGCCAATATAATTAAGTCTTTAAGAAAGAAAATTGTAAAAAGCTGATGTAGTTTCAGAAGCACTTATTTCGGCAGTGACGTTCGATAATAGCAGAAATGGTAAAGATGGTGTGAGAGATGGAGGTAAGAAAGCCATGGAAAAATATATGGTTGCTATTGCTCGTATGCCACAATATATATATTTTCATTCCTTTCTCTAGTGAAACTAAAATAATAATAATAATAATAATAATAAATAAATAAAATGTATTGTTTAAACATTATCATGAATAATCCAAACAACTCCGCATTTGTTCAGGTCTGTTGTTCTGACACGTAAGATATATAACCAACTGTGCATGTGTGTAATGCGCAAAAGTAAAACAGAACAAACATGGCCACTAAAATATGTCGGATTTAATTTGGTTTGTGTTGGCAAAGTCAGGATGGTGTAAAGGCAGGCAGGATGTTATTAAAAACCTGAAGATTAGCATTTTTAGACTTTTAACTTTTCTCACGTTTAATAAGAAATGTTTTTGTCTAAACACAGAGTCAATATTTTAAAAGGCAGTGAGTTTAGTTAACAATCAAATCACTATATTCCTGTTCTGTTGGCTCAAAGTAACAGCTGCTGCTGCTGCTGGTGAGGATTGAAAATTAAATGTAGGAGTATCAAGTTCAGTTTTTATTGGACTTATGACCAGCAGAAATATTGAGTGTCGTTTTTTGTCTATATAACTGGTACTCCGTTAGTGACAACGTTGAGCGTTGCAGTTGATCCGATCACTGGAATCGTAAAAAGTAAGGTTCCTTTCCGAGCCATGCACTAGGGACATCTTTCACAATTAAGTGATGATTATAACTATATTTGTGAAGAGAGATTTTTCTCAAATTTTAACCAATCGTCTTTTCAGATGACTTTCGATTCACGTCTGCCTCGTCGCATTAACACGGAGATTGCATCATTTGAAATGCAACGTTATCATATCTCGTTTCCGCTGTCAAATTACAGAGTTTTCTGCCTATTAAGAAAGCTCGTCAGTTTACCGTATTACAAAAACTGAATGAGCAATTAACTGACAATAATAATGAGCATTTAACTAACAATAATAATAATAAGGTTGCCGAGGTTGATCTGAAGCAGCGGTTCCCGACAGGATGAGTGTGGGACGTAGAGTTCAACGAACGTAATACTAAGAAGGTCCACAAAATGTGCACAAAACTTTAAAAGGCCGCAGCGCGACATTAGTATGTAATTAGTCAGCAGCAACGCATAATTTTTGGTATCAAATTTCGGCACAAGGCCGTCAATTTCGAGGGAGGGGCCAAGGAGCTGCCCTTCCTCCCCAGAGTTCCGTTGCGAAAAGACCTCTCCTGTCACCTCCAAGAAAAACGATGAAATAGCTAAAAGACTAGTGTTTACCTTCATTTCTCATGGTATTCAGAACATAAGAGTTAACAATTTTCCAGGATAGTACGCTAGTCAATCATAGCTTACATTTCACCGAAAGGAATTGAATTCAAATCTAAAAAAACAGTTACCAATTTAACAATGTTCCTTTGAACCTGTCGTATCTAGCTACAACGAGATGAATTTGATTGTTGGAATCTAAGTACCTTGACCAAGAATACAGTCATTGGAAATATCAAAAGAAAAATAGATTTTCACTTATTTCCTAGTCTAAGTTTAGATTTTCCAGCTTCCAATAATAAGAATAGTTTTTTTTTTATTTCTTAAAATATACTAAATCAAGAGTTAATAGGTATCGATAATTATTGGATTTTTTTTATCTTGACGTTTTTTCCCGATATGATGACAAAAGATGTTTAAATGCGATAAAAACAATTTTAAACGATGACCTTTTATTGGAGTACAGTAGGAAAAGTAATGTTGGCTCAAGCAAAATTTCTAATCAATTCTTACTTTCATCTAAGTGTAATCAATACAAAACAGTAATCAATCACGAAAAAGTGGTTTAGAAGTTTACAACTGAATATAAATTGTTCAAATTCGACAATTGGGTTTCGATTCCTCTTTTTCCTTTTGTTATGACTTTTCCTTGCCAAAATTATGTTTCTTCTATGAATAGAATCACACTGAGATATTTTAATAAAATCGTATTTCCCTACGTCAATTCCATTGTCCAATTGAAAGAGAAGCAAATGAAATAATCTATCAAATGTTCTTATTCTGATCTATCATTTGGTTTGATTTTTACACAGAAAGGCGCAAGCGTGGCTGTGTGGTAAAAAGCTTGTTTCTCAACACCATGGTTCCGGTTTCAGTCTAACTGCCTGACATCGTATTGTCTTGAGAGACATCTTCATTCTGGCATCTAGGTCTTCTACTCTAGTCTCGGGTTAACCAAACCCATGTGATTGGATATGATAGACGGAAGTCGAAAGCCTGTCATGTGTGTGTGTGTGTGTGTGTGTGTGTGTGTGTGTGTGTGTGTGTGTGTGTGTGT
>NC_068988.1:1997308-1998635 GCF_001194135.2 Octopus bimaculoides
GAGAGAGAGAGAAAGGGGAGAGAGGGGAAGAGAGAGAGGGGAGAGAGAGAAGGAGAGAGAGAGAGAGAGAAAAGGGAGAGAGGGGAAGAGAGAAAGAGAAGAGGGGAGAGAGAGGAAGAGAGAGAGGGGAAGAGAGAAAGAGAAGAGGGGAGAGAGAGGAAGAGAGAGAGGGGAGAGAGAGACTGTTTTAAACAGGTGCAAATTGAAGACTATGAGGTTACCCAGTTGGAGAGTTTAGTATCTGCAATTCCTCTTCTAACACCAGAGCAGTCTTGACGAGACGTTATGAACTTGGCAGATCAAAATTTAAATTTCTTTAGAAAAACAGTTATTTTGGTTTTTCGGTAAATGCTTATTGGGGAGATTTTTTATAACATGATACCGCAGCGAGATTTCTTTCTCCAAATTCTTTCGAGTATCATCTAAAAGCCTGCAGAATGTTACCATTTATATTCGTGTCACAAGTTCACCATTAGTACACACTCGAGCCAATGTTTATTAAAAGGAAAGCCAGAATGAAGATTTCGCACAAGACAATAACCGTATAAGAATGGAGTATGAGTGACTGAGATTTGGTATAGGGGCCATATTTATTTTCATTAACTCTAAAGTATGATAGATAATCGAGGTCAATGCTAATATATTTTGAAATGTCGAACGTAGAGTAACAAAAATAAATAATGTTGGGTGACTTAGTTTCGTGCCAGTTCAGTGTCAGAAATATTAATGTCAGACATATTACAAGAACTGATAACACCTCCCCACTCCTGACTAAAAGAAAAACAAAACTGTATAAGCATTACTTCTTTCTTTTTTGATTATTGACTGATAAATACCTACGTCCATTTATTATTCCGTCATCAGAGAACTGTTTACAACTATTTGTTGGAATGGTAGCTGTTAGATAAGCAGATTCTCTGCCAGCTCTCAGTCAACATCGTAAGTTTAGAACCGCATTCTGTATCAGTCTATAAAACCCGAGAACGCTTTGCAATTATGTATTCCTACGACAGATGCTAGCTAACCGGATTCCATACGCACTTTCTATCGATATGGTAAAATGAGAACCGCAACTTTCTAATAGAGTTCTACAGGGACATTGACCAAACGCTCAACATTCGATTCTTTAGAGTGTAAAATAGAAACTTTGCATGATTTATTTATTTCAGTATTTCATTTCCAAACGATAGTGATAGAGATATCAATTCTTCTAGGATTTCCCACTGAGATGAGAAATGAAATCGTGGTGTGTGGCAAATTGTCTTTTATCTTGTTGCTTCAATACTTCTATAGAAATAGCAGCAGTTCATATATATATATATATATA
>NC_068988.1:1998787-2001470 GCF_001194135.2 Octopus bimaculoides
TATCAGATTATTAATAAGAAAATAAAAATGGGATTATTATCAAGAAATAAAAATAACGTACCCTTTGTTTTAGATTCTACACAAACACTTTTGGCAATCTGTCTTTCTCTTCCGGGTTTACAAATTTACATACGGTAGTTAGCTTATCAGCTTAACCTAATGTGAAGCTGTTAACCAAATTTATTTTTCAGCTGTTTCTGAAAGCCTTATGGCATAGTGAACATTTAAATGCTTCGTCCTTTCCGTGTTTATATCCTCTTTCTTATATTATTGTTTCTAACTTCAATAATGCAATATTCTGTTGGGACAGCGAACGAGGAAGTAAACTGTTTCGCTTCCCTCTTGCATTTATTTTGCTTTACCCATGCAACCATTACTCTTTAAGCAAAATGTGTGAATTACTCAAATGAGTTTTCCCATTCATTTCAATCAGAAACCTGGTGATTTTTGCTTCAAAATTTCGGAATTCTAAAATGAAAACGAGTTCTTTAACAAAAGGTCTCTGCTAAGTTCAACCTGCTATTCGGTTTCACTTCTTAATGCTTGTTTTGAAAATCGCAAAAATTACTGCATTCCAGCATCCGTACTTCTTTAAATTTCAGCCCCTGTGTCTCTCTAGAATGACTGTTTCATACAAACTTAAGGAATACTATTTTTGGAACTTGCTCCACAAGGTCTAGTCCTTGTTGCGATGTTATAACCTATGTGCCTCAATGAGACGAGAGCCAGCGGAGCACAAGCTCGTGATATGACCTCCCCTGCTGGACGGGGAAGACAGAGGCCAGACTAATATCAGAAGATAGAGGCCAGACTAATATGAACTACCTCATTCTAGAGGTAAAAATGGGTTTATGTAGGGCTCACACCCCTACTTTGAAAAGAAGCAAATTTACAGAAGAATCGATGAAAATTCGAAACAAACAAAACCTTGGCGAGGAAAGCCTTCCTTCAAGGTAACACATGATGCGCTGCAGCAAAATTCGAAACGTCTTAAAGAAATCTACAGCCTACATTAAATGTCAGGTCTTGACCTGGGATCCACAAGGGTGGAGGAAGATGAATGGAGAACTTCAAAAATGGCCGGAGATGTAAGGCTGAGGCAAAACTAAAACGTTGGGATCCAACTGGAGAGCAGACATGGCAGTTGAGAGTAGAGAACTGAAGAAAAGTCACAGGAAGACTATGCTCCATAAAGAGTGAAGAACTTAAGAGATGAGACACTATAACTTGCTCTCTCTTACTCTCTCTCTCTCTCTCTCTCTCTCTCTCTCTCTCTCTCTCTCTCTCTCTCTCTCTCTCTCTCTCTCTCTCTCTCTCTCTATATATATATATATATATATATATATATATGAATAATAATAATAAATGGAGCAAAACGCATATAAACAAAAGTTCCTTTAATTCCTACATATGTTTCAAAATATATGTGCACTCTACTCCAAAGAAGTAAGAGGTGCTGGAATTGCACATATATTCATCGTCAGGGACCTAACTGTGAGCAAACGGGTAAACGTTTGGAGAAATCCCTGACCAATATATATATATATATATTGGTCAGGGATTTCTCCAAACGTTTACCCGTTTGCTCACAGTTAGGTATTCAGAACAAGGTGGAGGAGGAAGAGGGGGGAGAGAGAACTGCACCGATATTATAGTAAAGATGCAATTGCAACGGTTACTAAGCGATGCAGTCGAAACATATGCAGGTCTATTTGAGGCTGCGTTTATATATAAACATGAATTAAAGGTAATGCTAATGCTACTTCGTCATAATCCTTATTATCATTATATATATAATACAAATAATATGTAAGTATATGCATATAATAATACAAATAATATGTGAGTATATGCATATATACGAACAAGGCGAGCTGGCAGAATCGTTAGCATGCCGGGTGAAATGCTTAGCGGTATTTCGTCTGTCTTTACGTTCTGATATCAAATTCCGCCGAGGTCGTCTTTGCCTTTCATTCTGTCAGGGTCGATTAAATAAGTACTAGTTAATCACTGGGGTCTATATAATCGACTTAATCCCTTTGTCTGTCCTTGTTTGTCCCTTCTATGTTTAGCCCCCTGTGGGCAATAAAAAAAAAAATATTCTTCAACATGCACGGAAATAGCCGAGGCTATCTCTCCCTCAATATACGTATATTTAAAATTGCCGCCAGGTGGAAGCATGTTGGAATCTGATAAGGAAGCTTAGCTTTCACTATTGTGTTTTTTTTTATGATTTTTATACCTTGAAATTCGAATTGCCGTGGAAGAATAAGGTAATATTAAAAAAAATTATTCATGTTTCTTTGTGAGAGTGCTGAGGAAGGTACACTTGATAATTTAAATTAAATTGATATTTTTTCAAATTCATTTTAATTAATTTACAAGTTAGACTGGAACTCACAGTAATTTTGAAAAAGAAAATTGTGTTGTTCGTCTCTGCCGCTGACAGCTCGTATTCGTATCAAGGTGAATTATAGGTGTTTTTCGTTAAAGCATCTATGTTTTTCAACATGTACGGAGATAGCCGAAGCTATCCCTCTCCCCTCACTCTCTCTCTCTCTTTCTTTCTTTTTCTCTCTCTTTCTCTCACTCTCTCTCTTTCTCTCTCTCTCTCTTTTTCTCTCTCTCTTTCTCTCTCTCTCTCTCTCTCTCTCTCTCTCTCTCTATATATATATATATATAT
>NC_068988.1:2002300-2012897 GCF_001194135.2 Octopus bimaculoides
AACCGGAACCTTTCTCTGTCGGACAAACGTATTGTACAGTTCTATACTTAAGAGATGAGAAATTATGTACATTATTTACATTTGACGGATATTTGTCCTCATCTTGTTTGTTGTTAACACAATGTTTCGGCTGATATACCCTCCATTTCGGCTGATATACCTTAGGAATGAGAACCCAGATTCGAAATTTCCCCAAGACACCTGATGAAGGCTGAAGGGTATATCAGCCGAAACGTTGTGTTAACAACAAACAAGGTGAGGACAAATATCCGTCAAATCTAAATAATTTAGATAATAAACGTATTGTAGTTCAGGCTTTCGCCGCTAGAAGCCACTTGATGCGACCTTCAGGCATCAGTCTGCTGACAGGCATTGTCAACCTAAGTCGTACTGCCACGTGGTATGTCTTTGTTTTGCAGTGCTTCTCCTCTGTTCGTCGATTTTTGCGATGGCTGAAACGAAGGAACAGCGTACTTTCGTGTAAATCTGTTTTCTGCTGGGGAAAACAGCAGCCGAAACTGTTGTCATGCTTGAAGCAGCTTTTAAGGATGCTACCATGAGCAAAACACAAGTTTACGAGTGGTTTTTCACGCTTTAGGAATGGTCACTTGTCGCTTGAGGACCAACCTCGTTTAGGACGACCGAAGATTCATGAACTGATCTTGGAGGATCGTCACTGAACAATTGACAAACTTTCTGACATGACAGGTATGTCCTAGAGCTCCTGCCAATAAATTTTGAGCGAGGAATTACGAATGAAAGGAGTTGCAGCAAAATTTGTGCCTCGCTTGTTCGCGGAAGATCAAAAGCAGTCACGACTGAATGCGTGTCATGAACTGAAAGAACGGTTGGAAGTTGATCCGGACCTTTTTCAACGGAATTTGCAGATGTGGAAGAGATGAAGAAAAAACGACGGAGGCGTTAAAAGGCATCACTTTGCAAGAGTTCCATCACTGTTTCGAATTGTGGAAAATGCGTCTGGACCGATGCATTGCTTCAAATAAAGAATACTTTGAAAGCGATAAAAGAGTAAACATGTAAAACAAAGTGAATAAAATAATACTGCAAAATTCCGGTTTCTTTTGGGTATTAGTATTAGTAAACGAAAGATAAATTTCGTTCGATACAAGTTTCATTGGGATCTCAATCCTTTTTACTAAGAAGTGAACACATCTCGAACTGACTTCCTGCTCTTGATTTATCGCCAAAGCCAACAGGTAACAGAGCTCTTGAAAATTTTGGAGAAACGGCAGCCTGGTTTCATTGACAATACAGAGAGAGAGAGAGAGAAGGGGGGTAGAGACGGAGAGAGATAAGAAGCGAGAGAGAGAGAGAGAGAAGAGTTATCTACCTTAAGGAAACATACCTTTAATACTACACGTTGGCCAAAGTCCAATCAATTTAGCTGCCTCTCTTCCTCTCACCACCCTCTCACCAGCCCCAACCTTTTCCATTCCTCTCCGCCCTTTCCCCGTAGAACTGCAACTTTCTGGAAAGGACCATCCACGTTTTCTTAGATAATTTCAAGTTAAGCATGAACGCTAAGGGAACTGCTTCCTCCTTCGATAATTGTATAAAAAAGATTCAGACTGAAGATTAACGGCACCCATCTTCCTTGGTAATCCTTCTTCTTCTTGAAGAGGTCTTGAAAGGGCTGTTGATTGGGAAATAAACTAAAAAGTAAATCTCACTTGTTTAAACCAGATTATGAGTTGGCATAAAGTTACAGGCACAACAATGTTATGTTCGGAAAGGGACCAGTCTAATTTAGTTGACATGAAATACAAAGAAAGAGAGAAAGAAAGAAAGAAAGAAAGAAAGAAGGAAAGAAAGAAAGAAAAAAGAAAGAAAAACATTAACCTGAGGTTGATGGAAGTTTTGTATGTTTCTATTACATTAAAAGGGAAATTGGTCAGAACAGGAGATGCCTTATAAGAATTACTCCAGTAACCATAAAAGGAGATGGTTGCAAAGAGTAGAAACAGGTATTTCGTCTAAAACCACGCCTACTAATCGCCGGGCAGTTGGTGTTCCTCTTCAAGTTAGGGTTTATCTATGACAGAGCTGTGATCCCATTATTCCACATATCTGTAATCTCCAATCTTGGTCATTAGCCTCGTTCAAAAGAGAGGGGAAGGTCCAATGAAACCAACTTACTCATGGTAATCAGTATAAAGATTAAAAAAAAAACCTTCGATTATGAAAACCCAGATGTTATAAATCCATTGTATCAGTTTTTGAAATCTTCAGTTTTTAAATTCTTCAGTGAATTCTTTGAAACCTTAATGTTATGATTTCCAAATAAATATTTCAGCTCTAAATCACGGTACCTAATCATTTAGTATGACGTTTTTATTTATTAAGCCTGATTTGCGTGTATTTCTCCCACCAAAATGGAACATTTAGAGAAAGCAAACAAAATGCGAGATATATTCTTGGATTGTTTAAATAAAATATACGAAATGAGATTTTATTCTGATTTCTGATGTGAAAGCATATCGTGAAACTAAGCCATAAATCCAAACACCAAAGTCGTTTTACTCTGGAATCGAGTAAAGTTTATACAGTTGCAAATAACAACATCAACGGTTACAGATATTTTAGAATTAATCATGTTATGTTACAGTTCAATGCAATCGATTCTCGTTGCTTCCAACTTGGTAATTGTTCTTTAGAGAGATAACCATAAATCTTCTTCTTGAAAGGAAAACAATTCGAAATTTACAGGACACTAATAAAGAACATCGGAGGCTTTTGTAGGGATAAGCGAACGTGTATAGTTTCTATATTGCTCAATATAAATGGGTTATGCTATGATTTCTGGTATTTCATAGCCTACCAAAATCGTAACTTATATTCCTCGTTAGAAATTAAGAAATAGAACCAATTCACATTATATTTCGCTTGAATAATTTCCTCCTAAAACAATTGAATTAATATCCGGTTTAAGTTCGATTTTACCAAAAGTAGATATAGAAATAGTGTAAATCTTTTTGGCGCAACACCCACAGAACGAGAACAGGTTCGTTACTTATAAAGAAGCCTAGCTTTTATTTCACTCAACCATTCTTTAAATTATTCTTTAGAGGTGAACAAGTGGAGGCGCAATGGCTCAGTGGTTAGGGCAGCGGACTCGCGATCTTAGGATCGTAGTTTCGATTCCCAGACCGGGCATTGTGAGTGTTTATTGAGCGAAAACACCTATAGCTCTGCGAGGCTCCGGCTCCGGCCGGGGGTGGCTGGTGAACCCTGCTGTACTCTTTCTCTCACTCTTTGTTTCTGTTGTACCTGTATTTCAAAAGGGCCAGCCTTGTCACACTCTGTGTCAGGCTGAATCTCCCCGAGAACTACGTTAAGGGTACACGTGTCTGTGGAGTTCTCAGCCACTTGCACGTTAATTTCACGAGCAGGCTGTTCCGTTGATCGGATCAACTGGAACACTCGTCGTCGTAACCGACGGGATGCCATGATGATATATATTTATATATATCATAATGGTCTATAATGGAAAACAGATAAATTATAGACCACGTAAATCGGGTACCAATTTGAGAAAGAAACACTAAAAAGAAAAAAAAAAATCTATTTTATTATTAATAGAATAGATTTAACCAATGTTGTCTTAATACGCATAGAGTCAGTGTGGAGTCATTAGGACAACTGGGGGTAATTAACATAACTGATGCCGTGATTAGGACATCTGGGGTAATTACCGTAACACATTTGATTACGTTTCCAAGCATAATAATTGGAGAAACGGTATCAGTCTTCACTAAGGTAACTTAATTCTGATCAACTGAAGTTACCGCAATTGTCTTTTCACTGAAGCTTCAATAACTGAACTGGTAGAGCAACGAACAAAATACTTTGTGGCATTTAATTACATCCTTTTGTGCTCAACATTCAAATCCCGTCAAAGTCATTTTGCTTTCCGTCGTTCCGACATCGATGAAGTTCTCATCTTGGTCTTATTGACTACACACTCTCCTAAATACGTAATACTCGTCAGGTTAACATTCGTCTATTTCTCGAAAGATTTCTATCATAATAATTGGTAAATAGTCTTTATTTTATAGTTCATATTACTATTTCTCTCTCTCTCTCTCTCTCTCTCACTTTCTCTCTCTCTCTCTCTCGCTTTCTCTCTCTCTCGCTTTCTCTCTCTCTCGCTTTCTCTCTCTCCAATTGTATCGTCCCTTATCAGTCGCAATGAGTTTTGTCCGATCACACTTATAGGAAAGTTACAGCTAGTCAAAGAGTTAGGAACAACCCAGATCCAGCACTTTGGAGGCATGATTACATTTCGGTATACTGTTAGGATTCCAAACGTTACAGGAAGTTCTTTGACTGGAGCATTAAATGCTATACAAAATAAACCAAGTTTCTGGTCAACCATCAATATAACAATATACCTGCTCTTACCAAGAACTCGAGTTACTGGAGTTCTCTAACTGCCTTCTGCAATCAAAGATTTGCAAATAACTGGGTCTGAAATTTGAGTCAAGCGACAACCTAGAAGCGTCTGAATTGAATCGTGGGTCGTGCGTTTTAAAGAGAACAACCTATTAGTAAATTGAGCGAGAATTTGTGTTGTGTATTGCTCACGCAATAATACAAGTTGGTATTGATTCTAAGATAGGCACAAACAACAGGTCCACGAACTCACACACCAATGTGCCGATCGCTCAACAATTTACCAAACACATACACCTCCCCCTGTCACTAACACTACAATTCTCTGTTCATAATAATTCTAATTACATAAAGCAACCTTCAGCCAAGATGTCAAACATTTACTAATAGTCTAAGAGCAGTCCCAATTTCCGTTTAATTTTGTTGAATCAAAAATTCATGTGCCATAATGAAGAAACGAAGGAGGAGGGAGAGTGAGAGTGAGGAGGGAGTGTTGACAAAGAAAAGAAGAAAAATGGCAGAAGTGGAAGGAGACGGGAGGGGGAAAGAAAAGATTGAGTTCTCTTCACAGCTGAACTTAGAATGAATCATGCAAATGAAGGAGATAAAGTTGAAGAGTATTTGATTCTATCCCACCATTTCCAAAATAGAAGCGCTCTGTTCATCGTTAATATTTCAAAGTGTTTCTTTAGCTTTAATTTGTCTTCAACTATCTGAGATTGTTGAGAGGAAATTCTAACTTTAGCTTCGTCGAGGCCACACACAAAACACAAGAGGAAAACAACCTCCAGTTCTGTTTCCCTTCATGAATTATAATATTGCTATCTGTGAATTTACGCAGAATTCCTCACAATTCACTCACACCCACACACAATTTATATCCACCTAATCTTCTTTCTTTCTTTCTTTCTTTCTTTTAAATTTCCCACTCCTCTCTCCTACCCCCACTCCTCCAATTCTCCTTCTTTATTGTTTCCCTTTCTTTCTCTATTTCCACACCGTTTCTTCCTCCAATTATCACCTGTTTCAGCTTCTACACATTCCATTACCACCGCTGCCACTAAACTTCCACTATCATCATCTCTACCACCACTACCCTCACCGTCCCAACCACTACTATTGCTGCTGCTGCTACTGCTACTACTACTACTGCTGCTGCTGCTGCTGCTATCTGTCTCTATCAATGAATGAAACTTCGACGTAGTTGAATACAAAACGTGGCTCACGAGGCCTCCGTTCCAATGGTTTTTCTCCCGGCTCACCCTCTCACCCTTATTACGTCAATCCAGTGCAAGGTTATCCGTTTACAGCCGAGTGGACTGGAGCAACGTGAAATGAAGTGTCTTGTTTAAGAACACAACGCATCGCCTGGCTTGGGAATCGAAGCCGTGATTTCGCAACCGAGAACACAACAACCAGCCAGCCTTCCATTGCAGTCTTCATATCCTCAACTTGATATCCAATGCCTTCCCCCAAATCGATCGATATTGGCTCTTCTCTGTCTACCGATATCTCTATATGCTCATGTGGCTTTCCAGAGAAGGCGATCCCTGGACTTTTCATCCTTTTTTCTTTAGTGTCCTGCATAATGTGTTCGTCCTCTGATTACCAAGGTGATGGTAGGAAGATTGCTATACAGTCGGTGCTTTATCGATGTGGCTGCCAAAGAAAATCTGAGAACCGCACGAAGCATTCTCATGTACGAAATATCAAGCTTCTTTTCAAGTTTCTTATTCAGTGTCCATGCTGAAGAGTCATAGAAAAGTACTGATACAACGATTGGTTTCACACCTATAATGTGCTTAGCTGTATGGGAGACTCATCAGACTCAAGTGGCCGAAGGCACATAACCCCTCTACAACTGGAGTAAGGAATACATCATGGTCAGTTAGTTTTGTAAGCAAAAATATACATCTGGATTGGCAAGAAAAATAACAGCAACAACAACAGCAACAACACAAACATCAAAGGAGCCACTACGTACTTGACATACAAGAAATAGTAACCAAATCAATTTTAAATCAAGTATCACTCAACTATCTTAAACAAGAATGGGCATGTTGAGTGTCTGTACAAGACACTCTTAAAAAGCAGTGATGGTCATGGCTCGGATGCGTTTGGTTGTAGATTTGTTCACTGTTCATTGATCTGGAGCTAAACAACAACAAAGAAGTATTTATGTGGTTGGTCACTCTGCTAGAAATAGCTACCAAATCTCTGTTAAGTCACAAGATAAAAAAATAGAAAAGTGGAACTTTGGAAAAGATGGACTTGTGCACATTTAGTCTTGGAAAACGATGAGATGTTCATGGAAGGATTGTCTTCTTTGGTTATAAGTCTTCTTGATCAATTCCAATGTGGGATGTGTATGTGGGGGGGGGGGGGATAAACAACAACATCAAAACCATTACAAAAGAGAAATAAAAAAAAAGCCAAATACAACCACAAAACGACCAGTTAGCATTTTTGAACACAGACCATTCTTTGCTAATTCCTTCTTCAACACTGACCAGGTGACCAGAAACCTATGCAGAATCGACAATTGTTACTGTTTTGGCGAGCGGGGTGGGTGGTAGAAAGCAGATTTAATAGTCGTTTCTACGCTCTTATTATGAAAGAAACAACATTCCCCTGCGCCAAACTAATGTGTAGGAACCAAGTCTTGGAGAGAAGTCTGAGAAACTGGTAGTGCTATAAACACATCGATATTGGTTAACAATTCTACTGCTAATCAATATTGAAAATCAATAATAAGATAAATGGCTTGATACTGAAGTAGAGGACAGCTATCTAAAGATTACATCTCGCTGTGTGTATATATGTATGCGTAGATTATAGCTGTATATGTGAGTGTGTGTGTGTGTGTATGTGTGTATGTGTGAAAGTGTTCGCATGCATAATTGTTATGTAAAAACTGTATACATGCTTGTGTGGTTGTGGTCTATTTGGTTATATATACATATGTGTATGTATATATATATATATATATATATATATATATATATATATATATATATATATATATATATATATATATATGTAGGTAAGTATATATGTGTATATAATATACATAGATATGTATATGCATATATGTATACATATATATATATATATATATATATATATATATATATGTATATATATGCATATACATATATATATGTTTGTGTGTATGTATGTATTATTTATACACACCCACTCCGCACAATATATAGATATATGTGTTTTTATACACACACATACATACACACACACTTAGATGTTTTTTTCTTTCTTTTCCACTATTTTACATCCTTTTTTTCCTTTTTTTCCATTGGTTATGGTTATATATGCATGATTATTCGGCTGTGTAGTTACAGGCTATGTACCTATGTGTATATCTATGTGTGTGTATATGTACCGTATAAATATATATGTATACATATTTATATTATATGTAGATATGTATATATGTATATATACTCATGTATGTGTGTGTGTGTGTGTATGTAAGCCTATGTAGTAGACATAGAAACATGGCCAATTTTAATGTATTTCTCTGTAGAATAAAAAAGAAAAGATATGATGAACAACCTTAATCAATTTTCGAACCTTATTGAGTTCTCATCAGGGCTGTCTACATCACTTGACCAATACCAGACACACACACACACACACACACACACACACACACACACACACACACACACACACACACACACACACACACACACACACACACACACACACACACACACACACGTGTGCATAGATGTTCCACATTCACATTTAAGTATATAAGATATTGCAAGCAAATGAATATATATATGCCAAAGTGTGATTTGTTAGTCAAGTAGAATGTGCCATGTTTAGGTGATACAGTATTTTTTACTAAATGGAAGTATCTGAAGTCTGAACACATCTGGCGGTAGTCAAGAGACCAAGGATGGTAATGTAGGTAAGACATTGAATTCTTGCAACCGGATCCATGATGTTGTTCCTGCAGGGCTGGCACCCAAATTAGACACCCAAAGTAAACGGACACCAAATCAGAACAATTATCAGTGCACTGTAGGTGGAGGCAGAGAATATTTTATTTTGGATGTGGTCCACAAATGTGAAACAAAAGCTCATGCTGAGAGCAGAGTTTGAATAATACTCAACCGATTCTGAGATAGAATGGGCACAACATGGTCTGGTGGGGATGGTTACACCGATTCCATGTTTTGGTGTGGTGATTTAATGAAAGAAAGAAAGAGGGAGAGGGGGAGAGGGAGAGGTAGTGAGAAGGTGAGACTGAAAGATTGAATCTTTTATCTTTTACTTGCTTCAATCATTAGACTGTGGCCATGCTGGGGCACCCTCTCAAAGAATTTTAGCTGAATAAATCGACACCTGTACTTACTCTATATAAGTCACTTTAGTGAAACTGGTAATTTATGGTGATGTAAACACACCAACAGTGGTTGTCAAGTGGTAGGGGGACCAGTGGAGACACACACATGCACACGCACGCGCGCACACACACACACACACACACACTTTCAGTTTCTGTCTACCAAATCCACTCAACAGGCTTTGGTTGATATAAGGCTACAGTAGAAGACACTTACCCAAGGTGCTATGCAGTGGGACTGAACCTGGAAGCATGTTGTTTGGATGCACACTTCTTACCACACAGCCATTCCTGAAGGTGGAAATTTACAAAATATTCATTAGTTGCACCAATTATTTTGTCAGTTAGTCTTAGGAAAGAAGTTTAAGATGCCTGGCCCTTAAGAGATCGCCTGAGACTTGTAGGGAGGTGGTAGAGAGGAAGGTATCCTTAAACCAAAGAACTTGTCCAAATATTTGCAGCAGAATGGAATGTGCTAAAGATTTCCAATGACCAGGAGGGGGAGGGGGTGTTAAACCTGACCACAGATTAAGTCATCCGTCCAAACAGGCCATACTGGACCCATTACTGCAAGGTATCTTGTCTGATACCCTCACACTTCTGCCAGTCATCTCACAGCACAAGATGGTTACTTTGTTTATCAATACACCAGGAAGATGAATGGCAAAATTGCCCTCAGGATGATTTGAACACAAATTGTACAAAAAAAAAAAGAAAATCAGAATAAGTATTCACATCAAATTCTTGGCACAAGGCCAGCAATTTCGTGGAGGTGGGGCTAGTTGATTACATTGACCCCAGTATTCAGCTGGTACTTATTTTATTGACCCCAAAAAGAAGTGGGCCTCGGTGGCATTTGGACTCAGAACACAAAAACACGTGAAATCCACTTAGCATTTGAGTCTGCCAGATCACCATTTTAAGCATAATAAATATTGCAAACTGTTTCATCTGATTCTCTAACAACTTTGCCAGTTTGTCACTAATGTTATGTGGCAGTCAGAGAGGGAGTTTCACTGCAGGAAGTTGGCTGGGATTCTTTATAGTCTCCAGTTGACAACCCATGAAACATGTTTTGCATAGAATTATGTCCTGCAGGAATATCATAATAGGTTCAGAGGGTTGCTGACACAGAGATAGAGGACTTGTTTGTTCTGCAAGGACCAGTTCTTCTTTTACTTCTCATTTTATTTATTACCATCTCAGACGTTTCACCAAAACATATGTTCCAAACTTGTTGCTGGTGAACCATGAGGCCTTTTAGTGAAGCTTCAATATCATCCTTTGATAAGAATAAGTCTGTTATCTCTTTCAGACCAACATGTCCACACTGTTGCTAAAGCCTCTCTCTTAATATTCAAATAATTAAATTCTGCACAAATTAACCTCCTTCATAAATATAGTACTGGCCAGTTATTCTGTGATAAAAATCCTGATATAGATTGCTCAATAGCATTGGTCGTTGATGTGCCGTGTTGTGCCGTGTTGTGCCGTGTCATACAGAGTTTAACAAGAATATTAAATATTTAATAATACAAACACATGAATATGTATTTATCTGCATATGTATGTACAGACACAACACACACACACACACACACACACACAAGCATTTATGAATATGTATATGTATATATAAATCAATATATACACATATATATACACATGTACATCAAATATATATATGCATATATAAATCAATATATATATCTGTATACATATATATATATATATGTTCATATATATACAAATATACTTATATATATATATATATATATACATATATATATATATATATATATATATATA
>NC_068988.1:2013896-2014913 GCF_001194135.2 Octopus bimaculoides
GTATATATATATATGTATATATAGGTATATATATAGGTATATATTTTATATATATTTATATGTATGTATATATACACATACATATATATATATATATATATATATATATATATATGCATGCATTTTCCAAATGGGGTGATAATCCTTCTGTCTAACAAGCATGACCCAGGCATGTTTTGTGTGAAGAACTGGAAATTCATGACAATTTCTGAGCCCGTTCTTTTGCAAAGGGCTCATAACATGTCCCCACATGGCAAGAAACTTGCTCATGTGTTTTTAGAGTGAACAACAAGTAAATGGCACCTTAATTGCAGAGTGACTCATTTATAGCTGAGTGTACTGAAGACATGTGAAATGAAGTATCTTGCTCAAGGACACAACATACAGCCCAATTTATGAATAGAAACCTCAATCTTGTGATTGTGAGAGCAGCACCAAAATCACTCCACCACATGTCTTCACACACACACACACACACACACTTTTTTATTGGTTACAATCATTGTTCCCAAGTTAGGGCATTGGGTTTTTAGGTTTCTGTCACTTTTTTTTATATTAACCCCAGTTGTTAGTGAGGGATTTGTTTTACAGCCAACTTAGAGATTGGCTGAGTTAACCTAATTTTAGAGAGTTATCTCCCTTCAATGACATGAATAAATGTCTGTTATTCACAACGATATGAGCTTGCACATACACACACAAATATAAATACATAATTTTATATATGTATATATAATTTTATATGCACACACACACACACACACATATATATATATCTGTGAAAATATATGACACTTATTCAGTAGCCATGATAAAACTCCGGTAGCTGGATAACTGAAGAGATGGTCGGAGCGGAACACCGCCTGGGCATCGGAAACTCGGAGTTTTATCATGGCTACTGAATAAGTGTCACATATTTTTACAGATACATTCCTCTATTTGCATAATATCGAGGTCTCTTTCTTTCTTTTGTTGCCACTCCTGCCAAATATATATATATATATATATATATATATA
>NC_068988.1:2017698-2017982 GCF_001194135.2 Octopus bimaculoides
TATATACATATATATATATGTACACATGCATATACATACAAACGTATGTGTGTATGTGTATGTCTGTATGCATATAAGTATGTGCGGTGTCCATGTGTGTATATAAACATGTACACCTGTATACACATGCATATACATATATGAGCATATGCACATATTAACATGCAAATGCATCTACTAGTATACAAATGTATATATATGTATGTACATATATGTATATACATATGTATATATATATATGTATATATATATGTATATATATATATATATATATATATATATAT
>NC_068988.1:2019019-2019717 GCF_001194135.2 Octopus bimaculoides
TATATATATATATATATATATATATATATATATATATATACACATGAGTTTGTGTGTGTAATTATATATACATATGTATATATTTTCATGTGTTTTTAAGAATGATTCACCAATTTTCTTTGATTTTTCTATTTTTTTTTTTTGTTCCATTTGCTGCTGGAATTCTTTTATTCCTGATTCTATCCAAACTACTGTATGGTAACATTCAATTCCACTTTGCCACGACTAGAATGGTAATATGGTAATATACAGTGACATTTCCTACTACAACCCAAGAAAAAGGCCTTCAGTGGCGTGTTTCGCCAGCTTCTATTTCAATTCTGTTTTAGTTAAGTGTAAATGTATTTAACCTTCTACCTGTTGCTATGAAACTGGTAAGAGAATATGTCGAAAGGGGGGGAAAAAGGGGACCTCACACAATCACATGAATTTTTCATACTGAACCTATGCCATTGATTTGATTCTCAGGTCTGTGCTCTTTTTGTCCTGCTTAAATGCATAGCATTTGAGAAAAAAATGTTTATGTGTGTGCATGTGTGTACGTGCATGCATATACATATATTGATACCTATCTATATCTATCTATCTGTCTGTCTATCTACCTATCTATCCGTCTGTCTGTCTTTCTATCTCTCTATCCATCTGTCTCTCTCTCTCTCTCTCTCTCTCTCTCTCTCTCTCTCTCTCTCTCTCTCTCT
>NC_068988.1:2020083-2036114 GCF_001194135.2 Octopus bimaculoides
ATTTTCTGTATTTAGCCCTGTGTGGCTATAATAAAAAGATATCTATCTATCTATATATCTATCTATCTATCTATCTATCTATCTATCTATCTATCTATCTATCTATCTATCTATACATATCAAAAGTAAGTACCATTTTAACCCCAGGCAGATCTTCTGCTAGCTGGTTGTAGATGCAAGCTAGCAGAAGCGTTAGCATACTGGATGAAATGCTTAGCAGTATTTCATCTTTTCAGGGTCGACAAATTAAGTACCAGTTGCATACTGAGGTCGATCTAATCAAGTGGCTTTCCCCATCTCTAAATATCTTGGGCCTTGTTCATCATCATCGTCATCATCGTCGTTTAACGTCCGCTTTCCATGCTAGCATGGATTGGATGATTCCACTGAGGACTGGTGCAACCAGATGGCTACACCAGGCTCCAATCTGATTCTAGAGTAGAAAAAAAGATATATATAGGCGCAAGAGTGGCTGTGTGGTAAGTATAGGCACTGGAGTGGCTGTGTGGTAAGAAGCTTACTTACCAACCATATGGTTCTGGGTTCAGTCCCACTGCATGGCACCTTGGGCAAGTGCCTTCTACTATAGCCTCAGGCGGACCAAAGCCTTGTGAGTGGATTTGGTAGGCGGAAACTGAAAGAAGCCTGTCGTATATATGTATGTATATATATATGTATGTGTGTGTATATGTTTGTGTGTTTGTGTTTGTCCCCCCAACATCGCTTGACAACCGATGCTGGTGTGTTCCACCGGGGTTGACTTTGCCTTGCATCCTTTTGGGGTCGATAAAAGAAGTACCAGTTGCGTACTCCCCATTCTGAAGTAAGCCATGCTCTGCTGACTCATCGACATGCTCCACCTACAGTTGGGCCATGTGCTCTCGCCTTAAGAAACACTACTCAATGCTACCACTTAGTTTGCTAGAAATAGCAGCCAAATCTTTCTCTAATTACTGCCTTGTGTGTTAAAAGCAGAAAGGACACTTTGGGTAGTTTAGTAACAGACGTATCAAAAGACAGGACAATAATGGATGGATCATGTTTGCTCAATCAGGACTGATCATTCAGCTGACATCACCACCAATATCACCATCAGCAGCAGCAGTGACAAGAACAATAAAACAACAACAGCTGCAGCAGCAGCAGCAGTAGCAGCCACAACAGTAGCAGCAAGTAGCACCACCGCCACCACCGCCACTGCTGCTGCTATCGCAATGACGATGATGATGACGATGATGACGACGACCATCACCATCACCACCACCACCACCACCACCACCACCACCACTAACACCTTGTTGCTGCAGCCACCATCATGACAACGACCACCACCACCACAACAACAACACCCACAAGAACAACAACAAAATCAACAGTAAGTGAGTCTACACTATATGCAGTGCGTTGAGTGCATTTGGTAAAGTAAAGCAATAAATGGCAGAAGGAAGCAGAACAGAGACAAAAGAGTATTCAATGTGGAGAAAATTGTCAAAAGTTGGAATTGTGAAGAATTTCAATTGGAAAGCAAAGAAATGTAATGAGATAATTGCTCAAGAAACATAAGAAAGTCTGAGAACATTTCCATCCTTTGTGATTTCATCATGGAATGTGAGTAATTAGAACATAAATGACACAGTGCTCTGTGGAATGGTAACCGAAGAAACACGGGAGAAAATTGAGAAAATGTGAAATATTTAATATTACAATATGAGACTTTGGAATCAGGATCTGGGAACCAAAACGGATGGAGAAGAGAAAGATCAGAATGTCAGTAAGGAATCGTGAATATCATCATTATCATTGTCATCATCACCATCATTTTTGTCATCATCGTTATTGTCTTTGTCAGTGTTGTTGTCGTCATCATCATCATCACCATCATCATCATTGCTATCATCGTTATCATCATCTCTGTCATTATCATCATCATCATCACCATTGTCATTATCATCATCATCATCACCACTATCATCATCAATATCACTCCCCCACCATCAACAACATTGTCGTCATCATCGTTGTCGTCATCATCACCATCATCATCATCATCATCATTTTAACATTCATTTTTCCATGCTGTCATGAGTTGAACAGAATTTTCTGAAGTGGATTTTCTACAGCCAGATGCCTTTCCTGTCACCTGCCCTCACCTGCTTCCAATTTAGTTAATGTTGCTAATATTTCTCCATGGCCAGATATGTTTTCCTGGGAGATTGGAAACAAAGGAAAATGCCTGCATGATGTTTACAGCAATTATGCAAAGACAAGGGAAAGAGACAGTAACACACACACACATGTACATACACAGACACACACAGACATACACATGCACACACTCATACACATGCACACACAGACACACAGACTCACACATGCACACACTCTCTCACACACACTCACATACATTGACACACATATACTCACACACTCACAAACACATACATGTGTAGCAGTATTTTGCTAAATTCTTTATATTCTGAGTTCAAATCCCACCTAAGATTTGAACTCATTCTTCCTGGGGCTCATATAATAGACTGGCCCCTGGCAAAGTGCTAACTTTGTGACTAAATCATAAATTATAAATTAAGGGTTGTTGAATGGTTGAATCATGAGAAAATTTGTAGTTAAACCATTTGGAAAAATACCTTGCAGTACTTGCCCTGACTCCTTACATTCTGAGTTCAATCCCTGCAAAGGTCAACTTTTCCATCTCTCCTGAGTTGATTAAATAAAAATATCAAGTATCAAAAGACCCCTTCCTCTTAAAATTGCTTGCTTTTTAACTCTCCTCACTCATTCTTGCACCAAACTGCAGTCAGCAATTGCAGTGGCTCTAATCATAATAACAGGTGCAGTTATTCTTCTTTCAACGAGAAGTATTAAGTCTGCATTTGTAAACTTGGTGCCATACCAGTTCTCTTCAAGGAATACTACTCCCTCGTATTATCACCTAGTTGCAGTTGCCACACTAATTGCCAGCAATTACGGTGGTACTAATCACAACAACAACAGCAGTTACATTTCTTTTTCCATCAAACATTAAGTCCAAATTTATGTGGTTGGTGCCTTTACCAATTCTCTTTAAGAATTTCTATACCACTGTCTGTTGATTTGAAATAGTAATTTATGTAAAGATAATCTCTAATACATTTTTCCTTCCTTCCATGTATATAGGTGTATGTATGTATATATGTATATATGTATATATATATATATATATATATATATATATATATATATACATACATATACATACACACATACATACATACACACATACATACATACACACATATACCCTTCAATATATATATACATACACACACATACACCTCAACTTGAATAATACATCTATGTGCAGTTTCAAAAGTTCTTTTTTTTTTCCCATGTATTACCCACAAAGAAACCATTCTCTACAAATACATTCTTTTGTTTTCTTGGCTACAAAAATTCGAGGATGTTATCTTCTCTTTCATTTTCTTTTTCTTTTGTTTTCTCTTTTTGTTCTCATCATTTTTGATCATTATCATTTTTCCTCAAGATCTTCTTTTCTTATCATGGTTGTGAGAGGATTAGGAAAGTTGATTCTATTTCTTTTCCTTTTCTGCTGTAACTAAACATTAGTTTTTCTGTTTGTCTGTATTCTTGGATGTTGTTGTTCCAGGAACTTAGTTTTATCATCCTTAGGATTTTGATCGTTAGTATTTTTCATTCTTAGACATTTCCATTCTTTACTTTGATGGTGTCTCTTTCTTAAAAGCCATTCATAGATCAAAACAATTAAAAACGACCATTCCTATAAGCATTTCCATGTTCTAAGATTCCGCTACAGAGATGTATTCAAGAACAACCAAAGTACTGTAGCTACAATTCATGAGGTGTATGTTCAAAATTAATAAACACATCACCGATAGTTTAAATACATAAACATATACATACATGGTGGCTGCAAACTCGTATTCAAGTATTGCCATTGCCTGATCAAAAGTCCCACACATGCAAAGGCTACAACCAGCTATTTTTGTGATATGACTTACTTTTTCAAGCGATGCCTGTGTATTTTTTTTTTATAGTGGAGACAGGATTTGCACAAAACTAATCCCACTCTCTGAACATGGACAACATAAACTCGTAAAGAAGAATTAGTCTACATCATCGAATATTGTCAGAGTCGCAGGTTTTGTTCTCAGAGTTTCCCCTCTCTTAGACAGATGTTGTGACAACAAAACTGAAGTAAATTCTACATAACCATAAAATCATTAAGAGCAGCAAACAACATTGAAGAATATTTTCACCAATGCCAAACTACTCTGTAGATAAAGGGACACAAGAGTCGTAAAATGTGGTCACCCTAATTGCAGAACATGTCCCAATCTGCTGGAAGGATCAGAATTCCATTTCAGACAAGTGCAAATATTCAATATCAAATCTAACATAACTTGCACCTCCCAAAATCTCATTTACGTAATCAGACGTTCGGGCTGCCATTGGAACTATATTGGCTCAACAGGAAATTTGATCTGAAAGAGATGTACGGTCCACAGACAACAAATTTTCTCCCCACAATATCGCCAAATATACTTCAATCAACACATTGATGAATGTACAGAACCATTACAACAACAATTCGTAATCTTTCTATTTTATCAACTTGCCTTCTGGACCTCAACATAAGTAAGCCTGAATAAAGAAGCCACATTTATCCAAAAATATAAACCAGAATTAAATATGAACCCATATTAAAAATAAAGGACTTACGCCATCTAATGTAAGATATAAACCAGAATATAATAGAGAACACAAAGAAACAAAAAAAATTAAATTACAGATTCACCACCCCTTTACTGCAAAATAAATGAGTGAAGAATTATCTCTGCTAGCATATATATTTTTCCCCTAGCAATTTATCTTTTTCAACTGTCAACTTGATGAGCAATGCGAGTCTGGTCCTTCCTTCAGTCATATTGCAAGAACAAAACCTTATTTTGTAAAATATCTTTATGATCATGGCTCTAATGTACTCTTGAATCCAGTAAAACAAATCTTCTGTGTTTTTCCATCTTTTCTCTTTCTATACATACATAAACATATACAAACACACACACACACACACACACACACACACACACACACACATATATATATGTGTGCCTTATAATTTAACACACCTGTAAAATTTCCACTTATTTCTTTTTTTATTTTTATTTTTAAGTGGAAACTTTACCGGTGAGTGTTTTAAATGACTCTCCTCAGACACAACAAAATATGCTTCAACCTACGAACTCACATAACAAATCTTACAAACCAAATCTATAAACGAAATATATATATATATATATATATATATATATATATATATATATATACTGCTATACTTTGGGATAGCCATATCTTGCCAGTTAAACGTATGTACTATATATTTGGCCTTCATTTTAGCTTTATTACCTCTGCCTTCAGTCATGTTTGTTTGTTTGTTAGTTAGTTTGTCCATGGACAAGATATCTCAAGAATCACTGAATGGATTCGGATGAAACTTTCAGGATGTTTGACCTCAGGACTGGTATGACCTGATTAGAGTTTGGGATCGATCTGGTACTGCACAAGGATTCTGGATTATTTAAAAAAAAATTTTTTTTTTACTTAACTTTTGAGAGCAGTCGGATTCATTTTTAGTATTCTCATTTGTGAGAGCAGCTGAGTTTATTTCAGATATTCTCATTTTAAGAATCATCTCTGATCTTGCAGGTGGGAGCTCAGTTAGAATTTTCTTCAGGTCGAGCAGCCATGTATGTATGTATGCATGTGTATAATATACATACATGACAAGCTTCTTTCAGTCTCCATCTACCAACTCCACACACACAAAGATTTGATTGGCCCAGGGTTATAGTAGAAGACACTTATCTAAGGTATCACACAGTGGGACTGAACACAAAACCCCCAAACAAAATGTAAAGTTCTTAACCACGCATCCATGCCTAGACATCTATAAATTTGTGGCCATGTTTCAATGAATGAAATCCTTATCAAAATCATGTTTAATGCTTGGGGCAAATTTATGATTGCAGCTTGTTTATTTTGAAAGTTGAATGAATGCTGTTCTTGGTGATGTCATCTTCTACTGTAGTTCTGCTACCTTTCACCAAAATCAACTCTGTTTCTAAAATTAATTATTCTAGTATTCAAATAATATGAGATTATTTTTAATTAGTTAGCATGCAGCCTTATCTCTGCAATAAAAATGATTTAAAATTTAATGTCTTAAAGTAATAAACACAAATTAATATAAATTGAAGCAGAAGAACTAAACGTAACCCTATTTGTTGATTCGGTAAAAAAACCTTTCCAAATTGATCATCATATTACACGATTTGAAAGTGAAAGCTAATGTCATTATATTGCGTTTTTACAAGTTATAGAAATTGTTTATATAAACATCAGTATTAAGAATTAGTTCTTCAGAAGTTGATATAGAATCTAATTATGATATAGATATTAAATAGATTTTCATTCTTTTTATTTATTTAACCAATTGAAAAAACCTCTTCGAATATAAATTCTATTTCCTTCAATAGCAAACAGGAAGTGAAAGCAAGTGATGTTGAATTCCTAGACAAGCTATTTACCATCAACATCTTGAAAAGTACTCTTGAGAAACACCTCGGTATATTTCTTTCAGTTTTTGAAATTCTCAAAACACACAACTTATTGTATGTTAAAAATTCCAAATACCTAAAAGCACTTACATACCAAAAGGGGGGAAAAAAACAACATATTAAAAAAAAAAGAAAGATCTTGTTAATTTAATTCCTTATTATTATTATTTTCATTTTTAATGGAAAAAATATTGGAAAACAAATTTCAAAAATTAGATATTTTCTTTCAAATTCTCTTGAGAATAGATTTTATTAATTGATCTCCGAGTATGTTGAAGAGCTTAAAAAGTAAGAAGAAAAGCCAAATTCCAAAGGTATCCTTCATTGCCATTGGCATAAACAATTATGCATGAACAATTGATTATTATGAAAATGTTCATAATAAGCAGTGCTAAATAATGCCATGCAAGTTATCTCCTGAAAATGCTCCTCCAAACAAGACAATTACTTCTTCTTTTGACACAATCATCTTGGCTTGGTTGAAACTCATAACTTCTCAAATTGATTCCGACAATGTGACATGTCCACTTATCACCAGCGCAACACAGATTCCCACTTCTTCAGACAAACGAAACTATATCCGATGAAAGGAAATATTGCTTTTATTTAGTCAAATGGAAGACAAATATTCTCACTGAATCTTATTTATTGGAACCAAGAAGATATGTATGAAATGTATATGTGTGTGTGTGTATAGTGTGTTTAGTGTGTACATAATGTGTGTGGATAATGCGTGCATATGTGCGTTTGTGTGTGTGTGTGTGTATGTGTGTGTGAGTGTGTGCGTTTGCAAGCATATAGGCTTATGTTCACATAAGCCTATATGTCTGGTTTAGACACAGAAGCATATATATATACACATGCATAAACCACACAGAATATGAATAAATAAATAAATAAATAAATAAATAAATAAATGTATTGATATACATATATACATACAAATGCATATAAGAATATATATACATATATATACATATATGCAGATATACGGCCTGCAGATACATACATAAACACACAAACACACATGTATAGAGAAAAATATGCATATGTACATATACATATATGTATATGTACATATGCACATATGTATATATATATACACACACACACACACATATATATATATATATATATATATATATATATATATATATATATACACATATGTATATATATATGTGTGTGTGTGTGTGTGTGTGTATCATGTTTTCTAACTTTACTCTATTTCCTTTGCTGAGATATATATTGAATTAAACAGCTCATCTGTACTTGTACAGTAGGAAGAAAGTTTCCATGTCACATCTCATCTTCTGATTGCATGCATATGTACATGTATGGTTTTGTATGTATGTGTGTGTGTGTGCGTGTATGTGGTTCAATAGAAGCCTATGCACACCCGACTTTCATATACACAGACATATATATGTATTTATATATGTATATATATGTATGTGTGTGTATATATATTCATATGGATGATATAACATTGCATCAAACGTTATCATCCACGTAGCGGCTGTCAATATGTGATTATTTTTAATGTGATGAGACTGATGTACAGATAATAACCATATGGTTCTTGACAGAATTATATATTGGCATATGCTTATAGCTGTATGTCTGTGTGTGTGTGTCGATCACCATCATCATCACCATCATCATCATCATCATCATCATCATCATCATCATCATCATCATCTTCATCATCAACAGTAACATTATTATTGTGGCTATCGTCACCACCTCTTTCACCAATGCTATCATTATTTTTGCCTTCCTCGTTCATCATCATTATAATCAACATTGCAATTATGAATGGCTTACTAATTAGTGTTTTACGTCACACCAGGAAGCGTTCAATCACACAATGACTATTCGGATGTATTTGATATCTTTTAAACTGCTTTGTTTTCTAAAGATATCAGTATATATGCATAGATATAAGACATATACATGGATATAACACAAGTGACTACAAATGTGATACGTTGTAACTCTGATAGCAACATCCTTAAACTTTACTCCAGCCTAAAACCAAACGATCTTCTATTACTAACACACCAACACATTTATAGGTTTTGACGTGTTCATGGTAGGAACCAATAAAGACCTATATGTGGTAACCCTGCCTGCTAGAAATAGTAGGAAGAGTTCTGCAAATCACACTCTTCTATCTTAAAGAAAATAATGATGTATTAACCGACCAATGTAGTTCTAGGGTGAAATACTTTTGACTATAAATCTGTTCAGCAAGGGCTGACCTGAGGTTAAACAACAACAACAACATCAAAACACATCGTGTTTCTCTCTGAGACATAAGTCTTTCTCTCTTCATCCTTAGTTCCATGTCTGTTACACTTTGAATTCAAACTTCCCAATCGAAGTGTACTTCGAAAGTATACTCCCCCCCCCACACTCTTTCTCTCTCTTAATTTATTTTATCAACCCTGAAAGGATAAGTTGGTCTGGTCAGGATTTGAACTCAGAATGTAAAGAGTTGGAAGAAATACTTCCAAATATTTTGCCCGATGAGCTAATGATTCTCTTCACTCATTTCGATAATTGCAACACAATCTTTCAGTTCTTCAGGTTAAAAATTATTCCTTCTACATTACTCTGAATTCTTTTACTGCCTCTCTCTAGCTTTCTTATTTCTTTATTGCCCACAAGGGGCTAAACATAGAGGGGACAAACAAGGACAGACAAAGGGATTAAGTCGATTACATCGACCCCAGTGCGTAACTGGAACTTAATTTTTCGACCCCGAAAGAATGAAAGGCAAAGTCGACCTTGGCAGAATTTGAACTCAAAACGTAACGGCAGACGAAATACCGCTAAGCATTTCGCCCGCTGAGCTAACGATTCTGCCAGCTCTCTAGCTTTCTGATATACTCCAGCCATTAAAAAAATATGTTTGCTGGCTCATATTCTTGACCAACACACAACATATTCTTGACCAACACACTTACACTCCAAACACTTTTAATCTTGTTTTCACCTTCAAACTTACCTTTAGCAAATCTATCATTAATTGCCCCCACCCTGCCAAGTATGGCACCTTAGAAACTGAACCAGAGTGGCTTCTATGACTTCTTTAACCTGTACACCATTTACCAGTGGTACAATATTGCAATAGTTTTGATAAACAATAAACTCACCGGCACAATCTGGCCATGGGTTTCACCAAACACCATTCATAGCTGAGAGTTTTATGCATCCCATAGCTTGGCTATGTTATCCACAGTGCCATTTTTAGAAATCTCTGGCAACTGCTTTCATGAGTTGTTTCAAAGTTCATCACAGGTAAATACACCTTGAAGTTAGCTGTCACACCTTCATTCACTGGTAGCAACAAAACTGTGTCTGTGAGGATATATTTTAACTCTCTCATCATCAGAAAGATAATATAAGACTATTTGGAGATGCCTGGTGCAGAATCTAAAATGGGTGCTGCTCTGTTGGAAATAGAATGTCAGGCAGTTTACCATTCTGTGATAAGGCAAAAAAGTTTATAAACTAGTTGTAGCAAAGTTTTATAATCATCCAAGCGTTCTTATTTGAACTCCAACTTACAAGCACAATAGAATTAGGTTATATTTTGGAACCTCTTGCAATTGGGGAGTTTCATTGTTCTAAGAATGGCAAAAAGTGGTTCGTTTTTCTGCTTTAGACACTAAAATGGAAATGTCAAAGTGAAAATAGCGTTTGATTAAAGTTCTCATTGGTGAAGAAACTTTCCTCCTGCGGGTCAAAATGTCATCAACACCAAATATGACATCATCACCACTGTGATACTGCTTCCCAGAAAAGTGTTTTGTCAATGTTGGGGACACAGATGGTAGTCAGATGAGCCCAAATCAGGAGAACATGGAGGCTGGTCAACCAGTTCAAAGCCACAGTTACAAAGCAGCTATTGAAACCAAGGATTTGTGCACTGGAACATTGTCCTGTTGGAAAAAAAAGACCCCTGTCATCAATTTTCCAGGGTGTTTGCTCCTGGTAGTCTTTTGTAACTGCCTCAGCAAGTACTCTCCTGTCATGTTGTGGCCCTTCTGAAGAGAGTCAATAAACAAAATGCCTTTTGCATCCAAAATCCTGAGGCCATCACTTACCCTACGGAGAAAATTACTTTGTTCTTCTTTGGAGCAAGTGAGGAGAGGTGTTTCCACTGCATGGATTGTCTCTTTGTCTCTGGCTCAAAGTGATGAACCCAACACTCCATCCTGGCTTAGGATACACGTTCAAGGAAACCAACTGGATCTGCCCCAAACAATGTCAAATTTTCCTGTGAAGGGATCAGCTTGGTGTGCTTTTGACCAGGGTGTCAGAAGATGTGGCACCCACTGAGCAGGAACGCTCATCATGCCAAGTTCATAGTGCAGAATATTCTCAACTCTCTCACAGAATTGTATCGGTTATTTGATTTATGGTCAATCGCCTGACAACCATCACCATGTGGTGAACATGATCAATGTTTTACCTTGATGGTGACGGCTGCTGGATGTTCAGACCTTTGGCCATCTTCAAGACCCTCTATTCTTCTCCTTAATTCAACTGCTCACTTTTGGACTGTTGATAGAGCTGTGGCGCATTCTCCCTTGACGTAACAATCATGGCAGCATGAATGTCCTTGGGGCCTATCCCCTTTTTCTGCAGGTACTTTCTAACCTCATGAATTTTGTCCATTTTCTAAACATTACTGGTTTGTGGACTGCTGTCATCACATGTAGACCAGGTGAAACAATTGCTTGAGTCTGTTATGAAGATTGAGCTAGAGTCTTTCATTGGCTGGGTAAGGCAAATAGCTTAACCCTGTCTGGTGATTGTTGGGGAAGATGTTGTGGAGTTGACATGACTGAAAGGATTAAAGACAGACAATTTGCCAAACCTCCATCAAGTTGAAGCTCCTTCTTGAAAGGGATGCTGAGAATGGAGAATAAAAGACTGCTTTACAATAAATTTATTGAAAGGTCGGTGAGAGCAGTAAACTTGTCCAAAGTAAAGGACCCAGTCCTTGGCATATGACTGTTGGCTGGGAAATGATAGAGAAAAGTGGTTCCTTACCCTTGATTTTGAGAGTAGTCCTGGAACTGAGGAGTTCTTTGAACCACTCTAAGTGGCAGTCGACCTCTTGGGACTTTCTCATAAACATATATTCTGTATGTATCATGTATGTGGTCAGTTTGTTTTTTTCTTTTGACATTTGCATTTTAATGGAAATCACCATATTTTTTGTAACCTGTCCCTTCATTCGTTGCCATACATCATATTGTAGTAGCAATAAAAACTACTATTACTAGTACGATTATTATTATTATTATTATTATTATTATTATTATTATTACTATTTTAATAATAACCATTTTCATAATCACAATCATCATCATCGTGTTATTTGTATTCTATTTTTATTCTTGTTATTTTAGATAAATATTGACATATTCGAAACCTTTACTATTTCAATAATCAATAAGCTGATTCTCTTACCTTTTTTTCTCCCTTTTCGCTCCTGTTCCCCGACCCTTCCTTCTCTCTCACCCCACCCCTTACTTTTTATCTATTTCTTTATTATTATTTTTTTTTTTAGCACACAGCGGTGGTTTCAATACACACTGCACTACACTCTTTGAGTAGATCCTCAAGCTATTAGGTCTCCCAACCATAGAGAAAGGTGGGTTGTTTTTTTTTTTTGTTTCTTTTGGCTTTTGTTGAATTCAAATGCATTCAAATCTATGCATGAGCTAGGAGTGTAGAGAATAAAAAGCATAATGCATTTTGTAAAATGGAAACCGGCTAATAAATAAGTGGCAATTTCCAACACAGCATTTTACAAGATCGATATATGATGTTAACAAAAATTTCATTGATTTCTATCATTCATGATCAAAGCACGCAAGGTGATGGCTTTCATTTCCTATATTTTGCATGAAACGTAATCTACATACTTTAAACTATTGTCATTAAATATTGTTTGGATATTTTTTGTCCTTTTTTTAGGGGGTAGTGGATGGGAAGAATGAGTGGGGATCTTTTTGCACGAGAGTGCTTTTTTTTTTACCATTTCTCACTCCCATTTGCCTAGTTTTGGAACTGTTGGGTGAGCAATCTTCATTCCAATCTCATTGGATATATTTCCTATTTTCTTTAGTTACATACATACAAAGAGCAAACCTAACATTATTATTATTATTATTATTATTATTATTATTATTATTATTATTATTATTATTATTATTATTATCAATAAAAGATGGCAAAATCAAAAGGGTCCTGAACCTAGGTCAATGATTCATATCCTGCAAACCAAAATATTTCCCTTCCATTGTGTTTTTCTGCTGAAATACTTTATTTTTTAAAGTGAGTCCTTCCATATCAATGATCAGTAACTTCTTTGCATAATGGCCATTTTTGGTTTTTCTTGTTATGTATTTGCCCATTGTCCCCATCTATACCATATCTTACACATAAAAATGTCCCTGAGTATCCCTTCACCATTCTCATCACTGTCAATGCATGTTAAACAAAACCTGATATAGAAATTTTATCTGGAAACCATTAATTGCTTATTGGCCCACATTTAATTTGAGAAATGTTTTAGAAAACATATAAGACCCACAAAGAACATGTCGTTGGCCCTATTTGAGTTCATGCCATTTACCATCAATTCTACTTACCATAGTCCCACAAGCCATCACAGAGAGGTCTAAAATTGACTGTCCACGGGAACTCCTATATGCTGATGATCTAGTTCTCATAACTCAATCCAGCAGGGAATTCCCAGCATGGATGCTAAACTTGGAATTGAGAAGCCTTAAGGTAAATTTAGCAACGATGAATATTTTAGTGAGTGGGAAAGAAGACAGGACCGCAACACCTTCAGGAAATGACCATGCTTGATAATCAGAAAAGCACTAGGCATAAGCTTCATATGCTATACTTGATGTAAGTTATGGACATTCCTCAAGAGATGCAGTGGAATCACTGGTAGACTATCCAAAAATGTAAGCTTCATATGCAGTAGATACATTGGAGCAGTTCTTATGACTACACTGGAAACTGAGTCTCTTAAAAGCCAATATGGCACGATAGCAGTAGATGATAGCTTTTGTTACCTAGGGGATGTAATTAGCAAGGGAAATGGTTGCTTTGAAAGTACAGCAGCTAGAGTGAGAACTGGTTAGAGAACGTTCAGTGAAGTTCACTGCTAACAACAAAGATATCTAACAGTGAAAGGCAGACTGTATGATGCTTGTGTTAAAACTGCAATGCTGCATGGTAGTGAGACATGGACCTTAAATGCAGAGGACTTGAAAAGTCTGGAATGAAATGGAACGAGCATGCTTTATTGGACGGGCAATGTGAGTTTGCAGGAAGGAATTGGTATAAAGGGGCAGAGTGAGAAACTGAGCTTTGGAAGAATTGCTCTGAGAAAGTTCCCCTTCAAGGCACAAATTAGAGCAAGGTTGTTTATGAAAGACCAGCAGTCACCCATGCATAACAGCCTCTCCTCTCCATACCACCGATGTTATCCAAGGGAAAGGCAAAAGGGGCCGATACAGCTTGGCACCAGTGATGGTGTGACTCATTTCTACAGCTGAGTGAACTGGAGCAATGTGAAATAAAGTGTCTTGCTCAAGAACACAATACAGCCTGGTCTGGGAATCGAACTCACTACCTCATGATTGTGAGCCCGACACTCTAACCACTGAGCTATATTATAGAAATAAAAACAAACAAAATGCTGATCAATTTGTTGTGATATTCTGCCAGTATATTGTACCTTGGCACCAATTCCATACCAAAAGAAGAAAACAGAATAAGAACTGTGAATGAATTTGGTCTTTTACAAATCATTGAATGCAACTGTGAAGGTGTGTGGCTGAATGGCTAGGGTTCTGAGCTCACAATCATGAGGTCATAGGTTCAATTCCTAGACTAGACAGCACTTTGCATCTTTGAACAGGCTACATTCCTCATCATCATTTAATATCCGTTTTCCTTACTGGAATGATTTGGATGGTTTGACAGGGAGCTGACAAAGCAAAGTGCCCCTTGCTCCAATCTCCATTGTCTGCTTTAGCATGGTTCCCACAGTTGGATACAGAATGGGCTGGATGTGTTTTTTGCCTGGGACCAGCTCAGGAGCTTTTAATATGATGTCAGCGTGGGTGCCTTTTTTGTGGCACCAGCATGAGTGCTTTTTATGTGATGCTAGCATAGGTGCCTTTTACATTATTACCTGTTATTCCAGTCTACTTAGTTGAAAATAATTACTAGCGAAATGCTGGTGTCGTTCTTTCCCCGTTCTTCTGTCACAACCTTGGTACTTTACTGGATGAATGATGTAAAAGCTAGAAAGTGTTTGCTCATGACTACTCAGGCACATAAAATAATATGAAAGCATGGTACATGTAACCATGTGATGCTCACTCGTGAGTGACAGCTAAACCCTTTTACTCTTTTATAGAATTGGAAGCTACGAGAAAGCAGGACTAAACACATGTGATTCTGATGGTTGCTGCAAAGGCTTACTGGAACATTTTTTTTATGAGTAATTGCATTTTCTTGACATTTTCAGTTCCATCTAAATAGTAATATAATTAATTTTACTAATGGATAGTTATATATTTTATAGCTGAAAAATTGAATCTTGTAACCCCCGACAACATATAAACATTGCCCTTATCTGCAAATTATAAAGCTAAATAGATTCCTTCTTTCAATGAAATGTAGGCAATAAATAATGGAATGGAAACATTTCCTCTTCAACCAATTTATTCTATAAATTACAATATGAATGATAATAATAATAATAGTTATAATAATAATGATAATAATAATATTAATAATAATAATGATGATGGTGATGATGATGATGATGATGATATCAATAATATCGATGATAATCCCCACCATTATCATTATTCTCATATGTTGTCTTTTATTTGGTGTGAGGCATCGAAATACAAAATAATACAGCACAGAACAGTATTGATAAGAAAAGACAACATTTTTCAAGATTTAATCTTCAGAACGACAAGGTTTATAACCATTTGAGTCCCATCCTTATGAGAGTTTAATAATGGTGATATGTTAGGGAGTTCAACCTGAAGTTTAGAAAATCAGTATTTAAGAGGGTGGTGTGAGGGGAGAGAGACTAGTAGAGAAGGGTCAGAGCAAACTATAATTTTGGCTAATACAGTTCTATATTTCAGAGATGATGAATTATTTACATTATTTACATTTGACGGATATTTGTCCTCATCTTGGTTGTTGTTAACACGTTTTGGCTGATATACCTTCCAGCCTTCATCAGGTGTCTTGGGGAAATTTCAAACCTGGGTTCTCATTCCTAAGTTATTTTACGATATT